>NC_053392.1:317654152-318254152 GCF_905171765.1 Bufo bufo
GGATTTTCCGGGTCTGAGATATCCTCAGGATAGGAGATAAATGTTGGATCTATGGGAGTCAGAGGACATTATTTTAGTGTGGGCTTTTTGGATACTATTACCATTTTGGAGAACAGCACAAAAGGGGAGTATGTTCACTCTCTAGGACATTATTACAACCTTAGAAACTACCTTGAGAGACACCAAATCCAAAACTTGCCCTGGGCCCATAGGCATCTAGTTACACCCCTGGGTATAAGGATTATAGGGGTATTCTATAAATTAAAAAAAAACATTTTTAAGGTGCTAAGTATCCTGTTTAAATAAGTGGATCCCCCACCGCTAATGTATAAGCATTACCAGGTCTCTGCTTCCTGGTGACAATAGCATATGACCACCGCAGCCAATCACCAGCTGTGGTATAGACCTGCCTTTAAGTGACAGATGGAATAAAAAACAGAAGCCCACATATACAGCTTCCATGGGTGCAGTAAATAATGCAGTATACAGATTGTCTACATTTTCTAAGAATTGTAGGTTAGCAATATATTATTAAGAATATATACAGGGAGTGCAGAATTAATTAGGCAAGTTGTATTTTTGAGGATTAATTATATTATTGAACAACAACCATGTTCTCAATGAACCAAAAAACTCATTAATATCAAATCTGAATATTTTTGAAGTAGTTTTTAGTTTGTTTTTAGTTTTTAGCTATTTTAGGGAGATATCTGTGTGATGCAGGTGACTATTACTGTGCATAATTATTAGGCTATCTTACAAAATACAATATATTACCCATTTCAATTATATATTTTTACCAGATGAAAACTAATATATAAATCTCAAACATTCACAAATATACATTTCTGACATTCGTAACATCAAAATCAAAACAAAAACAAATCAGTGACCCAATATAGCCAACCTTTCTTTGCAGGACACTCAAAAGGCCTGCCAATCCATGGATTCTGTCAGTGTTTTGATCTGTTCACCATCAACATTGCGTGCAGCAGCAACCACAGCCTCCCAGACACTGTTCAGAGAGGTGTACTGTTTTCCCCTCCTTGTAAATCTCACATTTGATGATGGACCACAGGTTCTCAATGGGGTTCAGATCAGGTGAACAAGGAGGCCATGTCATTAGATTTTCTTCTTTTATACCCTTTCTTGCCAGCCACGATGTGGAGTACTTGGACGCGTGTGATGGAGCATTGTCCTGCATGAAAATCTTGTTTTTCTTGAAGGATGCAGACTTCTTCCTGGTACCACTGCTTGAAAGAAGGGGTCTGCCAGAAACTGGCAGTAGGACTGGAGTTGAGCTTGACTCAATCCCTCAACCCGAAAAGGCCCCACAAGCTCATCTTTGATGTTACCAGCCCAAACCAGTACTCCACCTCCACCTTGCTGGCGTCTGAGTCGGACTGGAGCTCTCTGCCCTTTACCAATCCAGCCACGGGCCCATCCATCAGGCCCATCAAGACTCACTCTCATTTAATCAGTCCATAAAACCTTAGAAAAATCAGTCTTGAGATATTTCTTGGCCCAGTCTTGACGTTTCAGCTTGTGTGTCTTGTTCAGTGGTGGTCGTCTTTCAGCCTTTCTTACCTTGGCCATGTCTCTGAGTATTGCACACCTTGTGCTTTTGGCCACTCCAGTGATGTTGCAGCTGTGAAATATGGCCAAACTGGTGGCAAGTGGCATCTTGGCAGCTGCACTCTTGACTTTTCTCAGTTCATGGGCAGTTATTTTGCGCCTTGGTTTTTCCACACGCTTCTTGCGACCCTGTTGACTATTTTGAATGAAACGCTTGATTGTTCGATGATCACGCTTCAGAAGCTTTGCAATTTTAAGAGTGCTGCATCCCTCTGCAAGATATCTCACTATTTTTGCCTTTTCTGAGCCTGTCAAGTCCTCCTTTTCACCCATTTTGCCAAAGGAAAGGAAGTTGCCTAATAATTATGCACACCTGATATAGGGTGTTTGATGTCATTAGACCACACCCCTTCTCATTACAGAGATGCACATCACCTAATATGCTTAATTGGTAGTAGGCTTTCGAGCCTATACAGCTTGGAGTAAGACAACATGCATAAAGAGGATGATGTGGTCAAAATACTCATTTGCCTAATAATTCTGTACAGGGTGTACAGTACAGACCAAATGTTTGGACACACCCTTTTCATTCAAAGAGTTTTCTTTATTTTCATGACTATGAAGGCATCAAAACTATGAATTAACACATGTGGAATTATATACATAACAAACAAGTGTGAAACAACTGAAAATATGTCATATTCTAGGTTCTTCAAAGTAGCCACCTTTTGCTTTGATTACTGCTTTGCACACTCTTGGCATTCTCTTGATGAGCTTCAAGAGGTAGTCCCCTGAAATGGTCTTCCAACAGTCTTGAAGGAGTTCCCAGAGATGCTTAGCACTTGTTGGCCCTTTTGCGTTCACTCTGCGATCCAGCTCACCCCAAACCATCTCGATTGGGTTCAGGTCCGGTGACTGTGGAGGCCCAGGTCATTTGGCGCAGCACCCCATCACTCTCCTTCATGGTCAAATAGCCCTTACTTTCAAAGTTTTCCTAATTTTTTGGCTGACTGACTGACCTTCATTTCTTAAAGTAATGATGGCCACTCGTTTTTCTTTACTTAGAATTTGTATTATGGCAAGAAAAAAGCAGCTAACAGTCTATTCAGTAGGACTATCAGCTGTGCATCCACCTGACTTCTCCTCAACGCAACTGATGGTCCCAACCCCATTTATAAGGCAAGAAATCCCACTTATTAAACCTGACAGGGCACACCTGTGAAGTGAAAACCATTTCAGGGGACTACCTCTTGAAGCTCATCAAGAGGTAGGCCAAGAGTGTGCAAAGCAGTAATCAAAGCAAAAGGTGGCTACTTTGAAGAACCTAAAATATGACATATTTTTAGTTGTTTCACACTTGTTTGTTATGTATATAATTCCACATATGATAATTTATAGTTTTGATGCCTTCAGTGTGAATCTACAATTTTCATAGTCATGAAAATAAAGAAAACTCTTTGAATGAGAAGGTGTGTCCAAACTTTTGGTCTGTACTGTAGATTAGAATTTTATAGAATACTGTCTTATAGGTACAGATTTCTGTCATCTGTTTCTCAAAGATGACCAAGGCTGATTTGATTTAAAGCTTTGAAAATTGCCAGAAACCCTCATAAAATTTCATAGTTGTTGTTTTTTTGTAACACTTGTCTGTAGTGGTTTAATATCGGACTAGTAATACTGTAATATCCCAAACTTATCTTATAGTTCACTATCTGCCACTAAAGAAGAGACTGCAAAGAAAAGGAAGGATGACCCGACCCAGCAGCCAAAGGACATGGCTGCTTTCTTCAGTCTCCTTGGTAAGGCTCATTGTTCAAACCATTGCTTCTAGTGTTAAATAGGGTGTACAGTAGCATAATCACATGTAGCCGAAAGCCACCATTATGTACACAATAACATGGATCAACACTCACATATTATGTAGATAAGCACATTGATCCACAGTACTATATTATGTACCTAACTACATGGAGCCGTCCTACTCTATCATGTACATAATGACATGGAGCCGTCCTCCTCTATCATGTACATAATCATGTGGAGCCGTCCTCCTCTATCATGTACATAATCACATGGAGCTATCCTCCTCTATCATGTACATAATCACATGGAGCCGTCCTCCTCTATCATGTACATAATCACATGGAGCCGTCCTCCTCTATCATGTACATAATCACATGGAGCCATCCTCCTCTATCATGTACATAATGAAATGGAGCATCCTCCTCTATCATGTACATAATTACATGCAGCTATCCTCCTCTATCATGTACATAATCATATGGAGCCATCCTCCTCTATCATGTACATAATCATATGGAGCCGTCCTCCTTTATAATGTACATAATGACATGGAGCCGTCCTCCTCTATCATGTGCATAACTACATGGAGCCGTCCTCCTCTATCGTGTACATAATCACATGGAGCCGTCCTCCTCCATTATGTACATAATGACAGGGAGCCATCCTCCTCTATCATGTACATAATCATATGGCGCCGTCCTCCTTTATAATGTACATAATGACATGGAGCCGTCCTCCTCTATCCTGTACATAATCACATTGAGTGTCCTCCTCCATCATGTACATAATCACATGGAGCATTCTCCTCTATCATGTACATAATCATATGGTGCCATCCTCCTCCATTATGTACATAATGACATGGAGCCATCCTCTTCCATCATGTACATAATCACATGGAGCTGTCCTTCTCCATCATGTACATAATCACATGGAGCCGTCCTCCTCCATTATGTACATAATGACATGGAGCCGTCCTCCTCTATCATGTACATAATCATATGGAGCCGTCCTCCTCCATCATGTACATAATCATATGGAGCTATCCTCCACCATCATGTACATAATCATGTGGACCCGTCCTCCTCCATCATGTACATAATCACATGGAGCTATCCTCCTCTATCATGTACATAATCATATGGAGCCGTCCTCCTCTATCATGTACATAATCATGTGGAGCTGTCCTCCTCAATCATGTACATAATCATATGGAGCCATCTTCCATCATGTACATAATCATGTGGAGCTGTCCTCCTCAATCATTGTACATAATCACAAATGGGCCATGCTCTTCCATCAAGTAGATCATCACACTGAGCTATATTCCTCAATTACACACATAATATTTAATCTAAAGTAACACTATATAAAATCAGTTCTCTGCAGTCTCCGGCTCTGGAACAAGCACTTTAAATGACAGGGAATAGAGCTCCGCTCAATGTGTAGTGGCCGTGCCGGGTTACTGCAGCTCATCTCCCGTTCACTTCAATGGGAGCTTAGCCTCATAACCTAGCATGGAGATAACACTTTGAACAGAGCTTTGCTTCCTGTTCCATTCAAACTGCTATATCCTGGAACCTGGAAAAAAACTTTAATTTCCTAAAATTTTACTGTATTTCCCTTCTGTAGATTGTAAATCCGTTGACTGAATTGATAACATTGAAATACTGATATTTCTACTGTCTTCCTAGAGGATGAAAACATCAGGCTGTTTCTGGCCAGGGACAGCTGCAGGAGGATTTCAGACAAGGTAATATACTGTAATATTGAGGAATAGAAAATAAACTCTTCCAGATTATAGAAGGGGTTTATGCTAATGTGATCGGCATGAGACAAGCTGCAATCTATAACTTACAGTGTTGATACATTGTTGTCTTCGTGGTCAGAGGGAGATATTGACCACATAAATAATAAGATATAAGGATCTACAACCTATCTCTAACTGTCCTTCTCATCCCACTAGTACCTCCTGGCAATGGTCTTCATCTACTTCAGGAGAGGAAGACTACATCCTGACAAATATAGAACGAACTTCTTTCCAGCTCTGTGAGTTTCCTTTATTATAACTGATATTTGTATATATGCAGCTGAAAAAATATAAAAATGAACACTAAAATACATAGTGTAACAGGAATGTCCAAGTGACGTGCAGATCACACCATATAAATGAATTTATACCTTATAATTTATTTCTGCCAGGTTCTTAGCCAACCAATTTGCGGAGGAAGAAGGCAGTTTTCGACAAGAGATCTACCCTTGGGCCTTAGGACGATCTTGGTACCTGATGAAGGAGAAGAAACGACTGTTCCATCGACGCAACCTGCTGTTCCTCCGGATGGGATTCAAGGCTTGGGTGGACAAGGAATCCTGTGATCTGGTTAGTAAAAATAAAATACTCTGGTATTCGATGAAGAGTGTCTGTAGATAATATTAATTTACTACTCTTTAATTGCAGATCATGGCACAAGACCCTCTGCACTGGGCATGGACAAGAGAGAGGCAGATCCATCATGGTGCGGCTGTTCGCTCATTCAGGAGAAATGATGATGAGTTCACCATCTATGGCCCATGGAGCATCCCTCCATCCTGCCCCATCTGTGAGACCATCCTTCTCCATCCATGTGCGAAAGAGGCTGAAAACATCGTGTGCCAGGCAGACACAGAGGAGGAACCTGGAACTTCACAGTCATAGTCATCTCTGGTAAGAAAAAGGCTGGTGTGGAACACGAGATTTAAATGGAGTCTGTCACCTACAGTATATTTAACATATATAATTAATGTTAAATTACTGGTATGCACTAAACATCATTAAAACCATACTTGAAGACAATAGCAGTGCGGCATTTGCCCTGTACACACTGTGAGGCTGATGTATGTACTGTAATGCACAAGTGCAGGCAGACTTATAGTCTGCACACAGACAAAATGTGGATACAGCGGCTCAATGACATCATAGGCAGTGGGGAGGGGGGATCAGTGACATCGATGGCACAGGAGATGGAACTGGGAGTGCAAGGAGAGGAACTGGGACCAAGAAAAGTGGCTGATTTGGGCTCTTTGAAAGATTTAAAATGGCTTGCTGGGCACTTGGTTTCCTTGTTTTACATGTAGTATCACATCTATCACTTCTCTCTTTGGGTTTGTAATATTCATGTTCTGGTGCTTAGAATAAATATTTTCATCCACTTTCTTTATTTCTCTATTTATTACCAAGCTGTACTGCTGCCAAGATGGAAGAAAACAACTTCAAGACCATCGAAGAAGAGATCTCCAAGACCAGATGGATGAAGACCACCAATATATCCTTTTATTGGTCACACACATGCACATAGACGTCACATACTCATGAAACATACTCATATAGGAACATCCACTCATCGTTACACACACAGTCCCAGCACATAATGACAGATACAAACACTGTAGGTAGACACATGCAGACACTAGAGGAAGTCATACACACCTGCACTACACACATTTGTATAGCGGTCACCTCCCTTAGTATGCCTGGAGGAAGGGCAGTACAGCGGCCATGGCTTCCCACAGGTTTCCTCCACAGGGGGTTTTTCCTGTCCTGAGTGTCGCTCTACACTCTTCGTGAGTGATTGGAGGTAACAACATATACACACACATATAATAAATATACATATAATAAATATCACATTTTTTTACACCTTATACTGTGTCTGACTCATTTCTTTTATTTCTGTGTGTGAAAGCCAAAGCAAATAAGCCTAAGCCTCTGTAAATACTAATCAATAGCATATATCTAGGATATGCAATCAATATGATGCAGGTCTGGACACTGGGACCAACACTGATCAGGAGTAGTGATGAGCGGCAGGGGTCATATTTGAATTCGTGATATTTCGCAAATATTTTGTAGAATATTCGTCGAATATTCCCGAATTCGAATATTTGTTATATTCCACACTCTTTTTTTTTCCCTCAAAAATCGGCAAGGTAATGATCGAGTAATATGAGAATATTACGTGATCACTTCAGGCGTGTGTTAAAAACGAATATATAGCACTATAGAATATAGTGTTAAGTGTTCACTTCAGATGGAAAAAAATGACGACTATTCTAAAATACGAATATATAGCACTATATTCAATATAGTGCTATATATTCGTTTTTTAGAATATTCGTCATTTTTTTCCATCTAAAGTCATGATTCCTCTCTGCTTAAGTTGCTTGTGGGCCAATGACTCATTGGCCCACAAGCAAGGAGGAATCATGTGTTCAGATGGAAAAAATGCTGAATATTCGATATAACAAATATATAGCACTATATTCGAAATATTCGCGAATTATCGAAGTTCGAGATAAAAATTTGCTTTTCGAATATTCATGCTTAACACTAATCAGGAGAATGCACGGTCTGCTGCAATTGGTGGTCCATTGCAGTCCTTTCTCTTGCTTTATATCTTATTATATCTCAGTTTCAGCTCATCCCCATTCACTTGAATGAAGATGTCACAGTTCAGACCCAACCTGATCATATACTAATAACATATCCTAGTGATCTGTCATCAATTTGTATTAGTCTAGCACAGATTCTTAAACTCTGGTAAAATGTGATTTTTCATGTGTGGTTTACATTTCCCCTTCTTACACTCCTAGTCCTACCAGTATAAGGAACACTACTCCATGGCGAGACCTGCATGTGATACAGAAGAAGATAGAACTGTAGGAAGAAAAAAGTCATAATCTGTCATTCTGCCACTTATCTCCAATCACAAGATCATCAGTCATGGGGACATTTTACTGGGGGACTGATCAGTTTTGTTCCAAGAGCTGTGACCTGGGACATGGCTGGATATATTCTGAGGTCTCTTCCTTGTCTTTGTATCTGCCATATTCATCACCACTTTGTTTGTGTATATATATACACTCACCTAAAGAATCATTAGGAACACCTGTTTTATTTCTCATTAATGCAATTATCTAGTCAACCAATCACATGGCAGTTGCTTCAATGCATTTAGGGGTGTAGTCCTGGTCAAGACAATCTCCTGAACTCCAAACTGAATGTCAGAATGAGAAAGAAAGGTGATTTAAGCAATTTTGCGCGTGGCATGGTTGTTGATGCCAGACGGGCCGGTCTGAGTATTTCACAATCTGCTCAGTTACTGGGATTTTCACGCACAACCATTTCTAGGGTTTACAAAGAATGGTGTGAAAAGGGAAAAACATCCAGTATGCGTCAGTCCTGTGGGCAAAAATGCCTTGTGGATGCTAGAGGTCAGAGGAGAATGGGCCGACTGATTCAAGCTGATAGAAGAGCAACGTTGACTGAAATAACCACTCGTTACAACTGAGGTATGCAGCAAAGCATTTGTGAAGCCACAACATGCACAACCTTGAGGCGGATGGGCTACAACAGCAGAAGACCCCACCGGGTACCACTCATCTCCACTACAAATAGGAAAAAGAGGCTACAATCTGTACAAGCTCACCAAAATTGGACTGTTGAAGACTGGAAAAATGTTGCCTGGTCTGATGAGTCTCGATTTCTGTTGAGACATTCAAATGGTAGAGTCCGAATTTGGCGTAAACAGAATGAGAACATGTATCCATCCTCTGATGGCTACTTCCAGCAGGATAATGCACCATGTCACAAAGCTCGAATAATTTCAAATTGGTTTCTTGAACATGACAATGAGTTCACTGTACTAAAATGGCCCACACAGTCACCAGATCTCAACCCAATAGAGCATCTTTGGGATGTGGTGGAACGGGAGCTTCGTGCCCTGGATGTGCATCCCTCAAATCTCCATCAACTGCAAGATGCTATCCTATCAATATTGGACAACATTCCTAAAGAATGCTATCAGCACCTTGTTGAATCAATGCCATGTAGAACTAAGGCAGTTCTGAAGGCAAAAGGGGGTCCAACACCGTATTAGTATGGTGTTCCTAATAATTCTTTAGGTGAGTGTATATATATATATATATATATATATATATATATATGCATATATTAAGACAATTGTGGATATGTCAGCCCCTTTAAGCAGTTTACAGGTTGGGTGATATGTTATAAGTCTAAAGCAGCCAGGTACTATTTATCAACATTGTTAAATGCTCTTATTTAAATAAAATATACATATTTCTTGTTCTTACAAGTGTGGTAGTGTCATTGATAGGTTTCTAGTGATATTCTAATAGAAACAGTCAATATGTACTAGTATAAAACTACTGAAATATTAAACATATTTTTTTCTATATCTAAAACTATATATGAAATAAGATCACAAATCAATTAGAATCCTAATAAATAAATAAATAACATAGAAAAGACATAATGAAAGGCCAGCATGTGGCAGGCGCAGCACTATGAAGTGCCTTTTGCCCTGTGGCATTAGAAGAATTTTGATATCTCTGACTTTTAGTCTAACCAGACTGTCTATTACTCTGTAATTCCTCTAGCGCCTTTATATGGAACCAGTAGGTTTAAAGAGCACACCAAATGCTTGAAATAACTTCTTTATTAACTTCAACTTTTCTTCATATATAACACTGCCGCCTCCGCAGCAGATAGTCCATGTACAAAACACGTGTTAAAAAGATATCACAAAATGGCAGTATGATTAAGATGGTGGTTCAACTGTTCAATCTTGTCATTCAACACAAAATAGTGGATATATTTCTCTCTTAAGTATCTGTACTCTCACTTCAAGTTATTTAAGCACTTTATGATCTCTCTGAGAGGTATATCTGAGGTCTAACTAATAGTTCTGCTTGCTCAACTTGGTTTGCAGTTTGCAGTATGTAATTGCTTATGATCTGGTATTCGCAGTTCGCAGTTTGTATGCAATTTGTATGGAATCTGGTTTGTATGCTTGCAATTTGTATTTGCAATTGTATGGTTGCAATTGTATTTGCAATTGGCTTTCTATGGCTGCAATTGTATGGTTGCAATTGGTGGAACTGTAAGTAAACACATATATATATCTAGTTCAGTATACAGTTCTAAACACAATACTAACAATATGAACATTACATTATATAACTGTTTTAAATACCTGTATTGGCCTCTTGTTCCCATAAAACTCAGCTCTCAGTGGAGTGAATGTCTCTTCAGCTCCTGTCTCTGGTGAATAATGATTCTAGCAACAGGAGCTGGGGGAATTCCCAGACAGGCTGTCTGTGAGGGTGGCTGTAATTGGTGAAAACTCTTGTGTGATAAGCTAGCTGTGATTGGTCTAGACTTCTGCCCAGCTAGCTGTGATTGGTCTAGACTTCTGCCCAGCAACAACAGATTAACACTATGCTTTCTGTTGTTTTTGCTGTGTCACTGAGCTTACCTTACGCTATAAAATTAATCTTAAAGGCATATTATCTTTTTCTGCTTCAGTGAACACAAAATATAACAGTTATATGACATCCAAAACATGATGTCACAGTAAATAACTCTGCTTTTGTCTTTAACACATAAACATAGGAACTGTATTAAGGCTATTGGCAGGTCCAGCTTCATAAACATACAAGCTATATTAGCAACCTAGGACAGGTCTTAGCTGGCCAGCTACACAGCATAACTCTAATGATGACGTATAAAATTTAATCATCTTTAGTAATATATCCATAAGGCGTATGCAGGATCTGAAGTTCAGACAAAACAAAAAAAAGCAGACAAGTGGATGATGCCCCTGATAACATATCCACCAAAGAAGAAGTGGAACAAGTGATATTGAAGTATGATCATGTGGGCTGGAAATGCAGTGGCCATGATCTGGTCAAAACATGCAGCTTCAGTTAAAGAGGCCCTTACCAAAAAAAAAGGTGACCAAATTCAGATTTGGCAGGTGTTATCTCCACTGCACTATTAATAATGGACCTTAGCACGACTACAATATGAACTTGTGCACCATTCTGATAGAAAGTATATAGAACAGCGCACAAGTTATCCATGCCTGGTGCATTATGAAAGCAATGTACCACGCTGTGTCCGTATATAAAATGTTCAATGCAAACTTACCATCAAGTATGATCAGTTGAATATAGAAAGCGCAGTTTTAAGAAATGTTTGTGAAATATCTGATATTACTCTACATACACTAAAGCAAAAATATAAATGCAACACTTTCGGTTTTGCTCCCATTTTGCATGAGCTGAAATATTTTCTACATACACAAAAGACCCATTACTCTCAAATATTGTTCACAAATCTGTCTAAATCTGTGTTAGTAAGCACTTCTCCTTTGCCAAGATAATCCATTCCACCTCACAGGTGTGGCATATCAACGTGCTGATTAGACAGGATGAATATTGCACAGGTGTGCCTTAGACTGCCCACAATAAAAGTCCACTCTGAAATGTGCAGTTTGATCACACAGCACAATGCCACAGATGTCGCAACGTTTGAGGGAGCGTGCAATTGGCATGCTGACTGCAGGAATGTCTACCAGAGCTGTTGCCCATGTAATGAATGTTTATTTCTCTACCATAAGCCATCTCAAAAGCGTTTCAGAGAATTTGGCAGTACATCCAACCGGCCTCACAACTGCAGACCAGGTGTAACCACACCAGCCCAGGACCTCCACATGCAGCATGTTCACCTCCATGATCGTCTGAGACCAGCAACCCGAACAGCAGCAGCAACAATCAGTTTGCCTAACCAAAGACTTTCTGCACAGAAACCGTCTCAGGGAAGCTCATCTGTATTCTCGTCGTCCTCATCGGGGTCTGGACCTGACTGCAGTTCATCTTGAGTGGACAAATGCTCACGTTCGATGACATCTGGCACGTTGGAGAGAAGTTCTGTTCACAGATGAGTCTCGTTTTTCACTGTTCAGGGCAGATGGCAGACAGTGTGTGTGGCGTCGTGTGGGTGAGCGTTGTGGATCGAGTGGCCCATGGTGGCGATGGGGTTATGGTAGGTGCAAGTGTATGTTATGGACAACGAAAATAGGTGCATTTTATTGATGGCATTTTGAATGTACAGAGATACTGTGACGAGATCCTGAGGCCCATTGTTGTGTCATTCATCCACTACCATCACCTCATGTTGCAGCATGATAATGCACAGCCCCATATTGCAAGGATCTGTACACAATTCCTGGAAGCTGAAAATATCCCAGTTCTTGCATGGCCAGCATACTCACTGGTCACCCATTGAGCATGTTTGGGATGCTCTCGATCGGTGTATACGACAGCGTGTTCCAGTTCCTGACAATATTCTGCAACTTCGCACAGCTATTGAAGAGGAGTGGACCAACATTCCACAGGCCACAATCAACAACCTGATCAACTCTAGATGACGGAGATGTGTTGTACTGCGTGAGGTAAATGGTGGCCACACCAGATACTGACTGGTTTTCTGACCCCCCCAGTAAGGCAAAACTGTGCACATTTCAGAGTGCCCTTTTATTGTGGGAAGTCTAAGGCACACCTGTGCAATATTCATGCTGTCTAATCAGCACCTTGATATGCCACACCTGTGAGGTGGGGTAGATTATCTGGGCAAAGGAGAAGTGCTCACTAACACAGATTTAGACAGATTTGTGAACAATATTTGAGAGTAATGGGTCTTTTGTGTAGGTACAAAATGTTTCAGATCTTTGAGTTCAGCTCATGCAAAATGGGAGCAAAACCTAAAGTGTTGCGTTTATATTTTTGCTCAGTGTATAATATTCTTCACACACAATTCATTCTGAATTTCCAGAACGAGGTTGCTTACAAGATTTGGTGAAGAAGGATCTTGTTAAACGTAGTAATTCCGTGGCTCGCAGTACCAAGATAAACCTGTCCTGATCTTAAAAAGGACCCATAACCTCTCCTGACAGGTCTGTTTTAGTAACTACTCATATTCAATGACAATTCTTATGACTCTGGCATCTATTCTTATGTATCTATGTTGTGTCTTTCCTTTATTATTCATTTGTGAATATATCTTAAAAATCACAGAAAAAAATACAAAACATCCTGCACAATATGATAACTAAATATGCGGATGTCCATGGCTACATTTTGTGACACAGTGAGAGATTTGGTCTGGAAAAACAGGTATTTTCCTCCCAGCATGTGCTGCTGGGCTGATTTATAGCCAGGTGAGGTCAAATACTGGACGGGATTTTAAATGCCGGTCAGGGTTTTGGCAGCACCTGGTTATCCTTAATAGGCAGCTGGGCTCAGAAGCCATGTCTTTGTGTTGGGATCTGGGAGCCTTGTGTCTGGATGAAGGCTTGCTACCTGTTTGGCGTGAAAACAGGTTGGTGCTGCTATGAGCAAGGACTCTTTGAGGCAGAATTGCCGCATAGTGTGAATTACTACCAACACCGCAAGGTGACTTTTTGTTTGAATATGACTGCTTGTTTTGTCACTTGCCTAAGTGTGAATAAAACACTGAACTGGTCGATCCAAAGAACTTGTTGTTGCCTCTATACTGCATCTGCTAATCCTGTCTACTAGAGCGAGTCACCACAATTGGTGGAGGATGCATGCATCAGCAGTGAGGCTGGCGTGATTGCTGATATTTTTGGTTTCTGCATTTTTCAGGCACGGTTGTATGTTGTACATTAAACCAGCTGTATTATAACCAGTGCACCATGACAAAATGGAGGCTGTTGTGAAGGTCCTCATGGAGGCTTAGAGAGACAAACCTGCAGCAATGCAAGGCTAATAAGCAGCAGCAGGATTCTAACCAGTTGCTGCTACAATACATGATGGCTTTGCAGACAGCAGGAGCAACCCCGAGCGTCTATGATGCCCGGACCACCGCAGTCTAAGATGACCCCCGCAGACGACATTGAAACCTACCTGGCGATGTACGAGAAAGTGGCCATCAGGGAAAAGCTAACCCGTGACCAGTGGGCTGAGGTCGTCGTTCCATTCCTGGCATCCGATTCCCAGCGGGTGTATTTTGACTTGCCGGACGATCAAGCGGCCGACTACCAAAAAGTAAAGGGTGATATTTCGGCAAGACTGGGGGGAATGTGTTGGTCCAGGCCCAGGGCGTGCATCAGTGGGGGTTTAAGCCGGCTGAGCCTGCGAGGACCCAGTATTATGACTTACTCCACCTCTTGCAAAAGTGGCTACAGCCTGATGTGCTGATTCCCCCGGCTATGGTGGATAGCCAATATGTTCTGGAGGGCTTTGCCATACCCTCTCCAGCACTGGATCAGTCAGTTGTCTCCTGGCAATGCCCTTGAGATGGTGGACCTGGTGGAACGCGATGAAGCTACCAGGAATCTAAAGGAGGGTTCTGTCGGGAGGGGGGTCGGCAATACCCGGAAATCTCCACCCCAGGTCCGGAGATTTGAGACGATAAAACCCGCCCGGGATGTACCCACGGCGGACCTGGCTCCGATAGTCTGCTGGCGGTGTCAGGAGCCTGGCCATGTAAGGGCTGACTGTACCCATCGGGTTGAGCACATGGACACTAACTATGGCTACAGTCAGTCGCTATATGCCAGGAGGCTGTGTGTAACAGGTACCCCAGTGTCTCTAGATCACTTGTACCAGGTGGAAGTGGGAGACACTCCGGCGGAAGCTCGGCTGGACTCAGGGAGTCTGGTGACCCTAGTAAGGGCTACCCTGGTGCGGTCCACTGAGTTTACTGGCCGGAAAGTCGGTGTGATGTGCATCCACAGAGACTTAAAAGACTCCCCCACAGCGCTGGTGTCTCTAACCATGGAGGCCGGTAAAAAGATCCACGAGGTGCTGTCGTCACAAATCTACATTATGAACTTATAATAATGAGAGACTTCCCGGGCTTCCCGACACTGTGGCCTGCTATGAGAGTGACTGATACCTATGAGACAGGGGTAACCCTAGCAGAGTGGCCCGGCTCAGGGGGGAGACCATAACCCTGGGAACCTGAGACCGAAGGGCCAGCTGTAGGGGTGACCACCACTTCGGTGGAAGAGGGGGAGACAACCCCGCTAAGTGTGATGGTGGGAGACGTGCAGGACTTGCCGCCGGGTCCTCAATTGGCAGACCTCAATGTCCCCGGGGATAATTTTGGTACCGCCGAACGTCGGGACCCAACCCTATTCCGTGCCTAGGAAAATCTGTAAATAGTAGATGGTGAACCACAACAACCTGGGGCAGAGTCAGTGTTTCCCTGTTTTGTGGTTCATCAGGATATGTTGTATCGGGTAAACCAACTACAGGGTGATCCTATTGAGCAGTTGGTGGTCCCCAAGGTTTATCGCAAGCTTGTGTTAGATATAGCCCACTAAAATGTTCTCGGGGGTCACCTGGGGCTGCAGAAAACTTAGGATCGTATTCTACAGCGGTTTTACTGGCCCAGCATATTCAAAGAAGTGGAAGAGTTTTGTAAGTCTTGCCCGACCTGCCATATAACTAGCCCCCAGCCACATTTCTGTAGTCCCCTAGTACCTCACTCGATTATCGAAGTACCGTTTGACCAAATAGCTATGGACCTCATAGGCCCAGTACTGAAGTCCGCCAGAGGGCATTAACACATCTTATTCATTCTAGACTACGCCACTCGGTACCCTGAGGCTGTGCCACTGCGACATACCTTGGCCAAACTCATAGCTAAGGAGTTAATGGAGATGTTTTCCCGAGTAGGACTACCTAAAGAGGTTCTGACCAACCAAGGGACCCCTTTTATGTCCAAGGAACTCTAAGTTACTGCACATAAAACAACTACTGACGGTCTGGTAGAACGGTTTAACCAAACATGAAAAAATATGTTGAAAAAGGTAGTGTCTAAAGATGGGAAGGACTGGGACCTTCTTCTGCCCTATCTCATGTTCGCATTGCGAGAGTTACCCCAGGCCTCTACTGCGTTCTCGCCCTTCGAACTGCTGTATGGCAGACACCCTCGCGGTATCTTCGACGTGGCCAGTGAGGCGTGGGAACAACAACCCACTCCACATAAAAGTGTCATTGAGTACGTTACCCAGATAACCAAAAACACACATATAATGTAATTACATTTTATTGGTAGAAATACACACAACACAAATTAGACATCATATAAAATGTAGAAGCAAATGCATAAAGTGCAATGACAAGAAAAGACTCCCATACAGGTAACCTAGTTAGATGTAATTACTCAGCTATGGAGTCCCCGCTTTTGGTGACTTCAAAAGGGAGTTTATAGTACAGACCGATGCCTCCGAAGTCGGCCTCGGTGCTGTACTGTCTCACTGTCTCAGGAAGTCAACGAGGAGGAGCATCCCGTTGTATTCCTCAGCCGTAAGCTCACCCCAGCCAATACCCGGTATAGTATAGTGGAGAGAGAGTGCCTGTCTATCCAGTGGGCACTATAATCTCTCTGCTATTATTTTCTGGGGAGAAAATTCTGCCTGGTGACTGACCACTCCCCTCTCAAGTGGATGAGCCAGGCCAAGGAGAGAAATGCCTGGGTATCCCGATGGTTTCTCTCCCTGCAAAACTTTTCGTTTTCGGTGAAACAAAGGGCAGGCCGGTTACAGGGAAATGCGGATGCCCTGTCCCGGGTACACTGTCTGGCATGTGTTCACCCCCTCAGGGTTGAACAAAGGGGGGGTATGTGACACAGTGAGAGGTTTGGTCTGGGGAAACAGGTATTTATCTCCCAGCATGTGCTGCTGGGCTGATTTAAAGCCAGGTGAGGTCAAATACTGGACCGGATTTTATATGCCGTTACGGGTTTTGGCAGCACCTGGCTGTCCTTAATAGGCAGCTGGGCTCAGAAGCCATGTCTCTGTGTTGGGATCTGGTAGCCTTGTGTCTGGAATTAAGGCTTGCTACAGATGTAGCAGGGGTAACACACACACTCTAAACTCTAATTTCTTAACTCATCGTGTTATCTTGAAACAAAAGCCATTGAAAAGCAATTGCTTAACGCACTTAGTTACATTTAGTTTAGATAACATGTCTCATAAAGCATGTGTGTTAACCGTGCTACATCCGTACCTGTTTGGCGCGAAAACAGGTTGGTGCTGCTATGAGCAAGGACTCTTTGAGGCAGAATTGCCGCATGGTGTGAATTACCACCAACACCGCAAGGTGACTTTTTTGTTTGAATATGACTGCTTGCTTTGTCACTTGCCTAAAGTGTGAATAAAACACTGAACTGTTAGATGCAAAGAACTTGTTGTTGCCTCTATACTGCATCCACCAATCCTGTCTACCAGAGTGAGTCCTCACAATTTATAAAATAAAAATTATAGAAAATAATGCACTCATACAATTGATGCAAACATTATAAAATTTGAGACTCTCATCCAATATATTTTGATCAAAACACATCTGTGCGTGGTCTCCGTCAGGCAAGTCCTACTCTACACCTACCTATGCCGTTGGGCATCTATGTTCAGGAGAGCAGACCCTGCACATATAGTGTACTGCTCCTGGTTACCTCTGTGTGCATCGCCTGTGGGATAGGCGGGGTAAAAAGTGCACAAGAATGCTACACCCAAGATAAAATAGGAGCGCATTCACACATGAAGGTGCCACTCCTTCAAGAACATAAACTTTAAAAATGACAGAATAAAAATACAAAACATACTGCACAATATGATAACTAAATATGTCTATGTACATGGCAAAAATCACATAAAATAATGCAGTCATACAATAGATAAAAACATTATATATGGACAAAGCCCTCACTCTGATATGATAAAATCTGAGACTCTTTTGATCAAAACACATCTCTGCCCGCTACCAGGTCCTACTCCGATTTTGTTTTTGGGAATTTATAGAAAGCAGCTACAGTATGTTCCTCATTCTGATATCTCATCATGGTTATGAGGAAATAACAGGCATATGATCAAGTGATGATGACGACATTCAAGCTAATGATGAGCTGCAAACCTCTCGAACATTCCTACAAAGAACGCTGAAGCCTTGCAGCCTCTGGTGAGAGACCTAAATAAAATAAACCAAGATGTGAGACAAATTGGTTTCAGATTAGAGGTGCAAGAAATGAGTTGAGATGCAAGAAAGAATGCTGAAGTAATCTTAAAGGGAATCTGTCACCTATTTTGACCCTATTAAACCGTTAAAATAGCAATGTGCAATAAAGAACCTTCTTACCTACATGTGTCTTCTTTCTTTTATTCAACTTTTCATTCTTATAAAAAAAGCGATTTTTCTGATATGTAAATGAGGTTCCAAGGTGCCCAGAGGGGCGTTACTACTCTGCTCTGGTGCCCAGTAACGCCCCTCTTTAGTGCCCAGCCGGCCTTTCTTCCAAGCCCAGCACGCCTCCTCATAAATAAATGTCCTCCCACATACTGGCCGAACGGCACCGCCCCCTCCCCACCACGTAATTTAATTTATTCACTTCATCGGGCGTTCCTTCCTCCTCTCTTGGCCTACGGCGCCGCCCCCTCCCATTACGTCACATGTATTCATAGCACCGGCCCTCCCTTCCTCCTCTCCTGTCCTCAGAAATCCCGCGCAGGCGCAGTATCGGTGAGTGCCTGCGCCTGCACGATTCTTCTGTTACAAGGGCAACAGCCTCAATAATGTCACAGGGCATGCGCCGAGCCCAGTGGCATAATCCGAGCGAGAATGAAAAGTTGAATAAAAGAAAGAAGACACATGTAGGTAAGAAGGTTCTTTATTGCACATTGCTATTTTAACGGTTTAATAGGGTCAAAATAGGTGACAGATTCCCTTTAAGTGAGCACTCTGATGCACAAATCTTCCAACAATGTCAATCCCATATAAACTCTCCATATAGCTATATACATGATCAAGACAATAGAAGCAGAAGGAACAACCTCAGGATAAAAGGAATAACCAAATCTGTCCTATCAATAATGCTACTATCAATGGTGATATTGCTCCCTCCGCCCTAAACATAACTCAAGAGATGCCGTTTCATGTCTGTTAGACTTTAGAGTAAAAGAGGCAGTTTGAAAAACAGCCAAGGAGTGCAGTTCCCTTTGGGTTACAGACAGTAGTAGGTGGCAACCGTTACACCATTAACCAGATTGAAGACACTAGGAACCTGATGCCTTCCACTGATAAGCCTGTAAGAAACAAACCTCACACCAGGAAATTCTTTATGGAATGCATATTATCACATGCTCCTGGATGAATCCAACCACATAGCAGAAGTGGAGCCCTACTGGAGTTCCTACTTGCTGGTGGAGTAACTGGCTTTCATGTATATCACATATCAGTTCATATGCTTTTATCTGTTTTCCTTCTTTACAAGTACAGTATCTACAGTTGATTTAGGTACCCCTAAACTTTTGACCATGTTATGTCTATGTAATATTTTTGTCAATTACCCTGTTGTATACTGCATTGTAGTGGGAGAGGCAGGTACCATGTTTATGTACATACTATCTCCTTCTATATGCTTACATATTCTACTGGCTACCCTATAGGTTATTCTACCCTATGTTTGAGCCTATAGTTCTCTCTCCCTTATCTATACGTGGTAAAAGTGTTGTGTGTAGGGTTGAGCGAACCCGAACTTTTGAATTTTTGGACCCCGAACCAGAACATTTCAGTAAAAGTTCGGGTTCGTTGTTCGCCGATTTCTGCAGAGCAGCCAATCAACAAGCGTCACTGTGTGACCTTAGAAGCCATCACAGCCATGCCTACTAATGGCATGGCTGTGATTGGCCAGTGCAGCATGTGACTCAGCCTCTATATAAGCTGGAGTCACTCTGCTGTTCTTAGTGTAGGGAGTGGATGCTGCTGCTGAGAATAGGACAGAATCTGTTATCAGATTGAACTCCAATTGAACTCATCGATCTACATAGATTTAGTTGTGTGGGTGCAGGGCACAATCTTTTTACCCTGCCCTGAGCCCAGTGACAGAAAAAAATAACTTTTATCCGTCTGTTAGTTAGGTGGGCGGCGGCGGCGGCGGTGGCCATTTTATGCAAGCTCAGTGCACCAGCACTGCATCTGAGCTTTTCTGACATTCAAATCCAAGCTTGAAATGCTGCACTAATAATCTGGTTTTTAAAAAAACATCCTTTTTTGGCAATATACAACATCTAGTGCCTTTGCAGGATTAGTCAGTGTGCAATTTGAGCTAGAAATACAGCCATAATTTTCTGGGTTTTTAAAAGCACCCTTTTTTGGCAAAATACCCTATTTTACAGCCCTTGCTGCATCAGCACGTGTGAAATTCAAGCGTTACCGGTATATACAGCTTTCATATTCTGTTAGTAAATTTAAAAAAACACAACACTTTTTTGGCATATACAACATCTGGTGCCTTTGCAGGATTAGTCAGTGTGCAATTTGAGCTAGAAATACAGTCATAATTGTCTGGGTTTTTAAAACACCCATCAGCACGTGTGAAATTCAAGGGTTATATACTGCTGTTATATTCTGTTATTAAACAAACACCCATTTTGGGCAAAAAACTTTAATTGCGGCCTAGTCTGCATCTGTACGTGTGAGATACACCCTTTACATACTGTGGTTCTATTCAGTTATTTGAAAAACAGCCATTTTGTGCAAAAAACGTAAAATTGCGGCCTAGTCTGGATATGTACGTGTGAGATACACACTTTAGATACTGTGGTTATATTCTGTTATTTGAAAAACAGCCATTTTGTGTAAAAAACTTAAAATTGCGGCCTAGTCTAGATCTGTACGTGTAAGATACACACTTTGCATACTGTGGTTCTATTCTGCTATTAATAAAACACCCATTTTGGGCAAAAATCTTTAATTGTGGCCTAGTCTGCATCTGTACGTGTGAGATACAACCTTTACATATTGTCATTCTATTCTGCTATTAATTAAACACCCATTTAGGGCAAGATCCTAAATTTGAGAAATATGAGGAGAGCGTCAAATAAGGGACGTGGCCCAGGTCGTGGTGCTGCTGGTGGAGCTCCTGTTGCAGGGAGAGGACGTGGTTGATCTGTGCCAGCTACACGCACAACTGAAATCCCTTCCTCGGGTGCGATTAGGCGACAGAACCTGCAGCGGTATTTGGTCGGGCCTAATGCGGCTCTACGAATGGTGAGGTCAGAAAAAGTACAGGCGATAGTAGATTGGGTTGCTGACAGTGCCTCCAGTTCCTTCACATTGTCTCCCACCCAGTCTCCTGCTGAAAGATCAGAGTTGGCACCTCCAGCCGATGTCCATCAGTCTTTCATCACCTCACCCCCTTGCAAATCAGTCATGCAGCAGTCTCTTCTGCTTTTTGATGACTCTGCTAGCAGGGTTTCCCAGGGCCATCCACATAGCCCTGCCCCAGAAGTGGAAGAGATTGAGTGCACTGATGCCCAACCACTTATGTTTCAAGATGAGTACATGGGAGGACCATCGCAGAACGTCTCGGATGATGACAAAACACAGGTGCCAACTGCTGGGGCTTTCGAAAGTGTGCAGACTGACAAGGAGGGCAGGGGTGAAGACTGGGTGGAAGATGATGTGGAGGACGATGAGGTCCTCGACCCCACATGGAATCAAGGTCATGCAAGTGACCTTTGCAGTTCGGAGAAAGAGGCAGTGGTCGCACAGAGCCACCACTACAGCAGAAGAGGGAGCAGGGTACAAAAGTGGACCGGCCATCCCCTAGACAGTACGTGTCACGACTGAGAGTGGGGCAAACCCTCAACCGTGCGATGTTATAGGAATAGGGAAGCTGCTAGCCCAGGACAACAGAATCAGGGAGCAGGTCACCTCCTAAAGTGTCCCTAACTCTGACCCTGACTCCTAACCGTACGAGCCAACCCAGAAGGTAGGAGGGCTCATACTCAGGAACCTCGGGTTCCTGATAGCCCTCAGAGAATCCCTGGACTAGGAGCTGCGTAAGACGACCTGTTCCTCCTAGACACAGACGAACAGGAGTCTAAACTGGCCAAGCTGCAAGGAGGCCTAGTGCTGGCCGCCTATCAGAGGCAGGTGCAGGCGGCGCGATGACGTCATTGCGTCGCCTGAGCCGTATAGCGAGGGACACAGGCCGGAAGAGGCGGCCTGCATCGCATCACATCGCTGGAGGTAAGTATAAGTGTTTTTTTTTTTTTTTTATATAGGTACAATACTGGGCAGGCACATGATAAGGGGGGCTACTGGGCTGGCACATGATAAGGGTGGACTACTGGGCTGGGCTGGCACATGATAAGGGGGGCTACTGGGCTGGCACATGATAAGGGGAGACTACTGGGCTGGGCTGGCACATGATAAGGGGGGACTACTGGGCTGGCACATGATAAGGGGGGACTACTGGGCTGGCACATGATAAGGGGGGACTACTGGGCTGGCACATGATAAGGGGGGACTACTGGGCTGGCACATGATAAGGGGGACTACTGGGCTGGCACATGATAAGGGGGGCAACTGGCACATGATAAGGGGGACTACTGGCCCATAAGGGGGTCTACTGGCCCATAAGGGGGGCTACTGGCAAATGATAAGGGGGGCTACTGGCACATAAGGGGGACTACTGGCACATAAGGGGGACTACTGGCACAAAAGGGGGCTATTGGCACATAAGGGGGGCTACTGGCACATGATAAGGGGGGCTACTGGCATATGATAAGGGGGGCTACTAGCACATGATATGGGGGGGGCTACTGGCACATGATATGGGGTGGCTACTGGCACATGATATGGGGGGGCTACTGGCACATGATATGGGGGGCTACTGGCACATGATATGGGGGCACTCTGGCTACTGGCACATGATATGGGGGGCTCTGGCTACTGGCACATGATGGTGGGGGGGCTCTTATTACTGGCACATGATTGGGGGCATCTATGGGGGCACTATAGGGGCATCTACTGAGGCTAAAAAGAAGGGGTATTTTATATGGGGGCTCTGTATAGGGGCATTTTATACTGGGACACATTATGGTGGCTACTATGGGGAAGGGAAGGAGGAGCACTATGGGGGTCATCTACGGGGGCACTGAGAAGGGGTATTTTATATTGGCATTTTATGGGAACATTAGCTCAACTGGGGGCATTACAAAGGGGTATGTTTTGCACATTATAAGGAGAATTATTACTACTGGGGGGGGCATTATGGTGGGCTTTATTACTCCCCCATGGTATGACCCCCTAGTAGCAGCACCAGCCTCTCCCTGCTCTGCTATACCTCTGCCCCTTCTCCAAATCCTTATTATGAAATCTTTCTCATTAGGATAAAGCACAACATCAGCTCCGCCGAGCCCCCCAGCCAAAGTGTTGAAGTGGCGTCCAAGATCCCCAAGGGCCAAGTCAAGTAATTGTAAGTTTTTATGGGGGTTCTACAAAAGAGCTATCGTGGGGAAAAGTTCATATTCGTGTTTACACACGTGTTTTAAAATGAATGCTTTCTCCTATTATAAACAAGTAAATAATGACGCAACGCTGTGGGGCTGGTGTGCAACCTTTTCCAGGGCTGGTTTTTATCCCCAGTCCGGCCCTGCCTCCACAAGCATACACCTAAGCCAGTCTAAAAAGGACTGCAGCTAGCCACACCGACAACAGTCAGAGAACCACTGAGCCGTGGACGTGGACCCAACCACAAGTGCCAGTTCAACACACACTGGTACCACTGCTACAGAGAACTGCACTGTAACAGGGCTCCCCTTTCACCCTCCCTCAGGAGGATTAGCATTCGTGCCAGAAACCGGCAGGCGCCACATGCTGCCCCCTCTTCCGAAGGCTGTGACACTCCCACCCCTCAAAGCCCCCCCCAACCACAAAAGGGAAAAGTTGGTGGGGCACAACAAACAATGGGATGGGGGAAGGGAAATGACAAAGTAAGGGGGCACCAATACAGACAAGGGTGAGAAACGAATGGCGGGGAAAAGCCACTCAGCGCGCCGTTAACGGTGAAACCCCCATAATGCTCTCCCTCCGGAGAACGCGCATGCACCCCATCAACAGATGGCGATACATGCTGCACCCTCTTTCGAAGGTTTCCACGCAAGGAGCCATTGTGGTCATACTGTCACGACTGAAAGTGGGGCAAACCCTCAACCGTGCAATGCTATAGGAATAGGGAAGCTGCTAGCCCAGGACAACAGAATCAGGGAGCAGGTCACCTCCTAAAGTGTCCCTAACTCTGACCCTGACTCCTAACCGTATGAGCCAATGCAGAAGGTAGGAGGGCTCATACTCAGGAACCTCGGGTCCCTACTAGCACTCAGAGAATCCCTGGACTAGGAGCTGGGTAAGACGACCTGTTCCTCCTAGACACGGACGAACAGGAGTCTAAACTGGCCAAGCTGCAAGGAAAGGGAAACATATACAACATATAGATATGGCAGGTGAGTGAAACCACTTCCAAACCTACCTGCCACAGACACACTGACTGGAACCTGTGCTCAAATGCTGATGTCCACACCAAACATATAGGGAGACAGCACACACACATTAAACACACAGGAACCAGACCCATAGCTGCAATAAGGTGAAACACCACACAAACATACGCTTAACATCAGTACATGTTTTATGACCACAAGGGTGGCCCTCACTGGACAGATGATATAAGACCAGGAGGATGACTCCAGCATAAGGCATGGCTGGAGTACCCCTCAGCTACAGGGATCCAGCAGAGGCTAAATAGCTCAAGTAGCCACACCCACACACACACAAACTATGAAAGGATTAACCCTTTCAACACCAGACAAGGTAAGTGTCACTTAAAGGGGAAATGCACACATAACATAAATACCGTGCACACCAAAACAGGGAAAGTGAACACATACATACATATGTTGCCAGATGCAACCACATGCCTTGACAGCGAGCCGCCTAGCAACCAGGTCAGGCTGCTACACTGCCAAACCTCATTATGTTGCCAGCGGCAACCACACGTGAGACAAACATACAAACTGTCCTCACCTGCGGTTGACAACAAGCAGACCGCTGGCAACTGCATGCGACACAAAGAGTCACGACCATAGGCCGTGACAGTACGCCTGCTACTGCCCACCGCAGAAAGGGACCGAGCACACCAAAGCAAGCTCCAAGGAGTTCCCTGGCGTGGCAGATCTTTAGACAATGTGCTGACGACAAGACACGAGTGGTTTGCACGCTGTGCAATCAGAGCCTGAAGCGAGGCATAAACGTTCTCAACCTGAGCACAACCTGCGTGACCAGGCATTTAAATGCAAAGCACGAGCTGCAGTGGAGTAGACACCTTAAAATCCAAGAAAGGTCTCTGGCTCCTCCTGCTTCCGTCTCGGCCTCTTCATCCACCTCTGTAATGACAGTGACACCTGCCACCCCGCAAACAGAGGATCTGCCAGCAACACCACCACCTGGGTCACCAAGCATCTCCACAATGTCCCTCGGAAGCTCTCTATCTCCCAAACACTGGAGCGGAAGAGGAAGTACCCCCCTACCCACCCGCGATCTCTGGCCCTGAATGCCAGCATTTCAAAATTACTGTCCTTTGAAATGCTGTCATTTCGTCTGGTGGAGACAGACAGTTTTAAAAGCCTTATGGCGGTGGCTGTCCCACAGTATGTCATGCCCAGTCGCCACTACTTTTCCAGGTGTGCCATCCCTTTCCTGCACAACCAAGTGGGGGACAAAATCAGGTGTGCACTGCGCAACGCCATCTGTGGCAAGGTGCACCTCACTACGGATACGTGGACCAGCAAGCACGGTCAGGGCCGTTATATCTCCATAACAGCACACTGGGTAAATGCAGTGGCGGCTGGGCCTGAGGCGGATAGCAGTTTGGCGTATATCCTTCCACCATCGAGGATTGCAGGGCGCTTCAGTTTTTCCTCCTGTTGCTTCCTCCTCCTACTCCGCTTCCTCATTCTCTACCGGCTCCTCATCCGGTCAGCGTAACACCTTCACCACCAACTTCAGCACAGACAGGGTTAAATGACAGCAGGCAGTTTTAAAACGTATCTGTTTGGGGGACAAACCCCACACCGCGCAGGAGCTGTGGACAGGCCTTGAACAACATACCGATGAGTGGTTTGTGCCAGTGACCCTCAAGCCCGGCCTGGTGGTGTGCGATAATGGGCGAAATCTCGTAGAAGCTCTGGGACTAGCCGGTTTGACGCACATCCCTTGCCTGGCGCATGTGCTGAATTTGGTGGTGCAGAGATTCCTTAAAAATTACCCCATGTCAGAGCTGCTGCATAAAGTGCGGGCCGTCTGTGCGCGCTTTTGGCGTTCTCACCCTGCTGCTGCTCGCCTGTCAGCGATGCAGCGTAACTTTGGCCTTCCCGCTCACCGCCTCATATGCGACGTGCCCACAAGGTGGAGCAGTATGTGTGCACAAGCCTACATGTACTGAATGACGGGTCTGCCCCCTTCAACTTCTGGGTCTCCAAATTGGGCACATTGCCTGAGCTTGCCATTTACGCCTTGGATGTGCTGACCTGCCCTGCAGCCAGTGCATTATCTGAACGTGTGTTTAGCACGGCAGGGGGCGTTATCACAGACAAGCGCAGCCGCCTGTCCACAGCCAATGTGGACAAGCTCACGTTCATTAAAATGAACCAAGCATGGATCCCACAGGACTTGTCCGTACTTTGTGCAGAATAGACATTTATACCGGCCTTAACAGCCATTGTTATACTACAGCGCAATTGCTCACTCTTGTATTTTGGATATTTCACACTCTTTTGAAGTGTACCCTAATTTAAAAAAAAAATAAATTAAAACCAAAAACCAGTGTTGGCTACCTCGTCCTCCTCCAACGCTGCTTCCACCTACACCGCTACATCCACCGCCTCCTCAAACTCCTACTCCATATGAACCTCCACCTCATTTTTTTTTACGTATTTAATTTTATTTCATGTCATTTCACTACTTTGTCTTTTACATTTTTGGGTGAAATTCACCAATTTTTGGGTGTGATGTACCACTGCTATACCTAGTAGACAGGTAAAAAAAAAACACTAATTTGTCTGTTACATTTTCAGGTGAAATTCACAAATTTTTGGGTGTAATATACCCCTCCTCTACCTAGTTGACAGCGTAATAAATTTCACTAATTTTTCTTTTACATTTTCGGGTGACATTAAACAATTTTTTTTTGTCATAGACCCCTGCTCTACCATGTAGACAGGTTAATAAATTTAACAAATTTTTCTGTTACATTCTTGGGTTAACATTTTACAATTTTGGACGTGAATAAACCCCTGCTCTGCATAGGTGACAGGGATTAAAATTTCAGAAATTCTTCTTTACTTGATGCTCGCCACCTCCTTTCATTTAATGCTTAAACTTTAACAAGTTGTCCCACATTTGCGCTTCAATAATTTGTCCCACATTTGCGCTTCAATAATTTGCCCCACATTTGCGCTTCAATAATTTGCCCCACATTTGCGCTTCAATAATTTGTCCCACATTTGCGCTTCAATAACTTTTCCCATATTTCAGCTCGATCAAAATAAAATGTCATCCATTTATCTCCCTTGGATGTGGTCTCTCTTTCTCACGCTCCCTCTCCGGCGTGGAACCCTGATTTGCCGATAACCGTGATCAACATGGTAGGCTCAGAAAAGAAGATCGAAAGTTGACAGAGAAGATATCCAAATGGATGGTGGACGTCACGGGGGCACCTCTGCATAGGTGACAGGAACATAAATTTCAAAAAATCGTCTGTTACATTGTCAGGGGACATTTTACCAATTTTGCCGGATAGAAACCCCTGCTCTGCATAGGTGACAGAGAATAATATTTCTGAAATTCTTCTGTAATTGATGCGCGCCACCTTGGATGTGGTCTCTCTTTCTCACGCTCCCTCTCCGGCGTGGAACCCTGATTCGCCGATAACCGTGATCAACATGGTAGGCTCAGAAAAGAACATCGAAAGTTGATAGAGAAGATATCCAAATGCATGGTGGACGTCACAGGGACGTACGATCAGGCAGAAGTTATCTAGAGTCAACAAAGCGGCAGCAGGGCCTCTCCTGGCTAACGTTTCCAAATCCAAAATACCGCAGTGACATTCCCTATAATTTTTTATTAATCATTTTAATAACAGGGCATTTTAAGAGTCCTGTATTGTTATTTATCGTCACTACCTCCCCTAGTCAGGAGTGGGTAATTGCCACGTGGCCCCTCCTTAACCACCTCCGGACCGCTGTACGCGCAGACGCGTCCTGGAGGTGGTTGTTTCATTCCGAGTGGACGCGCCGGCGCGTCCTCTCGCGAGACGCGAGATTTCGGTCACAGCCGGCCCGCGCATGCGCATCGCGGGCCGGCAAAAGTTCGAGGAGAATTGCATCAGCAACCTGCCAGCCAATGATCGTCGCTGGCAGGTTGCTGATTTTTAAAAAATCGAATCACAAGCCATATAACAGATCATATTAGTAAATATGATCTGTTATATGGCTTCTCTGCTCCTGTGCTGGTCCTTTTCGTCGGTTGGATCCAGCACAGGAGCAGACTGAACTGTGAGTAGCACCAACACTACACCTTAGCCCCAGATCACCCCCCTGCACCCCAATTAACCCTTTGATCACCCCTTTGATCGCCCCTGTCAATCACTAGTGAAAGACAAAAAGTGATCAGTGTAAACTGTCACTTTTTTTTCACTAGTATTGGCTGTTAGGTTTTAGGGAAAGTTTAGGCCCCTTGGTTAGGTAGTTAGCGTCAGTTAGCGCCCACCCCACCGCACCACAGTCACTTTTATTCGCTGATTAGCGTATCGCTAATCAGCATTTGTACTTTTATAGTATCTGTAAGTGATCAAAACTGATCACAGTCAGATCTATAATAGTATTAGTGTCACCTTAGCTCGCCCTCCACCCAAAACGCAGTGTTTGCCCGATCAGGCCTGATCGGTCGCCCACACGTGCGTTCACCCACGCCCGCCCCACCGCAGTGACAAAAAATTATTTTTTGATCACTGCACATTTATTTTACACGCACTGCGGCGATAAAAAAATCAGTTTTGATATTTTTTATCAACCGCAGCGGCCTCCGGTACTTCGCTAGCCTCCCCTTTGTAAGACAGGTTTGCTTTTTTTCTTGGGTAGTCTCAGGGAATACCCCTAAATTTAGTAGTCCAAAATGTCAAACAGGGGGTATTCTTCTGAAGAGGCCTACAGGATTCTTACCCAGTCGGATGAGGAATGGGAACCCTCATCTGACGAATCTAGCGGGTCAGAATATGAACCTGTAGAGAGCAGTGACTCTCTGACCCAAAGTTCGGACGAGGAGGTTGAGGTCCCTGGCAGCACCAGGCGTACCCGGCCCCGTGTCGCTTGACCACAGGTTACGCAGGATCCGCTTCAAGAGCAGCAGAGTGGGGCTGTCGCTGCCGGATCACGTGGTGAGGCATACACCAGCAGCGCAGCCCTTCCTGGACCTAGAACCAGCACTGCCGTACAACCTGGTGAAGTAGCGAGCACCAGAAGGGCAGTTGAAGCTGGTACGGTGGCACGTGCAGTAGTTACCCCATCGCAGCCCCCGCACAGACAGGCCCGTAGAGCCCCTAGAATCCCTGAGGTGCTGGCAAACCCTAATTGGCAGTCACCAACTTCAGCCGCACCTGTAGTTCCCCCTTTCACCGCCCAGTCTGGAGTTCGGGTTGAGACGGCTCAAATCGGTTCGGCCCTGGGATTTTTTGAGCTGTTCTTGACTGCGGAGCTCTTGGACTTAGTCGTGGCAGAGACAAACCGGTATGCCACACAATTTATAACCGCAAACCCAGGAAGCTATTATGCCCAGCCTTTCCGGTGGAAACCAGTCCAAGTTTCCGAACTTAAAATTTTTCTGGGCCTTCTCCTCAACATGGGCCTGACAAAAAAGCATGAATTGCGGTCATATTGGTCCACGAACCCGATTCATCACATGCCCATGTTCTCTGCTGCTATGTCCAGGACACGATTTGAGGCCATCCTGCGTTTTCTGCATTTTAGCGACAACACCACCTCCCGTCCCAGAGGCCACCCAGCTTTTGACCGGCTCCACAAAATTCGGCCCCTCATTTCAACCAGAAATTTGCAGATTTGTATACCCCTGAGCAAAACATCTGCGTAGACGAGTCCCTAATACATTTTACCGTGCACCTTGGCTTCAAACAATACATCCCAAGCAAGCGTGCCCGGTATGGGGTCAAATTGTATAAGCTCTGTGAAAGGGCCACAGGCTATACCCACAAATTTCGGATCTATGAGGGAAAAGATCAGACCCTGGAACCGGTCGGTTGCCCTGACTACCTGGGGAGCAGTGGGAAGACAGTCTGGGACTTGGTGTCACCCTTATTCGGCAAGGGGTACCATCTTTATGTGGCCCTCTTTAGGCATTTGTTTCTAGAACGGATTTGCGCCTGTGGAACCGCGAACTAGTCGCGTGGGCTTCCCCCAACGGCTTGTAACCACCCGTCTTGCAAGGGGGGAGAGGGCTGCCTTGTGTAATGAAGAACTGCTCGCGGTGAAATGGAGAGACAAGCGTGACGTTTACATGCTCTCCTCCATTCACGCAGACACGACAATCCAAATTGAAAGGGCAACCCGTGTCATTGAAAAGCCCCTCTCAGTCCACGACTATAATGCGCTCATGGGAGGGGTGGACTTCAATGACCAGATGTTGGCTCCCTATTTAGTTTCCCGCAGAACCAGACGCTGGTATAAGAAGGTGTCTGTATATTTAATTCAATTGGCGCTGTATAATAGTTTTGTTCTCTACAGTAAGGCTGGGAGAACAGGATCCTTCCTCAAATTCCAGGAAGAGATCATCGAGAACCTCCTTTACCCGGGAGGTTCCGTGGCCCCATCCACCAGTGTAGTTAGCCGTCTACACGAGCGACATTTCCCCAGTGTCGTTGCTGGTACCTCAACCCAACCGCCACCCCGAAAAAAATGTCGTGTCTGTAGCAGGAGTGGAATAAGGCGTGACACCCGCTATTTCTGTCCTGACTGCCCTGACCACCCTGCCCTATGCTTAGGAGAGTGTTCCGGAAGTACCACACACAGGTACACCTAGCATAGGGATTGCATCTCACAGGACAGGCACACAGGGCTATTAGGGCCCTTTTACTCACAGCTGCTGCAAACCTCTCCTTTCACCTGGGATAAAGTGCATAACGTACTTTGCCACATCTTTGGGCAATTTGCGCTTTGCACATTGTCCCATGGGGAAGGAGAGGTTTGTTCTATAAAGGTAAAAAAAACTAAACAAAAAAAAAATTACCGGTAAGTAAAAAAGTTAAAAAAGTAAAAAAAAGTTAATATGTTCTGTTCTAAAGTTAATAAATTTATTGCTTTGCGGCCTGGTTTTTTCTTTTTTGTTTTGTTTTTTTTACCTTCCAGGTGGACCAACTGATCGACTAGCTGCAGCACTGATGTGCATTCGGACAGAAGCATTGCGCTGCTGTCAGATTACACGCAAGTCGGTGTATGCGGCGCTGCAAGACGAGATTTCTCCTCTGCAGTAAAAGATACGTTTGCCGAGGCATATGAGCTGAGGAGGTGGCGGTGTTCATATACTTTGGCAAACACTTTGTATATATATAAAAAAAAATCCCGGCAATGATTTATTCATCCACATCGATTGATGTGAATGGAGAAATCGGGTTTGCCAGGGCATACGAGCTAAGTGGGTATGGATGTTGGGCGGAGCTCCTATGTCCTGGCAGACGCCTTTCCCCTCCTTTTTCTTTTTTTGGCAGAGATTTTTTCATCCACATTGATCGATGCGAATGAAGAAATCTGTGCCGTTCATTTTTTTCTTTCAGCCCAGAGGCTGAACGGAAAAAAAAAATCTCATTACCTGTATGCTCAATATAAGGAGAATAGCAGAAACTCCTAATGCTGGGCATACATGTAATGATTGCGGAGACCCTCAAATGCCAGGGCAGTACAAACACCCCACAAATAACACCATTTTGGAAAGAAGACACCCCAAGGTATTCGCTGAGGGGCATAGTAAGTTTTTATTTTTTGTCACAAGTTAGTGGAATATGAGACTTTGTATGAAAAAAATAAATAAAATCAAATGGGGTCACTTGTGGGGTAGTTATACTGCCCTGGCATTCTAGGGGCCCAAATGTGTGGTAAGGAGTTTGAAATCAAATTCTGTAAAAAATGACCTGTGAAATCCGAAAGGTGGTCTTTGGAATATGGGCCCCTTTGCCCACCTAGGCTGCAAAAAAGTGTCACACATCTGGTATCTCCGTACTCAGGAGAAGTTGAGGAATGTGTTTTGGGGTGTCATTTTACATATACCCATGCTGGGTGAGAGAAATATCTTGGCAAAAGACAACTTTTCCCATTTTTTTATACAAAGTTGGCATTTGACCAAGATATTTATCTCACCCAGCATGGGTATATGTAAAAAGACACCCCAAAACACATTCCTCAACTTCTCCTGAATACAGAGATACCAGATGTGTGACACTTTTTTGCAGCCTAGGTGGGCAAAGGGGCCCATATTCCAAAGAGCACCTTTCGGATTTCACTGGTCATTTTTTACAGAATTAGATTTCAAACTCCTTACCACACATTTGGGCCCCTAGAATGCCAGGACAGTATAACTACCCCACAAGTGACCCCATTTTGGAAAGAAGAGACCCCAAGGTATTTCGTGATGGGCATAGTGAGTTCATAGTAGTTTTTATTTTTTGTCACAAGTTAGTGGAATATGAGACTTTGTAAGAAAAAAAAAGAAAAAAATCATCATTTTCCGCTAACTTGTGACAAAAAATAAAAAGTTCTATGAACTCACTATGCCCATCAGCGAATACCTTAGGGTGTGTACTTTCCGAAATTGGGTCATTCGTGGGGTGTTTGTACTGTCTGGGCATTGTAGAACCTCAGGAAACATGACAGGTGCTCAGAAAGTCAGAGCTGCTTCAAAAAGCGGAAATTCACATTTTTGTACCATAGTTTGTAAACGCTATAATTTTTACCCAAACCATTTTTTTTTTACCCAAACATTTTTTTTTATCAAAGACATGTAGAACAATAAATTTAGAGCAAAATTTATATATGGATCTCGTTTTTTTTGCAAAATTTTACAACTGAAAGTGAAAAATGTCTTTTTTTTGCAAAAAAAATCGTTAAGATTCGATTAATAACAAAAAAAGTAAAAATGTCAGCAGCAATGAAATACCACCAAATGAAAGCTCTATTAGTGAGAAGAAAAGGAGGTAAAATTCATTTGGGTGGTAAGTTGCATGACCGAGCAATAAACGGTGAAAGTAGTGTAGGTCAGAAGTGTAAAAAGTGGCCTGGTCTTTCAGGGTGTTTAAGCACTGGGGGCTGAGGTGGTTAAAGGGCTTCTGTCACCCCACTAAAGTCTTTTTTTTTTTTGGGCTAGTTAAATTACCTATACTGCGATATATGAAAATATAATGGTCTTACTTTGCTTCAGCAGTTTCTTATAAAAACGAACTTTTATAATATGTAAATTAGGTCTCTACCAGCAAGTAGGGCGTCTACTTGCTGGTAGCCGCTGCAAAAAACCGCCCCCTCGTCGTGTTGATTGACAGGGCCAGCCGTGATCTCCTCCTCCGGCCGCCCCTGTCAGCATTTCAAAAATCGCGCGCCTGTGTTCATTCGGCGCAGGCGCTCTGAGATGAGGAGGCTCGCCTCCTCAGAACTCCCTCAGTGCGCCTGCGCCGATCACATTCTATTTTCATATATCGCAGTATAAGTAATTTAACTAGCCCAAAAAAAAAAAAAATGACTTTAGTGGGGTGACAGAAGCCCTTTAACTTGGAAGCTTATGCTTCAATACTTTGTCCCACATTTCCACTTGATTATATTTAATTTCATCCATTGACCTCCCTTGGATGTGGTATCCCTTTCTCAGGCTCCCTCTCTGGCCTGGAACCCTGAATCCCCACCACCCGTGATCACCTTGGTAGGTGCAGAAAAGAACATCGAGAGTTGATAGAGAAGATATCCAATTGGATCGTGGACATCACGGGGACGTGCGACATGGTGGAGCAGTATGTGTTCACATGCCTACACGTACTGAATGATGGGTCTGCCCCCTTCAACTTCTGGGTCACCAAATTGGGCACATGGCCTGAGATTGCCCTTTACGCCTTGGAGGTGCTGGCCTGCCCTGCAGCCAATATATTGTCTGAATGTGTGTTTAACACGACTAGAGGGGGTTATCATAGGTTATATTTCCCAATGTTTTGGGGTGTACCCTAATTTAAAAATATATAAATAAATTTAAAACCAAAAAACTGTGTAGGTACCCTAATTTAGACTAAGTAAAAAATAAAAAATAAAACCAAAACGCAGTATAGGCTACCTCCTCATCCTCCACCGCCGCTTCCACCTACACCGCAACATCCACCGCCTCCTCAACCTCCTACTCTGTATGGACCTCGTCCTCCTAGATCAAGATTATTATTTAATTTTTTTACGTATTTTATGTTATTTAAAGTCATTTCCCTATCCACTTTTGTTTGCAGAGCACTTGCCATGCTCTTAACCACATTTTGCAGCCCTCTAACCCTTTCCATGACATTTTTACAGCCATTTTAGTGCTCAAAAGTTCAGGTCCCCATTGACTTCAATGGGGTTCGGGGTCAAGTTCTGGTCCCGAACTCGAACTTTTTTGTGACGTTCAGCCGAACCCGTCGAATCCGAACATCCAGGTGTCCGCTGAACTCTAGTGATAAGGATAGATATGAACCTTTGCTCTGCTCAAACTATGACCAATCTCGGATATCGGGTAGTATTGCTACATAAATTATAAATTATCAAGCCTGATATGACTATGGAATGAATATTCCAATCAGAGATTCTCTCTGATATCAATATTAGATATTTTATTCAGTAACATGCATCTTTACTGAATAGTGTTAATATTGATGTAGTACATCTAACATTACACATCCGCAATAAAGCGGGAAGTTTCTAAATATTAGGCCAATTAATTCAATCAATACTACACATAATAAAGTTATACCTTACCCGAGAATGCAGATGATATGCATAGTCTAAGGGAAGTCAGCTCTAAGGTCCATTCTGATCATTGGGATTTTTCTCCTGGGGTCTCTCCTTTCTTTCTTTCTTTCTTTGTCTTCTGTTGCTCCCTGTTGTTGTTTTTTCCCCTTCATGATCAGAAACTTATCAGTTAGACACACCTTCCTAACTTGGAGTTTTCCAATCATTGTCGGTTAGGAATGTACATATAATTATGACTGTGATGTCATTGTATCACCCAGAATGCATTTCATCTGTTGGTGCAATGTTACCTATTCATACCTAGGTGGCACTATTGAATAAGCTACTAGCATCATCACTATTAAGGGTTAACTGTCCAGGTCAGATTTCTCTTACATTCTATACACATAATATATGGAATCCTAAATCAAAGCTAAGGGATTATCTTTGACACATAAACCAATTAAGGCATAGACTTTGTGGTACCATTTAGACTTTTCCCATACTCTCAAATTTATGTATCGATAAGAATATAATGGACCTTGTACTCTCACGGACATGTGTGTCTCCTCTGTTACTCCAACGGTTGGTTGATTGATTGTTAGTTAAAATAACACTATCTTACTAACAAAATGTTACACTTAAAATATTTCTCACCATGCTTTAGGAGTGTATGCTTTCCTAGTGAGAAATATATAAGAAAACAGATGCATTGACATCGTTCATAATATTCAACAATATAGTACAATACATATGTCCTATTGATTATCTTATACTAAAATTGTATCACTCAGAATGCATTTCAGCTGTTGGTGCAATGTTACCTGTTTATATCTAGGTGGCATATTATTGAAGATGACCTGGTCTCCTCAATGTAGCACCCAAAGGAGAGATGCTCATTGAGGCCTGATGGTTGTGAGTTCTTCAATTCAAAGATCCACCAGGTCTCCCTTTGCAGTATTTTCCTGTCCAAGTTGCCTCCTCTTTTCAAGGGAGTTACAAGTTCATAGGCCATAAATGTCATGCCCTCTGTTTTACCATTGTGGCTGGTTTCTACATGTTTAGCTAATGGGGTGTCCCTACCGTTTCTAATGTCACCTAAGTGTTCTCCCACCCGTCTTCGAAATACCCGGGTGGTTTTGCCTATATATTCTAGGCCACAGTGGCATGTAACCTTGTAGCATTATGTTCTGAGGAAACAAGTACAAAGTTGCACAACTGGAATATCACAAAGAACTTTTATCTTGGAAACCTTGCTCACTAGCTTGATTAACCACCAAGAGCACCTGTCCACTAATTCACAGACCCCAGGACTCAAAAACCGGCAAGTACAACAGGGGTAATATTCAAGATCTCGAGATAACCCACGAGACTCACCACGTAAGGAGCCGCATTCCCGCTCAATACAGGTGGGACGCCACACAGCGTGCAACATCACCCGCGGTCTGGAGATACCAACTGTGAGTACTCTGTAATGCCGACACTACAACTGTAGAAAGCAGGGTTTATTGTGAAGTGGACGAATAATAACTACACTTAATATCCCCACTTGAATATACTTTGGGGAGGACATGGAGTGATGTAAATGTGAGCACGCACAGCACATAATCAATTCACCGCACTGTTTCTGGAGAGACATTTCCAACAGATTCAACTCTGCTTCGTTATATAGGGTTGAAGTCTACCCCTTTCTAATATACATTTTTTCCACATATACGTGACCTTGTTTGAGCCACCGCATATCATCATCTGGTGACTCAATATATCTCCTTATTTTAGTCTTTTATTGTTGATTTATTGTTATTGACCGCCGCATATATATTTTATATATTTTTAATACAGATGCTATAGTATTCCATTTGATGTTGAATAAATTTTTGTTTTTCCAAGTGAACCGAATATTTTGGTTGTGCCTATCTCCTATTTCATTATCCAGAGTGCAGGGAGACTTATGCTGCATCCGTTTTTTTTATTTATTACTACATTTACTTATTCCTATATCAGCTGTAAACTCAAATATGTAATTCAATACCAATAAGATGGAAGCCTTTATTATTCCACAGCCAGCGTGCCAACCAATACTAGTCTGCACCCCTTAGGGGGGTTCAGGTCTTAATGATGACTATCCTCATATTTTGCTGGATTTACTTCTTTCAAATCAGTCTTTAGAGTCTCCATGTCCTAGAAAAGTCAGCAAGATGCAGAGAGAAGAGGAGCTGCATGTTCCTCATGACATATTATCATCGATATTATATGATGTGGAAAAGGAGGAAAAGCAGATGGCAGAAGAAGGACTCCCACCTGTAGGAGAGGAGAACGCTGGGTTGGAGAAGTAGGTATACCAGAGCTGATTAATAATCAGTGTTTACTGTCAAATAATCTGCAGGAGATTGCAGGCAAGAACAGCAATAATATGCATATTGGCCCTCCATCTAACCAGCCAAACCCCATACAAGCAACAGCCCCATTTAAAGGTGCTTAAAGGTGCCGCGTGACCATTAAAAATGAAGACCAACTATACAGTGCAATCTTCATTTTTAAATGAAAGGCAGCTGTGGGCTAATGCAGCACGCCAGACCTGCAGGGTATTGCGATAGTGAGGTCACGGTTATGGGCAATCGAGGGTTACTCACTTTTTAGAGGAGAACCCTGGGCAGGCATGTGGCAGTGAAGGAGAGGTAGACACAAGTTCCTCTGGGGTACACTCTGGATGTAGGGACCAGACCTGATGGTGGATGAGGTGCCCTGGATGTTGCAGGTATTTTGAGTGCCTGAGGCAAGGTCCCTTTAAGGATCGTCACGCCAGTGCCTGTAACGGTGGCACACCGATTTATAGGAGTAGTGATTGAGGTACACAGATGATATGGTGAACCAAACGTTGCTTTACTTGGAAAACAGTCCAAACTTTATACAGACAGTTGGTTATGCAGTCCCTTGAATCATATCATTCACAAGCAGGTTTACTTCTTAATATGGCAGGTAACAATCTTGCAAGATACTTAGAGGGTAAACAGTTAATGCTTCACAGTCAAGGCTGCTCTATCCCCTCAGCTATTCTAGCTGGCTGGATCCCAAGGCCCGGATGCCTAAATGCTGGCTTTAATCCTTGGTAAAATAATCTTCCTCCCGTATTGACCCTTGCTTTTATCTTATAGTACCTCTGCCCATCAGCTTACTTATCTGAGCTGGTTGTATTGTTCCTGTTGTGAGGGAAGCTGGAGGTTTCTCCCAGGAGGTTCATTCCCTCTACTGGGGTCATCTCTTCTGTGCTTGTTTGATTACTGGTCTCCAGGCAGGCTGTACTCCTTCACTAGCCTCCTGGGGCAACTAGAAGCCTGGACTATCTAGCTGCATGTCAGGAGGAGGCCCTCAGCATATCTCTGGCTGGTGCCTTCTCACTTCTGTCTCCACAGACTCCTGACTAAGACCTCCCCTCTCCCTGTCTGGGCCTGGACATTTATACTAGGGGCTCACTATCTCCCTCTAGTGTCTAGGATGTCTAACTACACCCAAATAGGCCTGCTGAGCATATAACAGGGGAAACAACACATGTAATAACACATAGAAAAATACATTACATGCATAGTTAAATATAATATCGCTGTCCCTTGTGAGCAGAAGTAACACGTGACCCAATTGACCCTTGTGTAGTGCCCACTCCTACCTAGTGGGACACTACATTCCCCCATGCTACAACGTTGCCCGTCCTCGGCGCAACATGAAGGGGCCCTGCCCAGCTGGATACTGCACCTGAAAGAGAAAAATAGTGCAAAGCAGGAAAATACATCTACATTTGCAAGTACATATACATATCAGGCAGTTCCACTGGCTAAGGAGCAAATCCGGTGAAAAGGGGCGTCGTTCTCTTCTCTCAGGATAGTATAAGGGAACAGGGGCGCTGTCCTGGTGCATCAATAATACCAGGATAGTCCATAATAAAAGTAGAAGTGCAATTGTCCATAATAAAACAGTAGTAGTCCATAGAAAATGCAAACATCAAATAACAATTCTTGGAGGCTCAAGGTATATAAATGAGTCCGAAAATTATTCAGTGAAAGTGATAAGTATACCCGCATATGAAGCAAGGACAGAGGAATAAGATCTCAGAGGCTCACATACAGTGGAGTCCATCTCTGGGCACATTTCTTTAAAATAGCAAAATCTCAGAGGCCCACATACGTTAGAGTCATCTCTGGGCACATTTCCTTCCTGCTGTGTAACCTACACTCCCTGAAGTGTATGGTAGCCGTCATGGCACCTAACAGGTAAAATTTAGCGTAGGAATGTGGAACCTACACTCCCTGAAGTGTATGGTAGCCGTCATGGCACCTACCAGGTAGAATTTAGCGTAGGAACCCGTCTAACAGAGATCGCCTTGACGCTCGGCAGACGGGCTCAAATAATTTTGTACAAAACGATTTGCCAAGTATCTCGCACTTATAGTGTAGCACTTGTTATTATTATGCAATTTTGTACTCTATATTGCAGTTAATTGTTGCATTGCATGTTTCTGTCTCCCACATTTCCTTAAAGTAGCAAGATCTCAGAGGCTCATGTGCATTAGAGTCTATCCCTGGGCGCATTTTCTTGGAATTTAAATGGCATAATAAAAGTCACAGCACATAAAAGTAATCCACATTATTCAAAATGGCATATAAAAATAAGTGCTGCAATATCCCTTAGTCAACCTGAAAAGGGGGTTAAAGGGTTAAAGGTGCAACATAAAAATAGGCACAACTTGGTGAAGTATTGTAGAAGCAGGCAGGAAATCCTGTAAACAATATGGCCTTAATGCAATTTGTATTTTCAGTGGTCTACCACCACCACTGAGCCGTGGGTAACTGGCAGCAGCAATCTGAGCCGTGGGTAACTGGCAGCAGCAACATAGGACCAAAACAAAGGACTCCTGTCCTGGAAGGGTTAAATCCTCTTCAGTAAGGTCCCTTGATAAAAGAAATCACATAGTGGCCTAGCAGGCCTACTCACAGGAGCATGTCAAATCCACTTGGCATAACAGTGGTGCTCCCTGGTTCCGCTTGCAAATTGGGCTGGACACGATGATTCATATATGGATAGGTCCACAAAATAGCATAAGGCGGTAACTGGAGCATAAATGGACCCCTTACAGGTATGGGCCCCATAGGCCTAGGGGTAAATACTGTCGGTGGCTCCATGGGCCTAGACATAATCACTGCAGGAGGCTCCGCTGGTCTGGGTGGCGCTGGCTGCAAGCCACGGACCCGGCTTCTTACATAACAGAGTCTCTCCGGTACAGCAATGATAGTCGCCGAGCTGGTGGCGACGGGATCTTCTACTGCAGGTTTGGGGACATCAGAGTTCTTAAAGGACGCATCAACATTTTTAGGGGGCATCGGTGCCACTCTGGACGCAGCAATATGGCGCAGGCCTTCAAGATGGATCTCTAACCTGGCAATCTGGTCCTCTAGCGTCTCATCCGATGCTCCACTGCAGGGATCCGGTACAGTCGCAGAAGGTTCAGGCGCTGGGTCTGAATTCTTTCTGGCTGCGACCGCGGTGGGAAGCAAGGTGGCCTCTCCGGTCCCAGAGTATAAGCAGGCGGTGCTTCTCTCTCGTCGATCATCGTAGGCTCTGGGGTCTCGCCTACAGGTAAGGCCATTCCGGCTGGAGACTCTCCCCTCTGCAACATGCTCGATCCCTTCCTGGGAGAGCGACCGGGCGGCACTCAGTATTTCGCCTGCGACCTCCCACTGTTCCAGGAGGCCACCCCCCGGCTACTCCAACATAGGGGCGGCAGAGTCAATCAAATCAGACATGCAGATTTGTAGACAGGGCGGTGGCGCGGACATACAGTCTTTCCCGCACTTTTAGCAGAGGGCACCAATTTTTCCCGCCAAACAAGTGCAAAGATGACGCAGCAATTAATTTCAGTCAGTTCAAGCAGCCATCTTTAAGCAAACGCTGTCTATTCACTGACAGTAAGCGGTGGCTTAAATAAACGGCAAACAGTCCATGCAATATACAGTTCTTCACACCGCAATTATGAGAGTTCTTTGGCCCAGAAATTTTTCAATAAACAGTAGGGCTTGGTCACTTTTTAGGTAGATAACGGCACACAGTTTTTGTATTCCAACAATGGCGCAGGAATGATTGTATCCTGTTCGTGACGCCAATTTATGCAGCACGCCAGACCTGCAGGGTATTGCGATAGTGAGGTCACGGTTATGGGCAATCGAGGGTTACTCACTGTATTGGAGGAGAACCCTGGGTAGGCATGCGGCAGTGAAGGAGAGGTAGACACAAGTTCCTCTGGGGCACACTCTGGATGTAGGGACCAGACCTGATGGTGGATGAGGTGCCCTGGATGTTGCAGGTATTTTGAGTGCCTGAGGCAAGGTCCCTTTAAGGATCGTGACGCCAGTGCCTGTAACGGTGGCACACCGATTTATAGGAGTAGTGATTGAGGCACACAGATGATATGGTGAACCAAACGTTGCTTTACTTGGAAAACAGTCCAAACTTTATACAGACAGTTGGTTATGCAGTCCCTTGAATCATATCATTCACAAGCAGGTTTACTTCTTAATATGGCAGGTAACAATCTTGCAAGATACTTGGAGGGTAAACAGTTAATGCTTCACAGTCAAGGCTGCTCTATCCCCTCAGCTATTCTAGCTGGCTGTATCCCAAGGCCCGGATGCCTAAATGCTGGTCTTAATCCTTGGCAAAATAATCTTCCTCCCGTATTGACCCTTGCTTTTATCTTATAGTACCTCTGCCCATCAGCTTACTTATCTGAGCTGGTTGTATTGTTCCTGTTGTGAGGGAAGCTGGAGGTTTCTCCCAGGAGGTTCATTCCTACTACTGGGGTCATCTCTTCTGTGCTTGTTGGATTACTGGTCTCCAGGCAGGCTGTACTCCTTCACTAGCCTCCTGGGGCAACAAGAAGCCTGGACTATCTAGCTGCATGTCAGGAGGAGGCCCTCAGCATATCTCTGGCTGGTGCCTTCTCACTTCTGTCTCCACAGACTCCTGACTAAGACCTCCCCTCTCCCTGTCTGGGCCTGGACATTTATACTAGGGGCTCACTATCTCCCTCTAGTGTCTAGGATGTCTAACTACACCCAAATAGGCCTGCTGAGCATATAACAGGGGAAACAACACATGTAATAACACATAGAAAAATACATTACATGCATAGTTAAATATAATATCGCTGTCCCTTGTGAGCAGAAGTAACACGTGACCCAATTGACCCTTGTGTAGTGCCCACGCCTACCTAGTGGGACACTACATACCCCCATGCTACAACGTTGCCCGTCCTCGGCGCAACATAAAGGGGCCCTGCCCAGCTGGATACTGCACCTGAAAGAGAAAAATAGTGCAAAGCAGGAAAATACATCTACATTTGCAAGTACATATACATATCAGGCAGTTCCACTGGCTAAGGAGCAAATCCGGTGAAAAGGGGCGTCGTTCTCTTCTCTCAGGATAGTATAAGGGAACAGGGGCGCTGTCCTGGTGCATCAATAATACCAGGATAGTCCATAATAAAAGTAGAAGTGCAATTGTCCATAATAAAACAGTAGTAGTCCATAGAAAATGCAAACATCAAATAACAATTCTTGGAGGCTCAAGGTATATAAATGAGTCCGTACCCAGGTTTCCTTCTTGAAAATTATTCAGTGAAAGTGATAAGTATAGCCGCATATGAAGCAAGGACAGAGGAATAAGATCTCAGAGGCTCACATACAGTGGAGTCCATCTCTGGGCACATTTCTTTAAAATAGCAAAATCTCAGAGGCCCACATACGTTAGAGTCATCTCTGGGCACATTTCCTTCCTGCTGTGTAACCTACACTCCCTGAAGTGTATGGTAGCTGTCATGGCACCTAACAGGTAAAATTTAGCGTAGGAATGTGGAACCTACACTCCCTGAAGTGTATGGTAGCCGTCATGGCACCTACCAGGTAGAATTTAGCGTAGGAACCCGTCTAACAGAGATCGCCTTGACGCTCGGCAGACGGGCTCAAATAATTTTGTACAAAACGATTTGCCAAGTATCTCGCACTTATAGTGTAGCACTTGTTATTATTATGCAATTTTGTACTCTATATTGCAGTTAATTGTCGCATTGCATGTTTCTGTCTCCCACATTTCCTTAAAGTAGCAAGATCTCAGAGGCTCATGTGCATTAGAGTCTATCCCTGGGCGCATTTTCTTGGAATTTAAATGGCATAATAAAAGTCACAGCACATAAAAGTAATCCACATTATTCAAAATGGCATATAAAAATAAGTGCTGCAATATCCCTTAGTCAACCTGAAAAGGGGGTTAAAGGGTTAAAGGTGCAACATAAAAATAGGCACAACTTGGTGAAGTATTGTAGAAGCAGGCAGGAAATCCTGTAAACAATATGGCCTTAATGCAATTTGTATTTTCAGTGGTCTACCACCACCACTGAGCCGTGGGTAACTGGCAGCAGCAATCTGAGCCGTGGGTAACTGGCAGCAGCAACATAGGACCAAAACAAAGGACTCCTGTCCTGGAAGGGTTAAATCCTCTTCAGTAAGGTCCCTTGATAAAAGAAATCACATAGTGGCCTAGCAGGCCTACTCACAGGAGCATGTCAAATCCACTTGGCATAACAGTGGTGCTCCCTGGTTCCGCTTGCAAATTGGGCTGGACACGATGATCCATATATGGATGGGTCCACAAAATAGCATTAGGCGGTAACTGGAGCATAAATGGACCCCTTACAGGTATGGGCCCCATAGGCCTAGGGGTAAATACTGTCGGTGGCTCCATGGGCCTAGACATAATCACTGCAGGAGGCTCCGCTGGTCTGGGTGGCGCTGGCTGCAAGCCTTGGACCCGGCTTCTTACATAACAGAGTCTCTCCGGTACAGCAATGATAGTCGCCGAGCTGGTGGCGACGGGATCTTCTACTGCAGGTTTGGGGACATCAGAGTTCTTAAAGGACGCATCAACATTTTTAGGGGGCATCGGTGCCACTCTGGACGCAGCAATATGGCGCAGGCCTTCAAGATGGATCTCTAACCTGGCAATCTGGTCCTCTAGCGTCTCATCCGATGCTCCACTGCAGGGATCCGGTACAGTCGCAGAAGGTTCAGGCGCTGGGTCCGAATTCTTTCTGGCTGCGACCGCGGTGGGAAGCAAGGTGGCCTCTCCGGTCCCAGAGTATAAGCAGGCGGTGCTTCTCTCTCGTCGATCATCGTAGGCTCTGGGGTCTCGCCTACAGGTAAGGCCATTCCGGCTGGAGACTCTCCCCTCTGCAACATGCTCGATCCCTTCCTGGGAGAGCGACCGGGCGGCACTCAGTATTTCGCCTGCGACCTCCCACTGCTCCAGGAGGCCACCCCCCGGCTACTCCAACATAGGGGCGGCAGAGTCAATCAAATCAGACATGCAGATTTGTAGACAGGGCGGTGGCGCGGACATACAGTCTTTCCCGCACTTTTAGCAGAGGGCACCAATTTTTCCCGCCAAACAAGTGCAAAGATGACGCAGCAATTAATTTCAGTCAGTTCAAGCAGCCATCTTTAAGCAAACGCTGTCTATTCACTGACAGTAAGCGGTGGCTTAAATAAACGGCAAACAGTCCATGCAATATACAGTTCTTCACACCGCAATTATGAGAGTTCTTTGGCCCAGAAATTTTTCAATAAACAGTAGGGCTTGGTCACTTTTTAGGTAGATAACGGCACACAGTTTTTGTATTCCAACAATGGCGCAGGAATGATTGTATCCTGTTCGTGACGCCAATTTATGCAGCACGCCAGACCTGCAGGGTATTGCGATAGTGAGGTCACGGTTATGGGCAATCGAGGGTTACTCACTGTATTGGAGGAGAACCCTGGGTAGGCATGCGGCAGTGAAGGAGAGGTAGACACAAGTTCCTCTGGGGCACACTCTGGATGTAGGGACCAGACCTGATGGTGGATGAGGTGCCCTGGATGTTGCAGGTATTTTGAGTGCCTGAGGCAAGGTCCCTTTAAGGATCGTGACGCCAGTGCCTGTAACGGTGGCACACCGATTTATAGGAGTAGTGATTGAGGCACACAGATGATATGGTGAACCAAACGTTGCTTTACTTGGAAAACAGTCCAAACTTTATACAGACAGTTGGTTATGCAGTCCCTTGAATCATATCATTCACAAGCAGGTTTACTTCTTAATATGGCAGGTAACAATCTTGCAAGATACTTGGAGGGTAAACAGTTAATGCTTCACAGTCAAGGCTGCTCTATCCCCTCAGCTATTCTAGCTGGCTGTATCCCAAGGCCCGGATGCCTAAATGCTGGTCTTAATCCTTGGCAAAATAATCTTCCTCCCGTATTGACCCTTGCTTTTATCTTATAGTACCTCTGCCCATCAGCTTACTTATCTGAGCTGGTTGTATTGTTCCTGTTGTGAGGGAAGCTGGAGGTTTCTCCCAGGAGGTTCATTCCTACTACTGGGGTCATCTCTTCTGTGCTTGTTGGATTACTGGTCTCCAGGCAGGCTGTACTCCTTCACTAGCCTCCTGGGGCAACAAGAAGCCTGGACTATCTAGCTGCATGTCAGGAGGAGGCCCTCAGCATATCTCTGGCTGGTGCCTTCTCACTTTTGTCTCCACAGACTCCTGACTAAGACCTCCCCTCTCCCTGTCTGGGCCTGGACATTTATACTAGGGGCTCACTATCTCCCTCTAGTGTCTAGGATGTCTAACTACACCCAAATAGGCCTGCTGAGCATATAACAGGGGAAACAACACATGTAATAACACATAGAAAAATACATTACATGCATAGTTAAATATAATATCGCTGTCCCTTGTGAGCAGAAGTAACACGTGACCCAATTGACCCTTGTGTAGTGCCCACTCCTACCTAGTGGGACACTACATACCCCCATGCTACAACGTTGCCCGTCCTCGGCGCAACATGAAGGGGCCCTGCCCAGCTGGATACTGCACCTGAAAGAGAAAAATAGTGCAAAGCAGGAAAATACATCTACATTTGCAAGTACATATACATATCAGGCAGTTCCACTGGCTAAGGAGCAAGTCTGGTGAAAAGGGGCGTCGTTCTCTTCTCTCAGGATAGTATAAGGGAACAGGGGCGCTGTCCTGGTGCATCAATAATACCAGGATAGTCCATAATAAAAGTAGAAGTGCAATTGTCCATAATAAAACAGACTCCTGACTAAGACCTCCCCTCTCCCTGTCTGGGCCTGGACATTTATACTAGGGGCTCCCTATCTCCTTCTAGTGTCTAGGATGTCTAACTACACCCAAATAGGCCTGCTGAGCATATAACAGGGGAAACAACAAATGTAATAACACATAGAAAAATACATTAAATGCATAGTTAAATATAATATCACTGTCCCTTGTGAGCAGAAGTAACATGTTGATATTTACAGTTGGTCACTAGGACCATTAATTGTCTCTAGGTTGATACGTGTTATGAAGGTGTCTAAAATTTAACATTTATTTTTTATCCTTAAAATAATTCACTGATACGAACTTACACACTTTTAAAATTATCAGCTGTGTCTGCACTGTAACTAGTAATAGTCCTGGTTATATCTGTGGACTCACTGGAGATCCAGCCTAGTCTGAAGGCTGCTTGGCTACATCCACACTCTAACTGCTGGACATCCAGACTCTATTTTTGTGTGCACTGTTAGTATCACAGCACACTACCGGCAGGTGGTTGCAGCGCTCCTAGTGTTGGTCATTCACTCATTGTACATTCCTAACTAGACTTATTACTTAGCAGAACATCAGCTGGCTAAAACGTAAACTTGTATCACTCTCTGCCCCCCGACATGTTTCGCCAAACACTTGGCGTCTTCAGGGGTTTGGGCAGTGAACTGTGAGAGGGGGCGGGACCTGGCTTTTGAAACTTCCCTGTATGCGTCACGTCTCCGCTGTCCCATGTGTGCTGCTTTTACTTCTATCTACAAACGTCCGTCCAATCCCAATGCGCTACCTCAGGGGGTTCTCTCCAAGAGGACCTCTCATTGGTCTATTAGCTTATCGGCTGTATTTGCTTCCTGTGTTGCGCGTCACTATGCATCTCCTCCGGTCTGCAATCCTGTATTGCGCATGCCCAGGTACTTATGTTGAAGACCTGTTCCCCTCATTTATTTGCGCATGAGCACTATCTATTTTTATACATTTCCGACTTACCGTGGCACTATTATATAATAATAGCTTAGAAGTGGGCCGGTCCGGTACGTCTCTATCACGCGCTCTCCTGCGCATCATAGGGTAAGAACGGACAAATACATTTCTTCACTGCGCTTGCGCCAACTGTTAGACTCGGTCGATATAGCTTGTTCTGCGCATGCGTTAGAACTTCTTCTCTCGGAGGCATGATTTATACCGCTGCACATGTCGGAACCTTCAACATCTACAGTAGGTGAACCCGATTTTGTGTCAATCTCGCTCTCTTTCTCGGCGAGATTGAGCACCTACGAGCCCCATCGCGGGAGCCAGCGCCGAGCTGGCTTGCCGCGATGGAGACAGAGCCGTCATAGAAGCGACGGGAGATCCGACTTGGATTCCCGCCAATTCTACACGTGTGCGGCGTTTGTTATGAATCCTGAGGGGGAAGTCCCCGCCGGATTTTAAATAAAAATCCGGCCTGGGTCCCCCCCTCAGGAGCATACCGGGCCCTTAGGTCTGTTATGGGTTGTAAGGAGAGCCCCCCCCTACGCCGAAAAAAACGGCGTAGGGGGTCCCCCTACAATCCATACCAGACCCGTATCCAAAGCACGCTACCCGGCCAGCCAGGAAGGGAGTGGGGACGAGCGAGCGCCCCCCTCCCTCCTGAGCCGTACCAGGCTGCATGCCCTCAACATGGGGGGGTTGGGTGCTCTGGGGCAGGGGGCGCACTGCGGCCCCCCACCTCAGAGCACCCTGTCCCCATGTTGATGAGGACAGGGCCCCTTCCCGACAACCCTGGCCGTTGGTTGTCGGGGTATGCGGGCGGGAGGCTTATCGGAATCTGGGAGCCCCCTTTAATAAGGGGGCCCCCAGATACCGGCCCCCCACCCTAAGTGAATGAGTATGGGGTACATCGTACCCCTACCCATTCACCTGCAAGAAAAGTGGTAAAAACACAAATAAACCACACAGTGTATTAAAATATTTTATTTTTCTGCTCCGGAGGCCGCCCCCTGTCTTCTTTACTAGCTCTTTTACCAGGGGGGGCTCTTCTTCTTCCGCTATCCCGACGGGTCTTCTCCGCTATCCGGGGGGTCTTCTCAACTCTCCGGGGTTCTCCTTCTGTCTTCTCCGCTATCCGGGGGGGTCTTCTCAACTCTCCGGGGTTCTCCTTCTGTCTTCTCCGCTATCCGGGGGGGTCTTCTCAACTCTCCGGGGTTCTCCTTCTGTCTTCTCCTTCTGTCTTGTTGACTCGGCGCACCCCGGTTCTTCGTCTCGCGAGACGTCTCGCGAGACGAAGAACCGGGGTGCGCCGAGTCTCGCGAGACGAAGAACCGGGGTGCGCCGAGTCAACAAGACAGAAGGAGAAGACAGAAGGAGAACCCCGGAGAGTTGAGAAGACCCCCCCGGATAGCGGAGAAGACAGAAGGAGAACCCCGGAGAGTTGAGAAGACCCCCCCGGATAGCGGAGAAGACAGAAGGAGAACCCCGGAGAGTTGAGAAGACCCCCCGGATAGCGGAGAAGACCCGTCGGGATAGCGGAAGAAGAAGAGCCCCCCCCTGGTAAAAGAGCTAATAAAGAAGACAGGGGGCGGCCTCCGGAGCAGAAAAATAAAATATTTTAATACACTGTGTGGTTTATTTGTGTTTTTACCACTTTTCTTGCAGGTGAATGGGTAGGGGTACGATGTACCCCATACTCATTCACTTAGGGTGGGGGGCCGGTATCTGGGGGCCCCCTTATTAAAGGGGGCTCCCAGATTCCGATAAGCCTCCCGCCCGCATACCCCGACAACCAACGGCCAGGGTTGTCGGGAAGGGGCCCTGTCCTCATCAACATGGGGACAGGGTGCTCTGAGGTGGGGGGGCCGCAGTGCGCCCCCTGCCCCAGAGCACCCAACCCCCCCATGTTGAGGGCATGCAGCCTGGTACGGCTCAGGAGGGGGGGGGGGGGGCGCTCGCTCGTCCCCACTCCCTTCCTGGCTGGCCGGGTAGCGTGCTTTGGATACGGGTCTGGTATGGATTGTAGGGGGACCCCCTACGCCGTTTTTTTCGGCGTAGGGGGGGCTCTCCTTACAACCCATAACAGACCTAAGGGCCCGGTATGCTCCTGAGGGGGGGACCCAGGCCGGATTTTTATTTAAAATCCGGCGGGGACTTCCCCCTCAGGATTCATAACAAACCCCGCACACGTGTAGAATTGGCGGGAATCCAAGTCGGATCTCCCGTCGCTTCTATGACGCGCTTGCTGGGATGTGCTGTCACTATTCCAGTGAGTGCGAGATCTCGGCACCATGTTGCCGAGTATCAGCGCGACGCTGTCGTGCTAAAAGCACAATCTCACAAACACCTACTGTATGTCTGTATGTTGCATGACTGCGCATGCCCAGGTACTTCTGTTTTCCTCCTTCTACACATCTTATGATGATGAGGGACAGATAGATTGCCTCACTGCGCTTGCGCCAGATGATAGGCTCGGCCAGTATAGATATTCCTGCGCTTGCGTTAGAACTTGTTCCCAAAGAGGTATCAATCATATCATTGCACATGTCAGGACGTTCAGCGTCTATGTATGTGTCTTACTCTGCTGCGCATGCCCGGGTACTTATTAGCTAATCCAGTATGATCCACATATGTCTATCTAGTTGTTATTCAGGTACTTGATAGGTATACTGTGTATAGTTCCTACTCCGCTGCAAATATCTAGGGCAGAATAGGCCATACACCTTACGCTGTTGTTGCAACCTCTACTCTAGGCAAACAACTGGAATGCGGTTGCACACAGCAGGACCCTCAATACTTAACTACATCGTCCATACCCATTTGCAAATGCAAACATTAGAAATTCTATTTCTTGGGTCCTGTTTCATCGCCGTGGTTACTATTCGTCACATGACCGTAATCACTATAATTTATCTTCTATCCTTTCCCTTTATAGGCTCATCCTTCTACATTTATGGCCCTCTGGGTACCTAGGCATCACTCGTCTCTTCTTACATGTCCGCCAGATTGTTCTCATCTTCCAACAACCACTACACCTCCCTCATGACCATCAGGTAAGTATACTTTTATTTCTTGTTTGTCTTTTAGTTTATTTTATTCTGTTTAATTTCAGTTATTCGTTAATATTGGTTGTTGCTATACTAGGAGGGGCTACCAGGATGTAGTATGATTCATATTGTAGAAAGCCTGCACATCTATCTCGTTACTCATATTTGCAGGTTTCAATGCCAGGTTTATCGCCCTGTTTAAATCTTCAGTATAGTTCCATTAGTGATTTTTCTCTTATTATTAATTGTTATGGTTCTAAATTCAATTGGAATCTTTCTCAGAGGAATGAGGCATATGTAAAACCTTCATTCAGGCCATGCGGGGCCAAGCTGCCTAGGCGGTATATCCACCGAGCTTCCTCTTGCCGTAGCTTCTTATCTAAATTACCCATTCTGGGGCCTAGCTTTAATTTTTGAATGCCCCACACTTTTAAGTGTTGGGTATTCTCATTGTGTTCATTTTGCACATGTCTGGAAAGAGGTGTATCACTAACGGTGTTTATAGTGCTGAGATGTTTGGAGATCCGTCTCCTAAGCTCTTGTGTGGTTTTACCCGCATAAATTTTGGGACAGGAACATTGTATGGCATATACTACTCCCATAGATTTACAGTTCATATATTCCTTAATTTTGTATTTTTTGTTGTCAATTGGATTAATGAACTCTTTTTTAGGGACCATTTTTCCACAGAAACTGCAGTCACCGCAGGGATATGATCCTACTGTATGGAGCCAGGTAGGTTTATCTCGTCTCATACCATGAACAAAGTGACTATGCACTAGTTTTTCTTTTATATTCTGCCCTCTCCTATATGTAATGGTTGGTTTGGAGGTAATGATCTCTTTCAATTCTTCATCAGAGAGTAGTATATGCCAGTGTCGCCCTATAATATTCCGTATTTGTTTGTGTTGCCCATCAAAATTGCCTATACATCTCACCACTTTTTCAATTGAGTTCCCAGACAATTTGCTATTGTGAAGTAGACTGGTTCTGTTACATTTTTTGGCCCTATTATATGCATAATGTAATGTTTTTTTAGGGTACCTTCTGGACAGGAATCTGTTATATTATAGCTTGCACTCTTCCTCAAAACCTTCATCTGTGGAGCAGTTTCTTTTTGCCCTAAGGTATTGCCCAATTGGAATTCCTTTTTTAAGGCTAGTAGGGTGGTACTGAAGATTTAAACAGGGCGATAAACCTGGCATTGAAACCTGCAAATATGAGTAACGAGATAGATGTGCAGGCTTTCTACAATATGAATCATACTACATCCTGGTAGCCCCTCCTAGTATAGCAACAACCAATATTAACGAATAACTGAAATTAAACAGAATAAAATAAACTAAAAGACAAACAAGAAATAAAAGTATACTTACCTGATGGTCATGAGGGAGGTGTAGTGGTTGTTGGAAGATGAGAACAATCTGGCGGACATGTAAGAAGAGACGAGTCATGCCTAGGTACCCAGAGGGCCATAAATGTAGAAGGATTAGCCTATAAAGGGAAAGGATAGAAGATAAATTATAGTGATTACGGTCATGTGACGAATAGTAACCACGGCGATGAAACAGGACCCAAGAAATAGAATTTCTAATGTTTACATTTGCAAATGGGTATGGACGATGTAGTTAAGTATTGAGGGTCCTGCTGTGTGCAACCGCATTCCAGTCGTTTGCCTAGAGTAGAGGTTGCAACAACAGCGTAAGGTGTATGGCCCTATTCTGCCCTAGATATTTGCAGCGGAGTAGGAACTATACACAGTATACCTATCAAGTACCTGAATAACAACTAGATAGACATATGTGCATCATACTGGATTAGCATATAAGTACCCGGGCATGCGCAGCAGAGTAAGACACATACAGTACATAGACGCTGAACGTCCTGACATGTGCAATGATATGATTGATGCCTCTTAGGGAACAAGTTCTAACGCAAGCGCAGGAATATCTATACTGGCCGAGCCTATCATCTGGCGCAAGCGCAGTGAGGCAATCTATCGGTCCCTCATCATCATAAGATATGTAGAAGGAGGAAAACAGAAGTACCTGGGCATGCGCAGTCATGCAACATACAGACATAGATGTTGAAGGTTCCGACATGCGCAGCGGTATAAATCATGCCTCCGAGAGAAGAAGTTCTAACGCATGTGCAGAACAAGCTATATCGATCGAGTCTAACAGTTGGCGCAAGCGCAGTGAAGAAATGTATTTGTCCGTTCTTACCCTATGATGCGCAGGAGAGCGCGTGATAGAGACGTACCGGACCGGCCCACTTCTAAGCTATTATTATATAATAGTGCCACGGTAAGTCGGAAATCTATAACAATAGATAGTGCGCATGCGCAAATAAATGATGGGAACAGGTCTTCAACATAAGTACCTGGGCATGCGCAATACAGGATTGCAGACTGGAGGAGATGCATAGTGACGCGCAACACAGGAAGCAAATACAGCCGATAAACTAATAGACCAATGAGAGGTCCTCTTGGAGAGAACCCCCTGAGGTAGCGCATTGGGATTGGACGGACGTTTGTAGATAGAAGTAAAAGCAGCACACATGGGACAGCGGAGACGTGACGCATACAGAGAGGTTTCAAAAGCCAGGTCCCGCCCCCCTCTCACAGTTCACTGCCCAAACCCCTGAAGACGCCAAGTGTTTGGCGAAACATGTCGGGGGGCAGAGAGTGATGCAAGTTTACGTTTTAGCCAGCTGATGTTCTGCTAAGTAATAAGTCTAGTTAGGAATGTACAATGAGTGAATGACCAACACTAGGAGCGCTGCAATCACCTGCCGGTAGTGTGCTGTGATACTAACAGTGCACACCTAAATAGAGTCTGGATGTCCAGCAGTTAGAGTGTGGATGTAGCCAAGCAGCCTTCAGACTAGGCTGGATCTCCAGTGAGTCCACAGATATAACCAGGACTATTACTAGTTACAGTGCAGACACAGCTGATAATTTTAAAAGTGTGTAAGTTCGTATCAGTGAATTATTTTAAGGATAAAAAATAAATGTTAAATTTTAGACACCTTCATAACACGTGTCAACCTAGAGACAATTAATGGTTCTAGTGACCAACTGTAAATATCATTCTGTTTCATGTCTCAACACGTGTGAGAGGGTCAACTGTAAATATTATAGAAGTAACACGTGACCCTATTGACCCTTGTGTAGTGCCCACTCCTACCTAGTGGGACACTACACTAATTGGCTGTGCACTTCTACCCTGCAGCATGGCCGCACTGTGTGGCCGTTCCCTAAGGCAAAGTGGCCTGAGTATACCTGATTTATAGCGATTCGTGACAAATTATCTTCGGGGAAGTTGCTGAATCAAATTTTTCAAAACTTCGCTCACCTATAACAGTGGTTTTCTACTCACTCTCCAAAGTCCTTAAGGATTTATTTCCTCCCCACTCCAGAATCACTGTGGCAGGTATTACTGCTGTGGCAAAGCATCTTAAAGCATAGGTGGATCTTCATCTACAGACTTTGGTAAAGGCTATACTGTGTTGTGTCCATGACACCAGGTACCATATATTTCGCATTATGATACACTTTTTCCCCCCAAAAGTGGAGGGAAAATGTCAGTGCATATTATAAAGCAAATACTACTACTTCTATTATAGTTTCGCTCACTATTATGCAAGAGTCGCAGGGAACGGTAAGTGATGCGCTTCAAGTGCTGCCTGTACTCACCACTCTCTGGTCTTCTCTGGGCCTGCGCTGCACTGTGCTGACTGCTCACAGCAACAGGACATAGTGCGAGCACTATGATCTGACTCTGTATGTAGTTAGGTCACAATGCAGCGCAGATCCAGAGAAGCCCAGGTAGCATGACTGCAGGTGAGCACGCCAGACCTGCAAAGTAGTGGCGGAGCAGAAGAGGTAAGTTTAATTTATATATTTTAGCTCTGATGGGGGTCTGATGTGAAAAATGATATGGGGGTCTCGCAGGGACATCTAAAGGGGGTCTTATCTGAGGTCTCATATGGGGGGGGGGTCTAATATGGAGGTCTTATGATGGTCTGATCTGAAGTTTGATATGGGGATGTGATATGAAGGTCTGATCTGAGGATCTGATATGGGGATCTTATCTGAGGTCTGATATGGGGGTCTGATCTGAAGATATGATATGGGCTTCTGATCTGAGGATATGATATAGAAGTCTGATCTGAGGATCTGATATGGGGGTCTTATCTGAGGTCTGATATGGGGGTCTGATCTGAAGATATGATATGGGCTTCTGATCTGAGGATATGATATAGAGGTCTGATCTGAGGATCTGATATGGGGGTTTGATTTGAAGATCTGATATGGGGTTTTGATTTGAGGTCTGATATGGGGGTCTGATTTGCGTTTTGATATGGTGATCTGATATGGGGTCTGATCTGAGGATCTGTTATGGGGGTATGATTTGATATCTGATGTAAAATATTTTTTTCTTATTTTCCCCCCTAAAACCTAGGTGCGTCTTACCATCAGGTGTGTCTTATAAAGTGAAAACTATGAACATTTTGGGTGCACTTAAGAATTTTCAGTCAAGAAGTTAATTCTAAAATCCTTTGAATGTTTATAATATTTCTTAATTTTTAATGAAGAATATAATTTTCACACGGTGGGAAAGGGGAGATTAACCCCATAGTTTTCTAATCTCTATAGGTGTGTATAGGAAGAAATATACATTTTGACACAAAATAATGCAGATTTTTCATGAATTATGTGGTCCTCCAGATATATATTGACAATCTTTATCTAAAATAGAATGGTACTGAGAGTGAATTCCATGAGGTTGCTAGATACATGAATCATAACAGCAATAATTTGTCTTTTAGCACATGTTACAAAAGAAATAAAATTACTTTTTGGGTATAATTGGAAATCTGGGTTCAAAGGTAGGTACAATGACTTATCAGAAACAATCTGCAGGAAACTCCACCCTCCTTGCTTCTTCATGTCACCAAACATGTAATCCACAACATTCCATTAGGGAAATTGGTTAGAACTAGTAGGAACTGTCCAGATAATGCAATTTTTCAAAAGTAGACCGGATATTTATATGATAGACAGGATTAAGCTTGTTATCATGATGATCTACTATTATATTGTCATTATACAGTAATTTAAAATATGAACTGATAACAGAGAAATCTTGTGTTTGATAAAATACACTGCCTATCCCAAAAAAATGTTGCCACCTGGATTTAACTAAGCAAATAGTTATGAGCCTCCTATTGGATAATTACTGCATGGGCGATTATCTTTCAGCTGGCAACAAGTTATTTAACCCCAACTGGTGCAATGAGTTGCTTCTAATTTCTTAAACAACCATGTCGAAAGACACATCTCATGGTCAATGGAAAAGAGGTTAGTCTGTTTGAGAAGGGTCAAATCATTGGCATGCATCAAGCAGAGAAAACATCTAAGGAGATTGCAGAAACTACTAAAATTCGGTTAAGAACTGTCCAACGCATTATTAAAAACTGGAAGGATAGTGGAGACCCATCGTATTCGAGGAAGAAATGTGGCGGGAAAAAAATCCTGAATGATGGTGATCGGCGATCACCTAAACGTTTGGTGATATCAAATCAAAGAAAAACAGTAGAACTCAGGGCTATGTTTAATAGTGAAAGTAAGAGCATTTCCACACGCACAATGCTAAGGGAACTCAAGGGATTGGGACCGAACAGCTGTGTAGCCATAAGAAATCCACTAATCAGTGAGGCAAACCAGAAAAAAGGCTTCAATTTGTTAGGGAGCATAAAGATTAGACTCTGGAGCAATGGAAGAAGGTCATGTAGTCTGATGAGTACAGATATCAGGGTAAGAAGAGAGACAGATAAAGTGATGAACCCATCATGCCTAGTGCCTACTGTACAAGCCTGTGGGGGCAGTGCTATGATCTGGGTTTGCTGCAGTTGGTCAGGTCTAGGTTCAGCAACAGTATGTGCTCCAAGAATGAGGTTAGCTGACTATCTGAACATACTGAATGAACAGGTTATTCCATCAATGGATTTTTTCTTCCCTGATGGCACGGGAATATTCCAAGATGACAATGCCAGGATTCATCAGGCTCAAATTGTGAAACAGTGGTTCAGGGAGCATGAGACATCATTTTCACACATGGATTGGCCACCACAGAGTCCAGACCTTAACCCTAATCAGAATATTTGGGATGTGCTGGAGAAGGCTTTGCTCAGCAGTCAGACTCTACCATCAACAATGCAAGATCTTGGTGAAAAATGTATGCAACACTGGATGGAAATAAATCTTGCGACATTGCAGAAGCTTATCGAAACAATGCCACAGCGAATGCGTGCCGTAATGAAAACTAAAGGCGGTCCAACAAAATATTAGAGTGTGTGACCTTTTTTTTTTGTAGCGACTTTTTTTTTTGGACAGGCAGTGTATATAGCAAAGAATATAATTAAAGGGGTTCTCCAGGCTTTTTATATTGATGACCTATCCTCATATAGCCTTCCCCTCATATAGCTGATTAGCAGGGGTGTCAGCCCCCCCCCCCCCTTCCAATATGATATTGATGATCTATCTTGAGGATAGGTCACCAATATTAAAAGCCCAGAGAACCCCTTTAATATAATTATACATTATTCTTAATATAATCAAGAAGCATCTTCAAGTTCACAGAATAATGTGGTAGAACATATGACAACCAGGGTTTAAGTTTTTCTTAAAATGGGCATGCATGCCTCCTCATTGTCTCCTAGACTATACTCAGATGAGAGGCATCATACAACTACCTTGCTTTCCTATAACAGTAGAGTTTCTCTGTGGCAATATAAGCTGTATACTGTAGCTATTGTTGGGATTCGCTCTGGTAGGCAGTTAGCGGATGCAGTACAGAGGCAAAAAAACAGTTTGTAAATAAAAACTTCAGTGTTTATTCACACATAAGGCCAAAACAAAATGACACTTTTCAGTCTTTGTGTTAGTTCACACAATGGAAAGTCCACAGAACAAAAAATCACCTTGTTTGCAGTTTTATCTCCAGCGGTCCACATCAGGCTTTAGTGGGCCTGTTTCCCAGCGTGCGGCTCTCAGCCCTCCAGCATGGCACAAAGATTCAGATCCCAAACACAGAGACTGACAGCGCTAGCACTAGCTGCAGCTGACACCTGAAATTACCGGCTCTTACTTCACAGAGACCAGGAACCTCGGTGACACATACCTTCCATCAACGACGGACCCTTGCGCCTTCCTACACTATATACTGTAGACCTAGGCAGTACCTTCACATCCTATATACCATTAGTAACGTAAAATTGTTGTGCCTACATTAACCATAACACTAGTAATATAGTACATTTGGTAGTCTGGAAAAATTGTAAAATACAATATGTTGGACATATATTTTGTCCCCTTAATCTTTCTGTTTCATCATCTAATAATACCAATATATCAGTGATTTCAAAACACATTACAGATAAACATGCAGGAGATACATCTTCGGTTCCTTTAGAAATTAAATATGTTTTTAGACCTACTGTACATTTAATGGGGACCATAAAGGTAAACTTCTAAATAGGGAGACTTTTCGCATGTTCCTACCGTACCCTAGATAACCAGAAGGTCTGAATCTGTGCCAAGATCTCATATTACATTACTGATTTCCACCAGCATTTGCTAGATACTATTTGTGGTCGTGGAAACCAAGAACATACCCAGTCCTACCTGAGATACCCTACCCCTAAGCGGTTAGAGTTGTGCCGCAACCGCGTCGTGGAGGGACGCCTGAAAGAGGGCATCCCCTTTGAGAGTAACAGGTGAAAAGGGTGGGTGGGAGAACTCTGCACGTCGTACAATTGTGGGAGGGCGCTGGCCGTTGAAGTAGGCAGCCAAGCCCCTCCCGCAAATACAGGCCAATGAATCGGCCTTACACTTGTGGTCGTGGCAACCAAGAACGTACCCAGTCCTACCTGAGATACCCTACCCCTAAGCGGTTAGAGTTGTGCCGCAACCGTGTCGTGGAGGGACGCCTGAAAGAGGGCAAAAAGACATACTGATTGGCAGAAGTAAACGTAATTACAAAACCAAATTCTGAAAAGCCGCTGACATCTCAGTTTCGGGGTGAGGTATGTAACGGCTAAAACACGTGGAGCGCCAACGCCCTAATTTCTGAATGACATGCGCTGGCACCTGATTTTTGCAGGCCGCGGACGCAGCACCTATGCGGAATGAATGTCCTGAGATTGTGGTAGGGTCGCCGCCCAAGCTGGCCAAAAGGGAGCGTACGTGGGACACGAACTGATGGGTGGTGAGTGGAACCACCCCGAAGGGCAACAGTGGACTATTTGGCCCGGACCCCGACAAGGCTGACGGAGAACCGTGACGGGGCACCATTGATGAGACGTGGGGAAAAAGGACACCGGGACTGGGGGCCCACCTGTGAGGTTTTGGACGTCCTCAGCAGTAGCACGTACCCTTCGGCGTTTTGGACCAGCTGGCCGACTGTGAGAAACCTGCTACTGCCAGGAGAACATGTGAACGCCCAAGGTCACAAGAAGCCATAGAAGGCTAGATAGATCGCGGATTTGAGTACCAAGCTGGGCAAAACCCCGAAAGGATTATTATCCAGGACGTCAGATAGTCTACGGAAAAGGAGCCCGGTGATCGCTTGCCTACGCACTTGGCCTTGGGGCCCACATTTGCTCAAACCCTTAAGCGCGGCTTTGACAGCATGCATGGAGAACACCGATGCCCGTTCGGGATGACTGACGGAGAGGAAATGTTGCACTCCCAACAAGTATGACCTCACCGTATTGTGGGAGAGCTTGAGTTCTGAGTGGCAGTAGCCAATGAACGCCAAGATGTACTCTACAGAACTGGATTCTCCCTGAGGACATTCCCCCTGAAACCTGCAAAACGCCTTCCACCTGGTGTTATATGCCCTGGTCGTGTTTGGTGAAAGGGAATTGGATATCAAAGCGTGGGCCGTCTCTAGGTGACTGGTTACGCTAGCATTAAGGACTCGTGAGGAGGGACGGTAGCGCCCGCTACATCTGCCTCTGGCATGACCTGCAAAAAAAGGGAGAAATTAGCCCTCGATAAGGCGTCAGCAGCCAAGTTTTGCGAACCTGGCACATGCACACTATAAACATGGAAAAGGTAATGTAGGGAGAGTTGCACTAACCGTCTTAGGAGACACATGATGTGAGCTGACTTTGACAATCCACTGTTTACATTGTCTACCACTGCTGTATTGTCAGTCACAAACAAAACAGACCGATTCACCCAATGATTGCCCCATACATGGGCGGCTACCACAATGGGGTACAGTTCGAATAGTGCCGAGGTTTGGAGGAACCCTGGGATCTGTCTCACCTCGGCAGGCCATTCGTCTGCGACCCAGTGGGTGCCAAAAATGGCGGCAAAACCTGAGCTCGCGGCCGCATCTGAGAAGACTACAGGAGATTGACATGACAACTCGGGTACGAACAAGGACACCCCATTCCACTGGGCAAGAAATTGATCCCACATGTGGAGATCAGCTAAGGCCTGACTGTCCAGACACACTGGGCTGTCCTGCTCCGGGGCAGTGACCAAGAGCGCCAGCAGGCGGGATATGAACGACCTGCCTTGCGGAATGATGCGCATGGCGAAATTCAACATGCCCAGTAGTGACTGTAAATCAGTCTTAGTGACCACGGTTGTGACTGCAAACCTATGGATGACTTCTCTAATTCTCACTAGTTTGTCCAAAGGGAACCTAGCTAACATGTCCTGGGAGTCTAGTTCAATACCCAGAAAGGTGATAACTGTGGACGGGCCCTCTACTTTCTTGGGGGAGACCGGGACACCTAACTGGGAAAAACACCTCAACAACTTCCCCAGCCCTAGGGGGGCTGCCCCTGGCCTCTCGATCAGCAGGAAGTCATCTAAGTAGTGGATGACAAATTCACAGCGAATCTTGTGTTCCAAAACCCAGTGGAGGGCCTGAGCCAACTGATCGAAGAGCCACGGGCTGCTCTTGGAACCGAAGGTGAGTTTGGTGGAAAAATAGTATAGGTCTTTCCACTTGATGCCGTGCCATTGCCAGAGCGCTGCCATGATGGGAAGCAACTTAAAGGCATCCGATATGTCAGCCTTGGACAACATCGACCCGGGACCTGACTTCATGATGATGGCAATAGCCTGGTCAATTGAAGAATATCTCATGCCCACTTCTTCTGAAGGAATGAGGGAGTTAAGGCTGGGGACCTGGGAACCATGTGGGGCTGACAAGTCAATGATGAGTCTCTCCTTTTTGCTGAATTTGCCCGTGACCACCCCCACAGGACTGACTCTCCACCATTGGAAAGGAGGCACTTCGAAAGGACCGATCAAGAACCCTTTGTTCAACTCGGACTCTATTAGTGTGTCTACCGAATTAGGATTCCTCTCGGCAAACTGAAGGTTCCTGCACTCGTACGTGAATTCTGGAGTCGTGATTAACCCTGTATGGAAGCCCTCGTGAAACCCTGACATCAGGAACTGCACGAACCCTGGATTGTGGTGACCTCGCAAGTACTCCTGTAAACAACTGGTATTGACCACACTCATGTAATTCTTCATTGATTTTAATGAGCATGCGACTCTGGGATGGGCCCTGAAACAGTTGGTGCAGATGTGTAACAGACGGCATTGCCCGAAATTACAAGACGCGTAATTGTAATTGTTACAGATCTGGGCCCTTCCTAGCTGAACAATGGGCCGGCCTAGCTTATCCACCGAACTGGGGGGTCTGAAAACATCGAGTGGCCCAGCTGATGAGCTGGAGGGGTATGACGAAGTGCTGGCGGCTGACTTGTGGCACCACTCTACGGAGTGGAAGATGGACTGACAAGCGGAACAGGAGGGAGCTTTCAGGCCTGCAAAATGCCTGCAGAATAGTTCTGTATCTAGGTTGGACCAATCTGTGACATGTTGGAACTGAGAGAGAACAGCTGCTGCCTTGGCTGAAAACGAACAATGATAATCGTAAAACGAATTCCCTCCATACCTATGACCCAACTCTGTAACCCGAAAGAGGTACAGATCGAGTTCCTCCCTCCTGTCCGGCCTGGCAGAACATATGACATCCCTGAAAAGGCTAAACGCCATGACGAACTCCGGGATGGTTAACTTGCGGTTAAGCCTGTGGTCACGGCCTCTCAGCACCACCGAGACTTCGCCGCAAGCTATGACTTTGTTGTCAGATAAGTCCCTGGAGGCTATCAGCAATGAAGCGAGGTTAACATCCCTACCCTCTAGGATGTCTTTCCTGATGCTGATCGGGACGAAATGAGACGGAGCCACATTGGGGATGGCCTGGACAGTACGGATTTCCCCTACAGCAGAGGTGGTAGCGACCGGAACTCCAGGGGGAGAAACTGGAATGACCGAGCCGTGAGCCTCGACTGACTCCAACCTCGCCTGTATTGAAGTGACAGCAGACGTCAGACTGTTCAGCATAACGTGCAACTGAGCAAGTGACGTTTGCATCGTGGTCGTGGGGGGATCATCACTACTGGGCACCAAGGAGTCTTTCCACAGCCGATATAATTCTGCCTTCCTGGCGGAAGCCGGGAAAGGGACGCCCCTCTTCGTCAGCTCCGACATAAGCCTGGGGATGGTCCATGCTCAAAGGGACGGTATACTGCCCCCTCGGACATTCCTGCTAGGTTCTCGTCCACAGACGCCTCGACGATGTCTGATGCGTGTGACATCACAGCTGTGGAAACAGTAACGTAAAGTGACCGGCTAAACTGGACGACCACCAGCATCCGTGAAACTGCTTAGCAACGTGTGGAAAGGGTGTACTGCCCCCGTGTAGCAACGCACACTAACACAAGAAGAACCGTGAGGGAGTGGCCAGGAACCGCCACCCAGAAATGCACACAGGGGAGATATGATGTACTTACCTGCTCAGAAATCTACACACTGACCACCGCGGAAAGCTTGTGAAACAGCACAACCTGGACGTGAAATAGTGCATGAGACACAACCCCGCTGGTGGGTACCTCCTTCCCCTCCCCCAACGTGTACCCCTACTACCTTGCCGACAAGCCACAATTACAGAATGAGATCAAGACCAAATTTGGACCTGGAAACAAAACAATTAATGCGTAAGACACGAAAAGGATTGAACGTGAGCTGCAAGCTAAAGGGCGACCGGTGGAAGGGAGTTAGCCGCTGACTAACATTGTTCTTCCCGACTGTTCCAAGCGTTGTCACGGACCCCTACCAATCTATGTGGCACGGCGGCCCGTGCCAGACTTTAGTGAAGGCGAGGAGTGGGGCCATTGCGTCCCCCGCACCCCTCCACGATAATCGCGTGGGGAGCGCAGAGCTCCCTGGCACCGTGGACTAGAGTGGGGGGTACCCCTTGCGCAACGGCCCCTGCCCCACACCAACACGGATCGAGAGCCACGTGGAGAGCTAGCGCGGCTCCCTGGTAGAGCGCTCAGTGCGGGGGTGCCCTCCTCTGCCCAAGGGGCCGACCCGCCTGCCGGCTGAGCACTTCTACCGCGTGGGGAGTAGCGCAGCTCTCTGGCATGAAACCGGTGTAGGGGGGGCCCCCAAACAACGCGGGCCCCACCTCACCAGTCAGTGGATATTGCCGTGTGGGGGGCCTCACCGCTCCCTGGTAGTGCGCCCAGTGCGGGGGTGCCCCCCTTCGTTTGAGGGGCTGACCCACCACCGGCTGGGCACACCCACCACGTGGGGAAACGGCGCAGCCCCCTGGCATTTTGGAGCCGGGACAGGGGGGAGGCCTTATGTGGCATGGCCCCCACCCTTCACCGGAAAAAATGACGTGCCACATGGCGCTACACCGCCCCCTGGCAGGGCGCTCGGTGCAGGGGTACCCCCCTCCGCTTGAGGGGCCGACCCACCGCCGGTTGAGCCCGCCCACCACGTGGGGAAACGGCGCAGCGCTGGCCAGATATCGGAGGCGGTGGGGGGGGTCCTCTCCATCACAGGCCCCGCCCCCCGCCGGTAAGTGACTGCCACACTGGTTCTCCGAGCGGCGGAGGAGGGGAGCGCTGTCTCCGTCGCGACTCCGCCCCCCCCCCCCCCCCGCTGGAGACAGACAGCGCACACCAGCCGTGGACGGGCTAGGAGGGAGCCTTTCCTCCATCGAGGTCCCGCCCCCCGCTGGCTTGGATCCCCGCCGTGATGCGGTCAAGAGCGTGAGGGCCCCCACTCACCTAGGGGCCGACCGCCAACCGGACTTCCACTTACCCTGCCTGCTGGACTGAAGTGCCAGGTACGAGCGCACGCTTCCTGCGAAACTCTGCACGTCGTACGATTGTGGGAGGGCGCTGGCCGTTGAAGTAGGCAGCCAAGCCCCTCCCACAAATACAGGCCAATGAATCGGCCTTACACATATTCACTTGTTATTATTCTGAAAGATGGTTATAGTTTTCTCATAATAAAGCAATGTTTGTACGGTTTATATTAATTCATGGATATACTTATATGTAGAATTATTATTATTTTCTAACTGTACATATACTGTACATGTATCGGACCTTTCACACCTCCACTAGTTAAATCTGTGATTTGTGTAAATTTGTGTTCTCGTATAGGTTTTGAAGGCATATTCATGCTAGCAGATATTGGCCATGAGAAACAGTGCTGCACAGGGATGCTTAGAGCCCAAATACATTCTGGGGGCTCACTGTTCATTAAGATGCAATTTGCAAGACCCAAGATGCAAATTTGTGGCCACTGTAATCCCCAAAAACTTCAAAGAGAATGAGCCATGTCTCCACTAACATGTGAAAGTGGTGGGTGGCATCTGCTGGACTCTAGCTCAGAATACAGAGATCCACTTTATGGCATATCTTGTTAATGGTAAGATCTCATGTAGGGGCCACAGCACAGATAGAAACAGTACCAGCAAGCAGTCAAGCTTTCAAATTGTTTGGAAATGTGTAACGCCCCAGAGTGGCATTAGTACTTCTTCCCCCCGCTACTGTCTTTAATGGGCTAATATCATGTCATCTTGTGTATTTATTTCAGGTCCACTATAATGTGCATTCCTATTTCTAATGTAACTGTTATGTTCACGTGTAATATGCCTGGTTCACCAGCAGGTGGCAGCAAACACGGCAGAGCTGTACTTAGCTAGAATGGAACCTTCCATTTCATTCTAACACCCCCTCTGTGGAGAAGTGGGCAAGTCCCACTTCCTGCAGGAAGGGTGGGGACCAGTTTCTAGAGCAGTCTAGTGTCACGGCTGAGGATGGGGAAAACCCTCAGCCGTTCGATGCCAGAAGATGTTTGGTCGCTGCTCGGCCAGGACCACAGGATCAGGGAGCAGGTCACCTCCTATCGCGTCCCTAATACTGACCCTGACTCCTAGCTGTATGAGCCGACCCTGATGGTAGGAGGGCTCATACTCCGGAACCTTGGGGTCCCTACTTGCCCTCAGGGTGGCCCTGAACTAGGAGAAGGGTAAGACGACCTGTTCCTCCTAGGCACGGACAAACAGGAGTCTCACTGGCCAAGCTGCAAGGAGATGGGGAACATAAACAGACATATGGATATGACAGGTGAACCAAGCAGTTCCACACTAATCTGCCACAGCCTTGCTGACTGGAACCCGTGCTCAAATACGCTGTCCACACAAACACAAGGGAGACAGCACACACATCAAAACACACAGGTAACCAGGACACCCATAGCTGCAATAAATATCAAGAGCATAAAAACATCAACTTAACATCAGACATTCTTTTTATGACCGCAAGGGTGGCCCTTACTGGAAAGATGGTATATGAACCAGGAGGATGACTCCAGCAAAACGCATGGCTGAAGTACCCCTCAGCAACTGCCTTCCAGCAGGAAGCTAAATAACCCAAGCGGCCACACCCACACACACACTAGGAAAGGGGTTAACCCTTGCATCAACAAACAAGGTAAGTGTCACTTAAAGGGGAAGTGTACAATAAACAATTACACTGCAGCTGTTACCGCAGGCAACGACATGCATGGCAACCATGTCCTGGGAGTCAGCCCAAAGGCCGAGACACTGCCACAACATGTACACAATACCACACGTTGCCACGGGCAGCCACAAGTGAAGGGAAGTGTCACAGTGCACACCTACATAAACCTCGTGCAGACCAGACATAGAAAGTGAACACTAAAACCACACATTACCAGAGGCAACCGCATGCCGTGACAGTGAGCGCCTAGCAACCGCTCAGGTCGCTCCACTGCCAACAACTTAATGTTGCCAACGACAACCACACGTGAGGCAAGATACAGAGCCCACACCTTTGGTTGACAACATAAAACAAACTGCTGACAACAGCATGCGAACCAAGGAGTCGCGACCACAACCATGGTCGTGACATCTAGCTTATCCTCTGATAGGGGAAGGAGGGTATGCTGGGCACGTCTCTGCTGGACGTGCCCAGGCCAAGCCAAGCCAGCAAAAGCACCTTCAGTTCTGCTGGATGTGGAGGGCACAGCTTAAAGCCTCAGGAGTCAGGAGGAGAGTTCCCTGGCATAATTAAGAGACAGACCACAAAGAGAGATTTGCAGCGCTATGATCTGTAATCAAATGTTTGTGAGATGGAGAGCTGAACGCTGCCGTGTGACATGGTTGAGATGCTTGGTGACGCAGGTGGTGGTGTTGGTGGTACATCCCATGTTTGCTGGGCGGCAGGTGCCAACGTTCCTCCAGAGGCGGAGGAAGAAGCCGAGGCGGCGGCAGCAGCAGAAGAGGCCGAGGCGGCAGCAGCAGAAGAGGTAGCAGGGGGAGCCTGAGTGACTTCCTTGTTTTTAAGGTGTTTACTCCACTGCAGTTCATGCTTTGCATGCAGGTGCCTGGTCATGCAGGTTGTGCTAAGGTTCAGAACGTTAATGCCTCGCTTCAGGCTCTGATGGCACAGCGTGCAAACCACTCGGGTCTTGTCGTCAGCACATTGTTTGAAGAAGTGCCATGCCAGGGAACTCCTTGAAGCTGCCTTTGGGGTGCCCGGTCCCAGATGGCGGCGGTCAGTAGCAGGCGGAGTCTCTTGGCGGCGGGTGTTCTGCTTTTGCCCACTGCTCCCTCTTTGTCTTTTGCTACGCTGTTGGGTCGGTCTCACCACTGCCTCTTCCTCCGAACTGTGAAAGTCAGTGGCACGACCTTCATTCCATGTAGGGTCTAGGACCTCATCGTCCCCTGAATCGTCTTCCACCCAGTCTTAATCCCTGACCTCCTGTTCAGTCTGCACACTGCAGAAAGACGCAGCAGTTGGCACCTGTGTTTCGTCATCATCAGAGACGTGCTGAGGTGTCCTCATCATCAGAAAACATAAGTGGTTGTGCGTTAGTGCATTCTATCTCTTCCACCCCTGGGGAAGGGCTAGGTGGATGCCCTTGGGAAACCCTGCCAGCAGAGTCTTCAAACAGCATAAGAGACTGCTGCATAACTTGAGGCTCAGACAGTTTCCCTGATATGCATGGGGGTGATGTGACAGACTGATGGGCTTGGTTTTCATGCGCCATCTGTGCGCTTTCTGCAGAAGACTGGGTGGGAGATAATGTGAACGTGCTGGATCCACCCAATTGACTAATGCCTGTACCTGCTCAGTTATATATATCACTGAGGTACAGGAACGCTATGAAGATCAGTTAAAACTAATACTTTATTAATACACAAAAACTTGGGGAAGAAAGGAAACCTACAAACTATAACTAAAATTCTAGTGATCTACCCACAAATCTGAACGGAGGTCAAATGAGACCGCACAAGGCGGTACCACTCAGGTGTGGTAGGAATCACTAAAAAATCCACTATTGGTGCACTACTAGTGCCTGCACCACCAAGCCGATCGGCCGTAGTGAACTCGTGCAGCGCAGGTGTACACCGTGGCACGGCAAGGTGCTATGCCCAAAAGAACCCAGCTTGTAGGACCCTGGACTAAGTTTATAGACTAATCCATTGATAGACATCTGCCCATAGAGACCGACCTGCTAAGGCACCTGTTCGTGAATGAACCAGGTGTCTGAGTGTCGGTCCTACGAACACGAATCAAGGGACACATCACTAGCTGGATATGAGCAGAAAGATGCTTGATGGTGACTGCTCACATACTACAGAGGGCTGGATTGACACAGCCCACTACTGAAGTGTGAGCACATGGCAAGCAACATATACAAACAGCAGTTTGCCCCCACTAGCGCTCGACGCGTTTCGCCAAAAAAGGCTCGTCAGGAGCATATAGTGTGGGTGAGACGACAAACAGCAAAGTGAGCTGCTAGCCTCCGTGACAGAGGCTGCAGCTGTCAGCACTAAGTGGCCGTACGCGGCCGCGAGGACGCGCGCTATATAAGGAGGAAACCCCTCCCCTTCGCTGGATCCAGCCCCTGGAGCGGCCAATAGAGAGGCAGGAGGCGCTGCAAAACGCCGCGTCATTCAACCCACCCCATCTACCCGCCCCCTCTATGAGGCGTTCTCAGACGAATGTCAAAACATTTGTATATTCAAATGTAAGAGTGATCATACAGCGGCTACATAGATATGACAGCATGGTGTTGACGGACCCGGAATGAAAATCTTCTGATGGTAACTAGTGTGATAATTACAATGTTGACTTACTGTAATTATCAGCTATAGATCGAATACAGCAGGGGTGAGAAGGTCCACATAAGATCACATAGGGGGTGATGTTAACAATGCCATAGCGGTTATCTGCACGACGGGAGCTCAAAGAAAACAAACAAAGGAATTGTACTCATTAAGTCCCTGTGGTTGGAGTGCATGCAGACGATAAATCCACTGTTTCTCCTTTTGCAGTAACCGCTTGTCAAAGTCACCTCCTCTTGGGGACCTTCTCACCACCTCAACGGCCTGAAATTTGATCGCCTCCACATTACCACCATGTAGGGTGGATATGTGCCTCGCAATAGGGGTATCGGCGCCCTTACGGATGTCATTCAGATGTTCTGCGATTCTTCTGCGGAATTCTCTGACAGTTTTGCCCACATACTGTTTTCTACACATACAAGATATACCAACCCTTTGGTCTTGCAATTCACAAAAGATCTGATAGTGAATGTCCGCTCAGTAATACTGCAGGTGAATGCTGCACCCAATTGAATTGCAGGGCATGCCACACAACCTCCACAACGGAAGGTCCCTTTAAGGTTGGTGCTCAGCCAAGTGGAAGTGGTGGGGGCTTGGAAAAAACTGTGGACCAAGCGATCTCTCAAGTTATGTCCACGCCTATATGTGATGAGAGGTGTATCTCCTACCAGATGCCCAATATCGGGGTCAGATTTAAGAATCCCCCAATAACTGGTGAGCAACTCTCTTACAGTATTGTGGGCCTCATCGTAAGTGGCTACGATGCGCAATTGTTCAGGATTTGATGATATCGGTTTAGGTGTCAACAGGGTGTCCCGATTCAAGGCCAAGGAGTGTTGGTAAGCCTTGGCTAACACATGTTGCGGGTACCCCCTGCTTCTGAATCTTGACTGTAAGTCGTTAGATGCAGTCCTGAAATCAGACATCCTCGAACAATTGCGCCTCATCCTCAGGTATTGTCCTTTTGGTATTCCTCTTTTCAGAAGCAGGGGATGGCAACTGTCCCACCTGAGAAGACTGTTGGTAGCAGTCTTCTTACGGTATAACCGTGTGCCAATATTGCCATCCCTGTCCCTGAAGATGGTGAGGTCGAGGAAAGTAATTTGTGACTCCTCGATCTCCGATGTAAAGAACAGGCCCATCGTATTGTTGTTCAGGTCCGTGACAAAGCTGTTAAATTCATCTACACTTCCTGACCATAAGATCAGCACATCATCGATGTAGCGTAACCATAAATTAATATGGTCAGCCCATCTCTGGTTGTTATCAGAGAACACAACTTCCCGTTCCGACCAGCCCAGGTAGAGGTTGGCGAAAGTCGGGGCACACGGGCTCCCCATCGCCACCCCCCTGAGCTGGTGGTATATACGGTGATCGAAGATGAAAACATTGTGTTCCAAAATTAATTTCATTAGTTCAAGGACAAATTCGTTATGCTGCCAGAGATGGATGCCACGTTGTTGAAGGAATGAGGCCACAACTCCACACCCCTTTTCATGAGGTATGAAGCTGTAGAGGGCCTCCACATCCAAACTCGCCAGCATAACGTTCTCACCAATGTGAATCCCCTCTAGTTTCTTGATCACATCCATAGAATCACGTACATACGAGGATAGGGCCACCGCAAATGGTCGCAATATCCTATCCACGTATGTACTGATCGGATGTGTCAAGCTCCCAGTCCCAGACACAATGGGACGCCCCTTCAGCGGTGAGAGTCCCTTGTGTACCTTGGGCAATCCATAAAAACATGGAATCTGGGGGTGTTTGGGGAACAAAAATGCAAATTCAGTTCGGCTGATCAAATCATGATCCTGTGCTATGTCCAAAAGATTCTTCAGTTTTTTCCTGAATAATTCAGTAGGATTGGTCTCTAGCACACGATAGCACAGGGTATCACTGAGAATACTGAGACACATGGTCCTATACTGGTCGTGATTCATTATAACAATGTTCCCTCCCTTATCAGATGGTTTAATGACAAGGGAGGTATCACGTTCCAGAGAGAGTAGTGCATCAATCTCTCTTTTCCGGAGATTTGACGCAGTCCCTCTAGTTTGATCAAGCATTCTCAGTTGATCAGTCACAACATTAAGAAAAATGTCAGGGGGTGTGCCATCACCCAAGGGTGGGTTTTTTGTAGAGGGCAACTTAAGGTCCGTAAATGGACCCTCTCCCGGATCCCTATCTCCCTCCTCCATCAAGTCAACCAATAATTGGATGACCTTTTTTGGCGAAACGCGTCGAGCGCTAGTGGGGGCAAACTGCTGTTTGTATATGTTGCTTGCCATGTGCTCACACTTCAGTAGTGGTCTGTGTCAATCCAGCCCTCTGTAGTATGTGAGCAGTCGCCATCAAGCATCTTTCTGCTCATACCCAGCTAGTGCAGTGTCCCTTGATTCGTGTTCGTAGGACCGACACTCGGACACCTGGTTCATTCACGAACAGGTGCCTTAGCAGGTCGGTCTCTATGGGCAGATGTCTATCAATGGATTAGTCTATAAACTTAGTCCAGGGTCCTACAAGCTGGGTTCTTTTGGGCATAGCACCTTGCCGTGCCACGGTGTACACCTGCGCTGCACGAGTTCACTACGGCCGATCGGCTTGGTGGTGCAGGCACTAGTAGTGCACCAATAGTGGATTTTTTAGTGATTCCTACCACACCTGAGTGGTACCGCCTTGTGCGGTCTCATTTGACCTCCGTTCAGAATTGTGGGTAGATCACTAGAATTTTAGTTATAGTTTGTAGGTTTCCTTTCTTCCCCAAGTTTTTGTGTATTAATAAAGTATTAGTTTTAACTGATCTTCATAGCGTTCCTGTACCTCAGTGATATATATAATTTATAAGGTGGAACGTATACCTTTATACCAGTTTTTTCAGTGATTTTCTGTACCTGCTCAGGCCTTACCATCCTTAGAACGGCATTGGGCCCCACAAAATATCGCTATAAATTCTGCTGGATACTGGGACCTGAGGTAGTTGGTTCACTAGGACGTGTGGCTGTGGCAGAACGGCCACGTCCTCTCCCAGCACCAGAGGGTCCACTAACACCACCACGACCATGTCCGCGTCCCTTACTAGATGTTTTCCTTATAGTTACAGACACCTAACACTATCTGGCTATCTATTTTGGTACCGTATTACACTAATACCGGCACACCAGTAATGACAGATTTAGCTGAATATAAATTTGAGGCCCATTATTTAGGCGATGGGTGACAGGTATACGTAAAATTAGACTTGGATCTGCACTGTAGCGTGTGTGTGAATTTCTTGAGAATTACCCTATCAGCACCTTGAATCTAATATACCCTTTTAGGGATAGATTTAAAGTAGGCCTGATACAGCAGAAACCACTAATTTTGAGAATTGCAAAATTGGGAATTGTATTTCAACCCAGAACAAAAACTGTGCTTTGACGCACACTAAATAACTTGACCAGCTAAAACAGTAATGACAGATTTGGATGAATATAAATGTGAGGCCTATTTTTTAGGCGCTGGGTGACAGGTATACGTTTAATCACAGAATTAGACTTGGATCTGCACTGTAGCGTGTGTGTGAAGTTCTTGAGAATTACCCTATCAGCACCTTGAATCTAATATACCCTTTTAGGGATAGATTTAAAGTAGGCCTGATACAGCAGAAACCACTAATTTTGAGAATTGCAAAATTGGGAATTGTATTTCAACCCAGAACAAAAACTGTGCTTTGACGCACACTAAATAACTTGACCAGCTAAAACAGTACAGATTTGGATGAATATAAATGTGAGGCCTATTTTTTAGGCGCTGGGTGACAGGTATACGTTTAATCACAGAATTAGACTTGGATCTGCACTGTAGCGTTTGTGTGAAGTTCTTGAGAATTACCCTATCAGCACCTTGAATCTAATATACACTTTTAGGGATAGATTTAAAGTAGGCCTGATACAGCAGAAACCACTAATTTTGAGAATTGCAAAATTGGGAATTGTATTTCAACCCAGAACAAAAACTGTGCTTTGACGCACACTAAATAACTTGACCAGCTAAAACAGTAATATAAATTAAATGTGAGGCCTATTTTTTAGGCGCTGGGTGACAGGTATACGTTTAATCACATAATTAGACTTGGATCTGCACTGTAGTGTGTGTGTGAAGTTCTTGAGAATTACCCTATCAGCACTTTGAATCTAATATACCCTTTTAGGGATAGATTTAAAGTAGGCCTGATACAGCAGAAACCACTAATTTTGAGAATTGCAAAATTGGGAATTGTTTTTCAACCCAGAACAAAAACTGTGCTTTGACGGACACTAAAAATAACTTGACCAGCTAAAACAGTAATGACAGATTTGGATGAATATAAATGTGAGGCCTATTTTTTAGGCGCTGGGTGACAGGCTCAACTTGCCCCTAATGTAGTATATGGCCTAAAAATAACCACACTATTCATGGTTAAATGCACTTGGGTGACACAGGCTCAGCTTGCCCCTGATGTAGTATATGGCCAAAAAATAACCACACTATTGATGGTTAAATGCACTTGATGAAAGCTTGACCCTGATGTAGGATATAGCAAAAAATAACCACACTATTGATGGTTAAATGCACTTAGTGACAGGCTCAACTTGCCCCTGATGTAGTATATGGCCAAAAAATAACCACACTATTGATGGTTAAATGCATTTGATGAAAGCTTGAGCCTGATGTAGGATATAGCAAAAAATAACCACACCATTGATGGTTAAATGCACTTGGGTGACAAGGTCAGCTTGCCCCTGATGTAGTATATGGCCAAAAAATAACCACACTATTGATGGTTAAATGCTCTTGATGAAAGCTTGACCCTGATGTAGAATATAGCAAAAAATAACCACACTATTGATGGTTAAATGCACTTGGGTGACACAGGCTCAGCTTGCCCCTGATGTAGTATATGGCCAAAAAATAACCACACTATTGATGGTTAAATGCACTTGATGAAAGCTTGACCCTGATGTAGGATATAGCAAAAAATAACCACACTATTGATGGTTAAATGTACTTGGTGGTAGCTTGTGCTGGCGCACCACAAGCCACAAAATGGCCGCCGATCACCCCAGAAAAAAGTGACTGAAAAACGCTCTGGGCAGCCTAAAAACACTGAGCAATTGAATAGCAGCAGTTCAATGATCCACAGCTGTAGATCGATCACAGAATGAAGTCTTTTGGAGAAGTTAATCTGCCTAATCTTGCCCTAACGTCGCAGCTGCAACCTCTCCCTACACTTGTATAAGCAGAGTGACGTGCAGCGCTACGTGACCCAAGCTTATATAGAGGCACACTATTGATGGTTAAATGCACTTAGTGACAGGCTCAACTTGCCCCTGATGTAGTATATGGCCAAAAAATAACCACACTATTGATGGTTAAATGCACTTGATGAAAGCTTGACCCTGATGTAGGATATAGCAAAAAATAACCACACTATTGATGGTTAAATGCACTTAGTGACAGGCTCAACTTGCCCCTGATGTAGTATATGGCCAAAAAATAACCACACTATTGATGGTTAAATGCATTTGATGAAAGCTTGAGCCTGATGTAGGATATAGCAAAAAATAACCACACCATTGATGGTTAAATGCACTTGGGTGACAAGGTCAGCTTGCCCCTGATGTAGTATATGGCCAAAAAATAACCACACTATTGATGGTTAAATGCTCTTGATGAAAGCTTGACCCTGATGTAGAATATAGCAAAAAAATAACCACACTATTGATGGTTAAATGCACTTGGGTGACACAGGCTCAGCTTGCCCCTGATGTAGTATATGGCCAAAAAATAACCACACTATTGATGGTTAAATGCACTTGATGAAAGCTTGACCCTGATGTAGGATATAGCAAAAAATAACCACACTATTGATGGTTAAATGTACTTGGTGGTAGCTTGTGCTGGCGCACCACAAGCCACAAAATGGCCGCCGATCACCCCAGAAAAAAGTGACTGAAAAACGCTCTGGGCAGCCTAAAAACACTGAGCAATTGAATAGCAGCAGTTCAATGATCCACAGCTGTAGATCGATCACAGAATGAAGTCTTTTGGAGAAGTTAATCTGCCTAATCTTGCCCTAACGTCGCAGCTGCAACCTCTCCCTACACTTGTATAAGCAGAGTGACGTGCAGCGCTACGTGACCCAAGCTTATATAGAGGCTGGGTCACATGCTGCACTGGCCAATCACAGCCATGCCAATAGTAGGCATGGCTGTGATGGCCTCTTGGGGCAAGTGGTATGATGCTTGTTGATTGGCTGCTTTGCAGCCTTTCAAAAAGCGCCAAGAAAGCGCCGAACACCGAACTCGAACCCAGACTTTTATGAAAATGTTCGGGTCCGTGTCACGGAAACCCCAAAATTCGGTACGAACCCGAACTATACAGTTCGGGTTCGCTCATTCCTACTTATTACATGTTTGAAAAATCTTTAACCACCACTGTTGTAGTATTGGGCACGTCCACCATATGTGGAGGAAAGTACCTCTCTGCTTTGAGCATCTCCAGCATATGTCTGATGCCGAAGCTGAATAAAAACATGTCTTGTCAGGGGTTTTGTACCAACGTGTGATAATTTTATAGTTATTCTCTTGAATCTTGACACATCTCGAAGCCCTATGTGAAGAGTTAAAAATACAGAAATTGTCCTCTGGGGAGAAACATCTATCTAGATCTTTTTCCCATAGTCTAATGAAAGCTGGTGTAAAAGAGGTGGGAGGAGTCCTCAACCTATTATACCATTGAGAGATCAATTTATGTGGAGTAGAACTTAGAGAAATAACGTACTCAAACCAGGTTATAGGGCGTAACAATGTGTGCAATTGGGCGTTTTGAGATATGTATGCCCTTAGAAAATGGAGCCCATTAAAGCTGGATTGATGTACTTTCAAAAGTTCACACATATCTTTTACAGAAATCAGTAGACCATTATTGCAAAGATCTACTAATCTTGTCTTAGAATGGCTAATCTCAATAGGAAGGCAGTTTTTTAAGGCCTGAGGAGCTAGGTGGAATACGTCTTCTATATTAAGAATAGGAGACGGGGGCGGGGAGTTTAAGGGTGAGTTTTGTAAAGTGTTCCATGCATGTAAAGTAGCTTTCATGATCGGGGTGATATTTGGATGGAGAGGTAATGGGGACATACGTCCTAGTAGAGCCGCTCTGAAGGGTAATCCAAGTAAGGATTCCTCCATCGGGACCCAGGATTTCTGTTTGGGGGCAGACAACCAGTCTACTACTCTAGTGATCAAGACCGCTCTACCATATATTTTGAGGTCTGGTAGTGATATACCTCCCCTCTCTCTCGGGTGAGACAGGGATATATAGGACATTCTTGCCTTTTTCTTATTCCATATGAAGGATCTGAACATGGATATAAGTTTAGAGTAGTACGTGGCGGGAACGGGAATCGGTAGAGTCTGTTGTAGATAAGTGAGTTTAGGGATAATGAGGGAAAGCAGGATATTTTTCCTCCCAAACCACGAGAGTGTAGGGACATCCAGGGAAGCTAAGTCATCAGCCAATTTATTCTGAAGAGGGATGTAGTTCAAGTTAAAGAGTTGGTTTGGGTCTGTGCTCATTTTTACACCTAAGTAGATTAGAAAAGGGGAGGACCAATTAAAAGGTGAGCATGACTCAAGTTGATTCCTCAAGGATTTTTTAAGACCAGTGGAAATTATCAGTGATTCACCTTGAAATTGGAAAGTAACCCGTACGTTTCCAGGTGGCCATAAATCTTTGGAAGAGCTGTTTTGGGGTTGCACACCATTAAGAGCAAGTCGTCTGCAAAAGCAGCAATTTTGTGCTGTTGGTCACCAAGAGTTATTCCCTGGATGTCCCTATCCTTCCGGATGGTCTGCAGTAGAGGTTCTAGGGCAAAGACAAAAAGGAGGGGGGATAGGGGGCAACCCTGGCGAGTACCATTTCTTATCTTAAAGGGATCAGACAGGGTATCATTTACCCGGACTGATGCTGAGGCATGGAAGTACATACCTTCTATTGCTTGTATAATGGGGGAAGGGAAATTGCGGAAGCGCAACGCTGAGTACATAAAGGACCAATTGACTCTGTCGAAGGCCTTCTCCGCGTCTGTGCTGAGAAGGACTAAGGGGAGGCCTTTTCTTTTGACATAGTGGATAATATTGAGTATACGGGCCGTGTTATCTTTCCCTTCTCTCTGTTTAACAAAGCCCACTTGATCCCTGTGGATTAATGAGGGGAGGAGCTTCGCCAATCTGTTTGCCAGCATTTTTGCCAAGAGTTTTAAATCTATATTAAGAAGGGAAATGGGTCTGTAGTTTGGGCATAGAGAATGGTCTTTACCTTCTTTGGGAATTAATGTGATGTGGGCTCTGGTCATATAAATAGAGAGTGGCATACCCTGCAGCGTATTATTAAAAACTGGGAGAAGGTGTGGGCTCAGTACTTCGTGGAAAGACGCGTAGTAAGGTGTAGGGAGTCCATCAGGACCTGGGCATTTCCCCCTGGGAGAATTTTTTATGGCCTCAAGAAGCTCATCAGAGGAGAAGGGTGAAGATAAGTGGTTTTTGTCTTGTTATGAGAGTGAAGGGAGGGCCAGGTTATCTAAATATGAACTAGTGGTCGGCTTAGATTCTGTGTCACCCGAGAGAGATTGCGTTGTAGAGGGAGCTCAGGTTGTAGAGGGATTCATAGTAATCCCTGAATAGGGAAGCTATTTTACTTGATTCAAATGTTAATTCACCCTCTGGGGTTTTCAGTTTATGAAAATATTTATTTAGCTTCCGACGTTTAAGCCTGGACATCATATAGCGGGAGGCTTTATTTCCATGCGCAAATATTTTGTATTGAGAGTGCAAAAAGAGCTTGGCAGAAGCCACATTCATGAGGTTTTTAAGGGAGGCCCTACACGAGGACAGTTCCTGTAAGTGTGATTCTAATAGAGATCTTTTATGGGCGCTTTCTAGGAAATAGATTTTTTCATGAAGGGAATCTATCTGTTTTTGTCTCTCTTTTTTAAGATGGGCACCTAGGCTGATACAATGGCCCCTAATAAATGCTTTATGGGCATCCCAAATTGTTTCGTATTAAAGTATTCTTCCAAAATGCATTTCAGCTTAGATTTGGTATCTGGCGAGATAATGAGCTGTTCATTGAATCGCCAGTGGCTAGTGGGTCTATCATTAAGGGGAGATTTCATGTTGAGATATATGGGGGCATGATCGGATAGGATTATGGAACCCATTTTAGCCTTGGAGCACAACTGGAGATGTTCCTTTGAGACAAATAAATAGTCTAATCGTTGATATGACCTGTGCATTGATGTGTAAAAGGTATAATCCCTGGAATCTGGGTGCATGGTACGCCAGACATCAATCAGGTGGGCTTTGGCCAAAGTTTGCAGTAGGGAGCGAATGCCCTTTTGGGATTGATCCGATTTATGGGAGGAAGAGTCGATGAGGGGGTTTAAGACCAGATTTAAGTCTCCCCCTAACACCGTAATACCTTCTCTAAAAGCTTCCAATTTTAGTAAAACTGATGTTAGCCAGGATATCTGGCGACTGTTTGGAGTGTAAATATTTACAAAGGTATAAAGGTGTTGGCCTATCTTACCTTTGATCATTATATAGCGACCATCTGGGTCACATAATTGATCAACTAAAATAAAGGGAACCTTGTTTTGAAAGCCGATACTCACTCCTTTAGAGTTTGATGTGGGGGAACCACAATGAAACCATGTAGGGTAGAATGAAAAGGATAGGTTAGGAAAGTGGTGGGTCTTGAAGTGTGTTTCCTGCAAGAAAACTATATTTGCTTTATCTTTCCTCAATATCCCAAAAATCTGGCTCCGCTTAGACGGTGAGTTGCAGCCCTTAACATTATAAGAGGCAATTCTAATAGCCATCATAGGGATGAAGAGGAGAGGTAAATTGCTGAGTTATGTATGCATGATAGCTTGTTATATCAGTGAACTGTATAGGGTACTTAACGTCTAGACTGATTAATAGAAATTAAGGACATAATCTTGGTGATGAGATGACCCGTCTCGGATGAATACACTGCTGAATATTGAGAGACCTAGGAAAAGAACAGTAAAACAAACATAAAATGAATAATAGAATAATGTGATCAAACACAACTTCGTAGTCCTGAAGGACCTGGGGAGAGGGGGAAAGTGGCATTTTCCAATTATGGACCCGGCTTTCTATTATAAGTATAATAGAAACCGTAAGGCTGATGTCTTATGGAATGGGTGATATATGTGTGTGGGCGCGTATTATCAAAAGCTCCCTTAATAGGTTATCTAGTATGAGGATAAGAAGAGACATATATGGAAGCAGACAAGTGGGTAAGGGGGGTATAGGAGGGAGGGTGAGGAAAAAAAAATAAAAAATTAGATCATAAGCGACTCAAAAAAGGGAAAATGAATCAAAATACATCTTCAAGTCGTTTAGACTCGGGGAGGTAAATAAAAAGCAAAGGGTAACCCTGAAGAAGGAGGTATCCTAAGGACAACTAGATAAACAATCGGGCTGTGTATGGTCTAGAAATCGGATTAGAACCTTGGAGGGATAAACAATACAGGCAGTATAAAATTAAGCCAAAGGCCGCTGAATAGATAAAATAGCCCTAAGGCGCTGAGAACAATATATGGCAGTATAATGATGAGTACTTAAGATAATCGGACAGCTCTAGTAACAACACAAGGTAATATATTACCGAATACATAAAGGGTCAAAATAAGCCCTAAAGCACAGTGACTTCAGGTGTACTACCTTATAGAGCTCAGGAAATGCTGAGCTCATAATGTAACTTGAGGGCGCTGAAAAACATAATATGGCAATGCAATGCTGGGTACACGTTAAAATTAAGCCAGAGGCTGCTGGATACATATTATAGCCCGAAGGCGCTGAGAAAACTATATGGCATTATAATGCTGAATACATAAGAAAATAGTATGGCAATATAATACTGGACACCTAGTGAAATTAAGCCAGAGGCCGCTGAATACATAATATAGACCGAAGGCACTGAGAACACAATATGGCAGTATAATGCCGGACATACAGGGAGTCCGAATATTAGGAGAGAGATACTGAGGTAATGTGTCGCCAGGTATATTGACAGGAAAAACTGAGTACCTAGCCCAGTCGGACATCTCCAAGAACATTATACGGCGATATATTTCTGGTTACGTTATGGGTCAGCGTGACAAGGGATAAATCCTAAGGCACATTATCACTGGGTATGTTGCTCAGTAGCGGTCAGGGAAAGCTGGGTGTATAAAATAGCCGGACGTCTCTGAGAACAACATAAGGCAATATATTACGTAATATACTAAGGGTCACAATGAACCGTAAGGCAAAATGTCGTTAGGTATATCGCACTGTAGAGGTTAGGGAATACTGAGTGTATAATACAGCATGATGGCTCTAACAGCGAAATATATCTAAAGATTGCTAAGTACACCGTGAGTTAACATATCAAAAGGTAGACATTAAGGTGTTGTGTCGCTGGATACCTTACATAAAAGAAGTCATGGCATATTGGGTATATCTCAAAATAAGAGAAAGGAAAGAAGGAATCGAGATGTATATCTTGAGAAGGAAAAATAGGAAGGGAAGGAGGGATTTCAGGTAAGGAAAGTTGAAAGCTTTATACTCATCATATAGATAAATAATGAGGAGACATAGTGCGACTTTGCTTTAGAAGACGTCTGTAGCTATGCGTCTTGGGGTGAGAGGCTGGTTTTTCTTCTTCTCCTTCTGTCTTTGGGCCTTGGGGGTGCACTTTGTTTCAAAGGGCACGATCCTGGGTAGCTCCGGTAGTGCTGTTAAGTCCTGGACTGCATCCCAGTCCTCGATTTCCAGGGGAGGAATGTCCAAGAGATCAAATGTTGGGCCTAAGTCCAGATGAGATTTAATGGTGATCCTCTTACCAAGGTAGGAAAAGGATAATCCAAATGGGAACTGCCATCTGTAGAGGATTTTATGGCTTCTGAGCCAATCCGTGAGGGGTTTGAGGGATCTTCTTTTTTGAAGTGTCATTTGGGCCAAATCTTGATAGACACTAATTGGCACCCCGTTGTATTTCACTCCTCCTGGCTGACGGGTCTTGGTTATTACTGCCTCCTTATCTTGGAAGTGGAGGAAACGGCAGATGATATCTCTTGGGGGCTCATTGCCCTTTGGTTTCGGATGTAAAGCCCGGTGAGCTCTCTCAAGGACAATCGAAGCAGAGCGTTCTGGGCCCAGTAAGTTGTCACAAATTTCTTTAACAATTTCTGCGGAGTCCTGGGGAGAGTCCATCTCTGGGACACCTCTAAAACGCCGATTGTTTCTTCTCCCTCGATTTTCCTGGTCTTCCAGGGCATTAAATGCAGCATTTAGATGTACTTGACATTTCTGCATGCTAATGGCTGCGGCCGCCTGGAAATCTAGGATTGCGGCCTGGTTGTTCTCTAGGGCCTCCACCCTGCCACCGACATGCCGGACGTCTTGTCTAAGGGAGGATAGTTCATTCACGAGCGGTTCCATCGCTCTTTGCAAAGCAGAGTCCACGTATTTTCTGGAGATCGGGAGATGTTTGTGATGCCTGTGATCTTCCACATCGCTGCCGTCAGCTTGAAGATCCGGCTCACTCTCCTCTGCTTCTTTGCATGCCTCCGGCGCCATCTTAGCTTCCCGCGCTGCACAGATTGCGGCGGCTTTTTTAATAAACGTATCCATATCCCCACAGTTTGTCGAGTGCTTTTGGGAGAGGGACGAGTCCCCTGCTTTCTGCTGGCCGATTTTGCCCATTATAAATGCCAGGTAGCTAACGTAAGCTGATATAAAGCCGGGTCTGAGCAGCAGTGCTCAAGCACACACGTCCATACCGGTCAGGCGCTAGCTCCACCCCCCGGGACTAGCCGTTTTGACGCACATACCTTGCCTGGCGCATATGCTGAATTTGGTGGTGCAGAGATTCCTTAAAAATTACCACGATATGTCAGAGCTGCTGCATAAAGTGCGGGCCGTCTGTGCGTGCTTTCTGCGTTTTCACCCTGCTACTGCTCGCCTGTCAGCGCTTCAGCGTAACTTCGGCCTTCCCGCTGACCGCCTCATATGCGACGTTCCCACAAGGTGGAACTCCACCTTGCACATGCTGGCCTGACTGTCCGAGCAGTAGCAGGCGATAGTGGAGTTTCAGCTGCAGCACGCACGGTGAGTCGCTCGGCGGAACAGCACCACTTCACCACCAATGACTGGGCCTCCATGCGAGACCTGTGTTCCTTGTTGCGCTGTTTTGAGTGCTATACCAACATGGCCAGTGCCGATAACACCGTTCTCATCGTTACTATCGCACTTCTATGCCTCCTTGAAAAAACCTCCTGGCGATGATGGAAGAGGATGTTGCGCAGGAGGAGGAAGAGGGATCATTTTGTAGGGTTTCAGGCCAGTCATTCCCAAGTGGCTCCGGGGGTGAGTTCCTGCACCCACAAACCCAAGGTACACAATTGTCCAGCCAGGCCACATTTCTGGAGGATGAGGAGGTGGAGGATGAGGAGGAGGAGATAGAGGAGGAGGAACCATGTTCACAGCAAGGTGGCACCCAGACCAGCTCATGGCCATCACTGGTGCGTGGATGGGGGGATACAGAGGACACAGAGGATACAACTCCCACAGAGGACAGCTTTTCATTGCCTCTGGGCAGCCTGGCACACATGAGCGATTACATGCTGCAGTGTCTCCGTAATGACCGCCGAGTTGCCCACATTCTAACTTGTGCTGATTACTGGGTGGCCACGCTGCTGGATCCCTGTTACAAGGACAACGTACCGTCTTTAATTCTGTCACTGGAGCGTGACAGTAAGATGCGCGAGTACAAGCGCACGCTGGTAGATGCGCTGCTGGTGGCATTCCCACCTGACAGCGGGGGCACAGTGGAAGCACAAGGCGAAGGTAGAGGACGATGAAGAGGTCGCCAACGCAGCTGGGGCACCACCAGCACCTCAGAAGGCAGGGTTAGCATGGCCAAAATGTGGAAAAGCTTTGTCAGCACGCCACAACAACCAGCACCACCAGCTGATATGGAACGTCTTAGCAGGAGGCAGCATTTCACCAACATGGTGGAGCAGTATGTGTGCACACGCCTACACATACTGAATGATTGGTCTGCCCCCTTCAACTTCTGGGTCTCCAAATTGGGCACATGGCCTGAGCTTGCCTTTTTCGCCTTGGAGGTGCTGGCCTGCCCTGCAGCCAGTGTATTATCTGAACGTGTGTTTAGCATGGCAGGGGGCGTCATCACAGACAAGCGTAGCCTCCTGTCCACAGCCAATGTGGACAAGCTCACGTTCATTAAAAAGAACCAGGCATGGATCCCTCAGGAATTGTCCATACCTTGTGCAGAATAGACATGTATACCGGCACTAAGCAGCCATTGTTATACTGCAGCGCAATTGCTCATGTTTGTATTTTGGATATTTCACACTCTTTTGGAGTGTACCTAATTTTAAAAAAATTAAATTAAAACCAAAAACCTGTGTTGGCTATCTCGTCCTCCTCCACCGCCGCTTCCACCTACTCCGCTACGTCCACCGCCTCCTCAAACCCCTACTCCATATGGAACTCCACCTCATAAATAAATTATTATTTTTTTGTACGTGTTTTATTTTATATCATTTCACTACTTTGTCATTTACATTTTCTGGTGAAATTAACCAATTTTTGGGTGTATAGTACCACAGCTATACCTAGTAGGCCGGTTAAAAAAAAAATTAAAAATCGTCAGTTATATTTTCAGTTGAAATTCAACAATTTTGGGGTGTGAAGTACCACTGTTATACCTAGTAGACAGGCTAAACAATAAAACAATTTGTATGTTACATTTTATGGTGAAATTTACCAATTTTTGGGTGTGATGTACCACTGCTATACCTAGTAGGCCGTTTAAAAAAATAAAAAAATTTCAGTTACATTTTCGGGTAATATTAACCAATTTTTGGGTGTATAGTACCACTGCTATACCTATAAGGCTGGTTAACAAAAAAAATTAAAATTCTCAGTTACATTTTCTGGGGAAATTCAGCAATTTTTGGGTGTGAAGTACCACTGCTATACCTAGTAGACCGGTAAAAAAAAAAAATTGGCAGTTACATTTTCTGGTGAAATTCAGCAATTTTTTGGTGTGATGTACCACTGCTATACCTATTAGACCGGTAAAAAAAAAAAAAAACATTTGTCAGTTACATTTTATGGTCAATTTCAACACTTTTTGGGTGTAATATACCCCTCCTGTACGTAGTTGACAGCTTAATATATTTCTATAATTTTTATTTTACATTTTTGGGTGACAATAAACAATTGTTTTCTGTCATAGACCCCTGCTCTACCAAGTAGACAGGTTAATTAATTTCTGTAATTCTTCTATTACATTCTTGGGTTGACATTATACAATTCTATACGTGAATACACCCCTGCTCTGCATAGGTGACAGGGAATAAAATTTCTGAAATGATTCTTTAATTGATGCGTGCCACCTCCTTTGATTCAATGCTTAAACTTAAACAAGTTGTACCACATTTAAGCTTCAATACTTTGTCCCACATTTCCGCTATACTCTTTTGGCCAACATTTGCGCCTCAATAGCTTTTCCCACGATTTTGCTTGACTCTTTTGGCCCACATTTGGGCTTCTGTAATTTGTCCCACATTTGCGCCTCAATAGCTTTTCCCACATTTCTGCTCGATGCCAATTTTTTTTTATACATTTATCTCCCTTAAATTTGGTCTCTTTTTCTCACGCTCCCTCTCCGGCCTGGAACCCTGATTTCCCACCACCCGTGATCACCATGGTAGGCGCATAAAAGAACATCGAAAGTTGATAGAGCAGATATCAAATTGGATCGTGAACATCATGGGGACGTGCGGCATGGTGGGGCAGTAAGTATGCACACGCCTACACGAACTAACTGACAGGGGTCAGCCCCTGCAACTTCTGGGTCTCCAAATTGGGCACATGGCCTGAGCTTGCCCTTTACGCCTTGGAGGTGCTGGCCTGCCCTGCAGCTGGTGTATTGTCTGAACGTGTGTTTAGCACGACTGGAGGGTTATATTTCCCAATGTTTTGGAGTGTACCCTAATTTAAAAAAATAAAAATAAATTTTAAAACAAAAAGCAGTGTAGGCTACCTCCTCTTCCTCCACCGCCACTTCCACCTACACCGCCACATCCACCGCCTCCTCAACCTCCTACCCCATATGGACCTGGTCCTCTTAGATCAAGATTATAATTTTTTTTTTAACGTATTTTATGTTATTTAAAGTCATTTCCCTATCCACATTTGTTTGTAGAGCACTTGCCATGCTCTTAACCACATTTTGATGACATTTGCAACCCTCTAGCCCTTTCCATGACATTTTTATAGCCATTTTAGTGCTCAAGTTAGTCGAACCCGAACATCCAGGTGTCCGCTCAACTCTACATGGGACCAAAACAGATGCCTTCAGAAGCCAAGCGCACATGTAACAGGTCAGTCCTTTAATTGTCCAAGTGTATGAGGGAGTCCTGAGGGATAGCTAAAGGCCTAGGGAGCATTTTATCATCAGCTATGGACTTCATTGGGGGGAGAAAGCTGACACTAAAGTGCCTAGGGCAGCATCAAATCTAAATATGGACCTGGCTCCACAGCAGTAGCAGGATATAATGTCACACATCACACTGCTGGTCTGTGTATGAGGAGGAGCAGTGAGGCCGAGAATCTGCTGTGCTCCTCCTCCTACACAGACCAGTAGAGCAATGTGTGACACTAAATCCTGCTACTGCTGTGGAGCGCCAGCGGCTGATCTGTAATCATGAGGAACTAGGTGACTATATTTTTTTAACTTCCGGTGAAGGGGGCACATATCTGACCATTACTACTGTGAGGGGGCACATATATGACCATTACTACTGTGAGGGGGGACATATCTGACCATTACTACTGTGAGGGAGCACATATCTGGACATAACTACTATGTAGCGGGACAAAGGGGGAATAATTACTATGTGGGGGCATTAAGGGTACTGGGTGTGTATAGTTATGCTTTGGCTAGAGTTAGAGGCGTGGCCTAGTATGAAAAGAATATATATACATATTGTAAACATATTCACAAGGTTAAAACTGCATTCCACCTTAAGAATAATATACCAACAGGCTGCTTTGCTTCTGCAGGACCTGAAGGATTTGTCTAATTTATGGTAGAATGAATTCTGCTCTCTATCAGAAAATCTTCAATGCCTACCTATCAATTTGTGACCTAAAGCTCAAGCACAGTTGGTTTAACCCCTTAATGACCAATTATGTATTAGTACTTGCCGCATTTTGACGTACTAATAAATCATGGTGATCAGGCTGGCATAGGTGAGAAGGCAGCCCGATGCCCTGCACAGTCTGCCCAATGCCTTGCATGGCATCGGACCTGACTTCTATGGAGGCCAAGCAGATCCAGCCCCAGCCCCAGCCCAAAAAAGTGTTTTAATTAAAAAAACGAAGTTTCAAGTAAAAAAGAAAAAAACACCCCTTTCCCCTGATTTTTTAAATAAAAAATAGAAAAAAAGAAAAAACACACATATTAGGTATCGCTGCATCCGTAACGATCAGCTCTATAAATATATCACATGATCCACCCATCCGTAAACAGTGTAAAAAAAAAATGTCAAAAAAGCCATTTTTGTCACCTTACATCACAAAAAGTGCAACACCAAGTGATCAAAAAGGCATATGCCCCCCAAAATAGTACCAATCAAACAGTCACTTCATTCCACAAAATATGAGATCCTACCTAAGACAATCGGCCAAAAATAAAAAAGCTATGGCTCTCAGACTATGGAGACATTAAAACATAATTTTTTGGGTTTCAAAAATGCTATTATTGTGTAAAACTTAAATAAATAAGAAAGAGTATACATAATAGGTATTGCCACGTCCGTAATGACCTGTTCTATAAAAATATCACATGACCTAACCCCCTCAGGTGAACGATATAAAAATAAATAATTAAAAAACTGTGCCAAAACAACTGGCCGCCAATGATTTTAATACTGGGGAGGGAGGGGGGTCTGGCCCCTGCTGTCTGGCAGCACCCGATCTCTTACAGGGGGCTGAGATCCGCACAATTAACCCCTCAGGTGCGGCACATGAGGGGTTAATTGTGCGGATCACAGCCCCCTGCAAGAAATCGGGTGCTGCCAGGCAGCAGGGGGCAGTTATGTACACAGTTCTTAGTATATTCTAACCATTGACTTTTTTTTTAAAGTTCGAACTACCCGAACCCGAACATCTAGGTGTTCGCTCAACTCTAGTTATGAATGATCAAAAAATCATATGTACCCAAAAATTGTACCAATAAAAACGTCAACTCTTCCTGCCAATAATGGAGACACAAAAACATATTTTTTTTCAGAAATGCTTTATTGTAAAACTGAAACAAACAAACAAAGTAAACATATGTGATATCATCGTGTCCATAGCAATCTGCTCTATAAAAATAGCACACGATCTAACCTGTCAGATGAACGTCATAAAAAGCAAAAAATTAAAACGGTGCCAAAACAGCCATTTTTTTGTTACCTTGCCTCACAAAAAACTTAATATAGAGCGATTAAAAATCATATGTACCCCAAAATAGTAACATAGTAACATAGTACATAAGGCCGAAAAAAGACATTTGTCCATCCAGTTCGGCCTGTTATCCTGCAAGTTGATCCAGAGGAAGGCAAAAAAAAAACTGTGAGGTAGAAGCCAATTTTCCTCACTTTAGGGGAATAAAAAATTCCTTCCCGACTCCAATCAGGCAATCAGAATATCTCCCTGGATCAACGACCCCTCTCTAGTAGCTATATCCTGTAATATTATTACACTCCAGAAATACATCCAGGCCCCTCTTGAATTCCTTTATTGTACTCACCATCACCACCTCCTCAGGCAGAGAGTTCCATAGTCTCACTACTCTTACCGTAAAGAATCCTTTTCTATGTTTGTGTACAAACCTTCTTTCCTCCAAACGCAGAGGATGTCCCCTCATCACAGTCACAGTCCTGGGGATAAATAGATGATGGGATAGATCTCTGTACTGACCCCTGATATATTTATACATAGTAATTAGATCTCCCCTCAGTCATCTTTTTTCTAACGTGAATAACCCTAATTTTGATAATCTTTCAGGGTACTGTAGTTGCCCCATTCCAGTTATTACTTTAGTTGCCCTCCTCTGGACCCTCTCCAGCTCTGCTATGTCTGCCTTGTTCACTGGAGCCCAGAACTGTACACAGTACTCCATGTGTGGTCTGACTAATGTTTTGTAAAGTAGTAGGAATATGTTCTCATCACGGGCATCTATGCCCCTTTTAATGCAACCCATTATCTTATTGGCCTTGGCAGCAGCTGCCTGACACTGTTTTTTGCAGCTTAGTTTGCTGTTTATTAAAATACCTAGATCCTTTTCCATGTCAGTGTTACCGAGTGTTTTACCATTTAGTATGTACGGGTGACTTGCATTATTCCTTCCCATGTGCATAACTTTACATTTGTCAGTGTTAAACCTCATCTGCCACTTATCTGCCCAAGCCTGCAATCTATCCAGATCCCTCTGTAGTAGTATACTGTCCTCTTCAGTGTTAATTATTTTACACAGTTTAGTGTCATCTGCGAAAATTTATATTTTACTACGCAAGCCTTCTACAAGATCATTAATAAATATATTGAAGAGAATAGGGCCCAATACTGACCCCTGAGGTACTCCACTAGTGACAGTGACCCAATCTGAGTATGTACCGTTAATAACCACCCTCTGTTTTCTATCATTGAGCCAGTTACTTACCCACTTACAGACGTTTTCTCCCAGTCCGAGCATTCTCATTTTATATACTAACCTTTTATGTGGTACAGTGTCAAATGCTTTGGAGAAGTCTAGATACACGACATCCATTGATTCGCCGCTTTCAAGTCTAGAACTTAACTCCTCATAGAAACTGATTAAATTAGTTTGACATGACCGATCCCTCACGAAGCCATGCTGATATGGCGTTATTTGCTTATTTCTGTTAAGATGCTCTAAGATAGCATCTCTCAGAAAACCTTCAAACAGTTTACCCACAACAGATGTTAAACTTACCGGCCTATAGTTTCCAGGTTCTGTTTTTGGACCCTTTTTGAATATTGGCACCACATTTGCCATGCGCCAATCTTGTGGGACATTCCCTGTCAGTATAGAGTCCTCAAATATCAGAAATAAGGGTCTGGCTATGACATTACTTAATTCCCTTACGATACGGGGGTGTATGCCATCCGGTCCTGGCGATTTGTCTATTTTGATCTTTTTAAGTCGCTGTTGTACTTCTTCCTGGGTCAGACAGGACACTTTTAATGGGGAATTTATTTCAACATTCAGCATTTCATCTGACAGTTTATTTTCCTCAGTGAATACATTGGAGAAAAAAATATTTAACAGCTTTGCTTTCTCCTCGTCGCTCTCTGCGAATCCCCCCTCATTACTCTTTAACCGCCTCCGGACCGCCTAACACAGGATCGCGTTCCGGAGGCGGCAGCCCTGCGCAGAGTCACGCATATACGCGTCATCTCGCGAGACGCGAGATTTCCTGTGAACGCGCGCACACAGGCACGCGCGTTCACAGGATCGGAAGGTAAGCGAGTGAATCTCCAGCCTGCCAGCGGCGATCGTTCGCTGGCAGGCTGGAGATGTGATTTTTTTAACCCCTAACAGGTATATTACACACTGTTTTGATAACAGCGTCTAATATACCTGCTACCTGGTCCTCTGGTGGTCCCTTTTGTTTGGATCGACCACCAGAGGACACAGGTAGCTCAGCAATATGTAGCACCAAACACCACTACACTAAGACCCCCCGTGTCACTTATTAACCCCTTATTAACCCCGGATCACCCCTGATCACCCCATATAGACTCCCTGATCACCCCCCTGTCATTGATAACCCCCCTGTCATTGATCACCCCCTTGTAAGGCTCCATTCAGACATCCGTATGATTTTTACGGATCCACTGATACATGGATCGGATCCATAAAAAACATACGGACGTCTGAATGGAGCCTTACAGGGGGGTGATCAATGACGGGGGTGATCACCCCATATAGACTCCCTGATCACCCCCCTGTCATTGATCACCCCCCTGTAAGGCTCCATTCAGATGTCCGTATGATTTTTACGGATCCACTGATACATGGATCGGATCCGTAAAAAACATACGGACGTCTGAATGGAGCCTTACAGGGGGGTGATCAATGACGGGGGTGATCACCCCATATAGACTCCCTGATCACCCCGCTGTCATTGATCACACCCCTGTCATTTATCACCCCCCTGTAAGGCTGCATTCAGATGTCCGTATGTTTTTTACGGATCCACGGATACATGGATCGGATCCGCAAAACACATACAGATGTCTGAATGGAGCCTTACAGGGGGGTGATCACCCCATATAGACTCCCTGATCATCCCTCTGTCATTGATCACCCCCCTGTAAGGCTCCATTCAGATGTCCGTATGATTTTTACGGATCCACTGATACATGGATCGGATCCGTAAAAAACATACGGACGTCTGAATGGTGCCTTACAGGGGGGTGATCAATGACGGGGGTGATCACCCCATATAGACTCCCTGATCACCCCCCTGTCATTGATCACCCCCCTGTCATTGATCACACCCCTGTAAGGCTCCATTCAGATGTCCGTATGTTTTTACGGATCCACGGATACATGGATCGGATCCGCAAAACACATACGGACATCTGAATGGAGCCTTATAGGGGTGTGATCAATGACAGGGGGGTGATCACCCCATATAGACTCCCTGATCACCCCCCTGTCATTGAGTACCCCCCTGTCATTGATCACCCCTCTGTAAGGCTCCATTCAGATGTCCGTATGTTTTTTACGGATCCACGGATACATGGATCGGATCCGCAAAACACATACGGACATCTGAATGGAGTATAATAGGGGGGTGATCACCCCATATAGACTCCCTGATCACCCCCCTGTTATTGATCACCCCCCTGTAAGGCTGCATTCAGATGTCCGTATGTTTTTTACGGATTCACGGATACATGGATCGGATCCGCAAAACACATACGGACATCTGAATGGAGCGTTACAGGGGGGTGATCAATGACAGGGGGGTGATCACCCCATATAGACTCCCTGATCACCCCCCTGTCATTGATCACCCCCCTGTCATTGATCACCCCCCTGTAAGGCTGCATTCAGATGTCCGTATGTTTTTTACGGATCCACGGATACATGGATCGGATCCGCAAAACACATACAGATGTCTGAATGGAGCCTTACAGGGGGGTGATCACCCCATATAGACTCCCTGATCACCCCCCTGTCATTGATCACCCCCCTGTCATTGATCACCCCCCTGTAAGGCTCCATTCAGATGTCCGTATGTTTTTTACGGATCCACGGATACATGGATCGGATCCGCAAAACACATACGGACATCTGAATGGAGCCTTATAGGGGGGGGATCAATGACAGGGGGGTGATCACCCCATATAGACTCCCTGATCACCCCCTGTCATTGATCACCCCCCTGTCATTGATCCCCCCCCTGTAAGGCTCCATTCAGATGTCTGTATGTTTTTTACGGATCCATGGATACATGGATCGGATCTGCAAACCACATACGGACATCTGAATGGAGCCTTACAGGGGGGTGATCAATGACAGGGGGGTGATCACCCCATATAGACTCCCTGATCACCCCCCTGTCATTGATCACCCCCCTGTCATTGATCACCCCCCTGTAAGGCTGCATTCAGATGTCCGTATGTTTTTTACGGATCCACGGATACATGGATCGGATCCTCAAAACACATACGGACATTTGAATGGAGCCTTACAGGGGGTTGATCAATGACAGGGGGGTGATCACCCCATATAGACTCCCTGATCACCCCCCTGTCATTGATCACCCCCCTGTCATTGATCACCCCCCTGTAAGGCTGCATTCAGATGTCCGTATGTTTTTTACGGATCCACGGATACATGGAACGGATCCGCAAAACACATATGGACATCTGAATGGAGCCTTATAGGGGGTGATCAATGACAGGGGGGTGATCACCCCATATAGACTCCCTGATCACCCCCCTGTCATTGATCAACCCCCTGTCATTGATCACCCCCCTGTCATTGATCACCCCCCTGTAAGGCTCCATTCAGAAATTTTTTTGGCCCAAGTTAGCGGAAATTTTATTTATTTTTCTTACAAAGTCTCATATTCCACTAACTTGTGTAAAAAAATAAAATCTCACATGAACTCACCATACCCCTCACGGAATCCAAATGCGTAAAAATTTTTAGACATTTATATTCCAGACTTCTTCTCACGCTTTAGGGCCCCTAGAATGCCAGGGCAGTATAAATACCCCACATGTGACCCCATTTTGGAAAGAAGACACCCCAAGGTATTCCGTGAGGGGCCTATTGAGTCCATGAAAGATTGAAATTTTTGCCCCAAGTTAGCAGAAAGGGAGACTTTGTGAGAAAAAAAAAAAATCAATTTCCGCTAACTTGTGCCAAAAAAAAAGAAAATTCTATGAACTCGCCATGCCCCTCATTGAATACCTTGGGGTGTCTTCTTTCCAAAATGGGGTCACATGTGGGGTATTTATACTGCCCTGGCATTTTAGGGGCCCTAAAGCGTGAGAAGAAGTCTGGGATCCAAATGTCTAAAAATGCCCTCATAAAAGGAATGTGGGCTCCTTTGCGCATCTAGGCTGCAAAAAAGTGTCACACATCTGGTATCGCCGTACTCAGGAGAAGTTGGGCAATGTGTTTTGGGGTGTCATTTTACATATACCCATGCTGGGTGAGATAAATATCTTGGTCAAATGCCAACTTTGTATAAAAAATGGGAAAAGTTGTCTTTTGCCGAGATATTTATCTCACCCAGCATGAGTATATGTAAAAAGACACCCCAAAACACATTGCCCAACTTCTCCTGAATACGGAGATACCACATGTGTGACACTTTTTTGCAGCCTAGGTGGGCAAAGGGGCCCACATTCTAAAAGAGCACCTTTAGGATTTCACAGGTCATTTACCTACTTACCACACATTAGGGCCCCTAGAATGCCAGGGCAGTATAACTACCCCACAAGTGACCCCATTTTGGAAAGAAGACACCCCAAGGTATTCCTTGAGGGGCATGGCGAGTTCCTAGAAATTTTTATTTTTTGTCACAAGTTAGCGGAAAATGATGATTTTTTTTTTTTCTTACAAAGTCTCATATTCCACTAACTTGTGACAAAAAATAAAAACTTCCATGAACTCACTATGCCCATCACGAAATACCTTGGGGTGTCTTCTTTCCAAAATGGGGTCACTTGTGGGGTAGTTATACTGCCCTGGCATTTTAAGGGCCCGAATGCGTGAGAAGTGGTTTGAAATCAAAATCTGTAAAAAAATGGCCGGTGAAATCCGAAAGGTGCTCTTTGGAATGTGGGCCCCTTTGCCCACCTAGGCTGCAAAAAAGTGTCACACATCTGGTATCACCATACTCAGGAGAAGTTGGGCAATGTGTTTTGGGGTGTCTTTTTACATATACCCATGCTGGGTGAGAGAAATATCTTGGCAAAAGACAACTTTTCCCATTTTTTTATACAAAGTTGGCATTTGACCGAGATATTTATCTCACCCAGCATGGGTATATGTAAAAAGACACCCCAAAACACATTGCCCAACTTCTCCTGAGTATGGTGATACCAGATGTGTGACACTTTTTTGCAGCCTAGGTGGGCAAAGGTGCCCACATTCCAAAGAGCACCTTTCGGATTTCACCGGCCATTTTTTACAGATTTTGATTTCAAACTACTTCTCACGCATTCGGGCCCCTAAAATGCCAGGGCAGTATAACTACCCCACAAGTGACCCCATTTTGGAAAGAGGACACCCCCAGGTATTTCGTGATGGGCATAGTGAGTTCATGGAAGTTTTTATTTTTTGTCACAAGTTTATGGAATATGAGACTTTGTAAGAAAAAAAAAAAAAAAAAACAACATAATTTTCTGCTAACTTGTGACAAAAAATAAAAAATTCTAGGAACTCGCCATGCGCCTCACGGAATACCTTGGGGTGTCTTCTTTCCAAAATGGGGTCACTTGTGGGGTAGTTATACTGCCCTGGCATTCTAGGGGCCCTAATGTGTGGTTAGTAGTTTGAAATCAGAATCTGTAAAAAATGGCCGGTGAAATCCTAAAGGTGCTCTTTGGAATGTGGGCCCCTTTGTCCACCTAGGCTGCAAAAAAGTGTCACACATCTGGTATCGCCGTACTCAGGAGAAGTTGGGCAATGTGTTATTGTGACATAAAGTGACATTGTGACATAAAGTGATAACTTTTTTAAAATAAGCATGGTCACAAAGGTGCAAAATGGTCTGGTCATCAAGGGGTTAATCATGGGACGATATTCAAAACACACAAACAAGACCACCATTGAATGGTTATAAAAAAAAGAAATCAACATTCTGACTTGAATCCCATTAAGATGCTGTGGTAAGACCTTAACCCTTAAAGGCTATGTATACCTTTGGGGGCAATTATTTTTATTATTGCATTGTACTAATTTTGAGCTAAAAATCATTTTTTCGATTAGTCTTTATTAAACATTTAGTGCCATTTGCTTTGTACAGCCTTGAAGTTCTCTAATAGCAAGTTGTCTGTTTTCATTATGTTCTGTTAGGCACCTTGTAGAGGGAAGTGCATATATTGGGTATATATACAGTACAGACCAAAAGTTTGGACACACCTTCTCATTCAAAGAGTTTTCTTTATTTTTCTGACTATGAAGGCATCAAAACTATGAATTAACACATGTGGAATTATATACATAACAAACAAGTGTGAAACAACTGAAAATATGTCATATTCTAAGTTCTTCAAAGTAGCCACCTTTTGCTTTGATTACTGCTTTGCACACTCTTGGCATTCTCTTGATGAGCTTCAAGAGGTACTGTATATACACTGCTCAAAAAAATAAAGGGAACACAAAAATAACACATCCTAGATCTGAATTGATTAAATATTCTTCTGAAATACTTTGTTCTTTACATAGTTGAATGTGCTGACAACAAAATCACAAAAATCACAAAAATGGAAATCAAATTTTTTAACCCATGGAGGTCCGGATTTGGAGTCACACTCAAAATTAAAGTGAAAAAACACACTACAGGCTGATCCAACTTTGATGTAATGTCCTTAAAACAAGTCAAAATGAGGCTCAGTAGTGTGTGTGGCCTCCACGTGCCTGTATGACCTCCCTACAACACCTGTGCATGCTCCTGATGAGGTGGCGGACAGTCTCCTGAGGGATCTCCTCCCAGACCTGGACTAAAGCATCTGCCAACTCCTGGACAGTCTGTGGTGCAAAGTGACGTTGGTGGATAGAGCGAGACATGATGTCCAAGATGTGCTCAATTGGATTCAGGTCTGGGGAACTGGCGGGCCAGTCCATAGCATCAATGCCTTCGTCTTGCAGGAACTGCTGACACAATCCAGCCACATGGGGTCTAGCATTGTCTTGCATTAGGAGGAACCCAGGGCCAACCGCACCAGCATATGGTCTCACAAGGGGTCTGAGGATCTCATCTCGGTACCTAATGGCAGTCAGGCTACCTCTGGCGAGCACATGGAGGGCTGTGCGGCCCTCCAAAGAAATGCCACCCCACACCATTACTGACCCAATGCCAAACCGGTCATGCTGGAGGATGTTGCAGGCAGCAGAACGTTCTCCACGGCGTCTCGAGAGTCACATCTGTCACATGTGCTCAGTGTGAACCTGCTTTCATCTGTGAAGAGCACAGGGCGCCAGTGCTGAATTTGCCAATCTTGGTTTTCTCTGGCAAATGCCAAACGTCCTGCACGGTGTTGGGCTGTAAGCACAACCCCCACCTGTGGATGTCGCGCCCTCATATCACCCTCATGGAGTCTGTTTCTGACCGTTTGAGCAGACACATGCACATTTAGCAGGGGTAGCGGTCCTGCTGCTGGGTTGTTGCCCTCCTACGGCCTCCTCCACGTCTCCTGATGTACTGGCCTGTCTCCTGGTAGCGCCTCCATGCTCTGGACACTGCGCTGACAGACACAGCAAACCTTCTTGCCACAGCTCGCATTAATGTGCCATCCTGGATAAGCTGCACTACCTGAGCCACTTGTGTGGGTTGTAGACTCAGTCTCATGCTACCACTAGAGTGAAAGCACCGCCAGCATTCAAAAGTGACCAAAACATCAGCCAGGAAGCAGAGGAACTGAGAAGTGGTCTGTGGTTACCACCTGCAGAACCACTCCTTTATTGGGGGTGTCTTGCTAATTGCCTATAATTTCCACCTGTTGTCTATGCCATTTGCTCAACAGCATGTGAAATTGATTGTCACTCAGTGTTGCTTCCTAAGTGGACAGTTTGATTTCTCAGAAGTGTGATTGACTTGGAGTTACATTGTGTTGTTTAAGCGTTCCCTTTATTTTTTTGAGCAGTGTATATATATATATATATATATATATATATACCAGCCTAGTTATTATGCTTTCCCCCACCTTCTGTTTAGGGATTGTTTATGACAGGTATGGACAACCTGAGGCTCTCCAGCTGTTGCAAAACTTCAATTCCCAGCATGCCCAGACTGCCTACAGCTATCAGCCTACGGCAGGGCATGGTGGGAATTGTAGTTTTACAACAGCTGGAGAGCCGCTGGTTGTCCATGCCTGGTTTATGATATGGGTGTGTGGTGCCATGGTGTATCTGGGGGGATGCTCTCATTTATACACTGGACAGGAATTATTTTGTATCTTTGTCTGTACAGATCCTGAGCTAGCCTTAGGGGGCCAATTGGCAGTTATCTATTACAATCTGATTGCATGCATTCAGTCACACGCACAAGATGATGTTATATTCCTTCACCTTAGGTTGAGGAGGGGGGAGGTGGGCTACTATGAGTTTATATTAGCCCAATCAAGCACAAAGGGGCTCTCTCTCTCTTTTGGGCTCATCAACACAAACAGAGGAAGGACTTCACACATGGAAGAGTGGACATGAGTTGAGCCGAGCAGCCCCTCCAGAAACAGAGACTATGAATATTGGCTGAGTATCATTAACCCTTGTACCACTGTATTATTATTATTAACCCTTTCCCACTGCCACCAATATATCAACTCCTACAATACCCCTACCCTGCCATATTCCACCAACGCCCATTAATCCCCTTCAATACCCGCTCCCTGCATTTTCCCCTGCAGTGCCATTATCACTGTATTTAACCCCTGCATTACCCTGTCCCTGCATTTACTCCTGCAGTATTCTTATTACTGTATTTAACCCCTGCATTGGATCCTGTAACCCATGTATTGAATTAACCACTTTTATCTCGTTGGGACCGTCTGGGGAGGGTGCTGCTATTACGTGTGTGTGTAAGTGTATATTTAGATAGATTTTGGGGAGGAGTTAAAGTTGGGATTGTATAGTGTTAGTGTAATTGGGTTTATTATAGTGCTGTTAGTGTATTACTGTGTGCATCTATATAGATATATACACAGTACAGACCAAAAGTTTGGACACACCTTCTCATTCAAAGAGTTTTTTTTTTTTTCATGACTATGAAAATTGTAGATTCACACTGAAGGCATCAAAACTATGAATTAACACATGTGGAATTATATACATAACAAACAAGTGTGAAACAACTGAAAATATGTCATATTCTAGGTTCTTCATAGTAGCCACCTTTTGCTTTGATTACTGCTTTGCACACTCTTGGCATTCTCTTGATGAGCTTCAAGAGGTAGTCCCCTGAAATGTTTTTCACTTCACAGGTGTGCCCTGTCAGGTTTAATAAGTGGGATTTCTTGCCTTATAAATGGGGTTGGGACCATCAGTTGCGTTGAGGAGAAGTTAGGTGGATACACAGCTGATAGTCCTACTAAATAGACTGTTAGAATTTGTATTATGGCAAGAAAAAAGCAGCTAAGTAAAGAAAAACGAGTGGCCATCATTACTTTAAGAAATGAAGGTCAGTCAGTCAGCCGAAAAATTGGGAAAACTTTGAAAGTAAGGGCTATTTGACCATGAAGGAGAGTGATGGGGTGCTGCGCCAGATGACCTGGCCTCCACAGTCACCGGACCTGAACCCAATCGAGATGGTTTGGGGTGAGCTGAACTGCAGAGTGAAGGGAAAAGGGCCAATAAGTGCTAAGCATCTCTGGGAACTCCTTCAAGACTGTTGGAAGACCATTTCAGGGGACTACCTCTTGAAGCTCATCAATAGAATGCCAAGAGTGTGCAAAGCAGTAATCAAAGCAAAAGGTGGCTACTTTGAAGAACCTAGAATATGACATATTTTCAGTTGTTTCACACTTGTTTGTTATGTATATAATTCCACATGTGTTAATTCATAGTTTTGATGCCTTCATAGTCATGAAAATAAAGAAAACTCTTTGAATGAGAAAGTGTGTCCAAACATTTGGTCTGTACTGTATATATATATATATATATATATATATATATATATATATATGTATATATAAATATAGATATATATATCTATATATATATCAAGAAAAAAAGGCGGCACTGGTGCAAAATCAGTAGGAGTTAGGGTGCACGTCCCAAGGGGAATAGGCTTCTTACCCCAATGTGTAGATCCAGAAAAACGGGCGGCACTCCAAGAGATAAAAGAAAGTGAACCTTTATTCACCCAGGTGGTGCAACGTTTCGGCTCTACACTTGAGCATTTTTCAAGCCTTGAAAAAGGCTCAAGTGTAGAGCCGAAACGTTGCACCACCTGGGTGAATAAAGGTTCACTTTCTTTTATCTCTTGGAGTGCCGCCCGTTTTTCTGGATCTATATATATATATATATACACTGCTCAAAAAAATAAAGGGAACACTTAAACAACACAATGTAACTCCAAGTCAATCACACTTCTGTGAAATCAAACTGTCCACTTAGGAAGCAACACTGAGTGACAATCAATTTCACATGCTGTTGTGCAAATGGGATAGACAACAGGTGGAAATTATAGGCAATTAGCAAGACACCCCCAATAAAGGAGTGGTTCTGCAGGTGGTGACCTGACCACTTCTCAGTTTCTATGCTTCCTGGCTGATGTTTTGGTCGCTTTTAAATGCTGCCGGTGCTTTCACTCTAGTGGTAGCATGAGACGGAGTCTACAACCCACACAAGTGGCTCAGGTAGTGCAGCTTATCCAGGATGGCACATCAATGCGAGCTGTGGCAAGAAGGTTTGCTGTGTCTGTCAGTGTAGTGTCCAGAGCATGGAGGCGCTACCAGGAGACAGGCCAGTACATCAGGAGACGTGGAGGAGGCCGTAGGAGGGCAACAACCCAGCAGCAGGACCACTACCTCCGCCTTTGTGCAAGGAGGAACAGGAGGAGCACTGCCAGAGCCCTGCAAAATGACCTCCAGCAGGCCACAAATGTGCATGTGTCTGCTCAAATGGTCAGAAAAATACTCCATGAGGGTGATATGACGGCCCAACATCCACAGGTGGGGGTTGTGCTTACAGCCCAACACTGTGCAGGACGTTTGGCATTTGCCTGAAAACACCAAGATTGGCAAATTTGCCACTGGCGCCCTGTGCTCTTCACAGATGAAAGCAGGTTCACACTGAGCACATGTGACAGACGTGACAGAGTCTGGAGACGCGGTGGAGAACGTTCTGCTTCCTGCAACATCGTCCAGCATGACCGGTTTGGCATTGGGTCAGTAATGGTGTGGGGTGGCATTTCTTTGGAGGGCCGCACAGTCCTCCATGTGCTCGCCAGAGGTAGCCTGACTGCCATTAGGTACCGAGATGAGATCCTCAGACCCCTTGTGAGACCATATGCTGGTGCGGTTGGCCCTGGGTTCCTCCTAATGCAAGACAATGCTAGACCTCATGTGGCTGGAGTGTGTCAGCAGTTCCTGTAAGACGAAGGCATTGATGCTATGGACTGGCCCGCCCGTTCCCCAGACCTGAATCCAATTGAGCACATCTGGGACATCACGTCTCGCTCTATCCACCAATGTCACGTTGCACCAAAGTCTGTCCAGGAGTTGGCAGATGCTTTAGTCCAGGTCTGGGAGGAGATCCCTCAGGAGACCGTCCGCCACCTCATCAGGAGCATGCACAGGCATTGTAGGGAGGTCATACAGGCATGTGGAGGCCACACACACTACTGAGCCTCATTTTGACTTGTTTTAAGGACATTACATCAAAGTTGGATCAGTCTGTAGTGTGTTTTTCCACTTTAATTTTGAGGGTGACTCCAAATCCAGACCTCCATGGGTTAAAAAATTTGATTTCCATATTTTTTTTTTTGTGTGATTTTGTTGTCAGCACATTCAACTATGTAAAGAACAAAGTATTTCAGAAGAATATTTAATTAATTCAAATCTAGGATTTGTTATTTTTGTGTTCCCTTTATTTTTTTGAGCAGTGTATATATAGAAGGAAAAAGTCCAGTGGGAGCACCAACCAGGGTGCGGGTGCACGGTCCAACGCAGGGCAGCGGCAAACCCCAATAGTATAAGAGATGAAGAAGTAGGACTGCACTCCAAATATGTAGTAAAAACAGCAGTGATTTATTCACCCATAATATGGCAAGTCTTGCGACGTTTCGGCTCACAAGAGCCTTCCTCAAGCATAGTAACAGTGAAAGTGAGAGCATATAAAGGCATTTACAAAGTGTCCAACCCAGAAAGGTGTGGTTACAATCAATTGCAATTACATACATCTGATACAAATCAATAAAGTGCATGTGCATAAAGTGACAAGTGATATACAATGTATAACTTTAGGGATGCCTTCCCTTCAGTGAGAATTAAAATGTGTACAGTACTTTGTTTAGGTTAAATTCACAATTATACAAGTGACATACTGAATGTGGATATAAATATATATATAGATATAGCAGAAATAATTGACTGTAAATGTGTTATTGGTTTAATAAATACTTTATTGTTCAAATGCAGCTTATAGTCATTTGTGGCCACCGTAATTCAGCGCACGCAGTTCAGGAAAGGGTAGAGCAACAGGTAGAATAAAGAATAAATTGAGTCAACAATAGATGACTTACGCCTATTTATGAATATTAATTATTGATATTAATCAAAAATATTAATAATTTATATCCCCTTTTATGCATCTCACCATTAATTCTGACCAAACCCCCAACTCAATTTGCTGAAATGCAACCCCAAACTTGTCAGTAACTTCTACCATGCTTCACTGTTCCCTGCATTCCTTCATTATTGAGCCGCTCTCCAGCCTATCGGCCAACAAGCTGCCTTCTATTATAGTCAAATCTTTCTAATTAAGTCCAGAGCACCTGCTGCCATTTTTCTGCACCCCAGTTCCTGTGTTTTTATGCATAGTTCAGTGGAAACAAGGCCAACCGACTCAACTATGCACAACAACATGCAGAAAAATGGCAGAGAGTGCTCGGGACTGATGAGTCAAAATTTGAAATATATGGCTTCATGTTATTGCATTGTATACATTTACTGTATAGATATGTCCACTCTTACCCTAACTCTAACTTGGTTAAGAACTCAAATTTTTCATGAAAACAAGTCAATATCATACTACAAAATGCCTGCAATAGCCATGAAAGACTGTAATATACAGCTCAACCACTGTTCAGTAATACAATGTATTTGGAATGTCTTCAGAATCTTTCACTCTTTTCTCATTTTGTTATGTTTGGTGCTAAAATGAAAAAAAAAAAAAAAAATCACGTTTTCCACCATTATTCTGCACTCAATACCCAATAATGACAAAGTGAAAACATAATGTTCAAAATATTTACTAATTTATTAACCCTTTCTACCCCGTACAGTTTTCACCTTCCTGCCCAGGCCATTTTTCGCAAATCCGACATGTGTTACTTTATGTGGTAATAATTTTTTTGGAACAATTTTATTTATCCAAGCCATTCTGAGATTGTTTTCTCGTGACACATAGTGATGAGCGGCAGGGGTCATATTCGAATTCGTGATATTTCGCAAATATTTTGTAGAATATTGGTCGAATATTCGCAAATTCGAATATTCGTTATATTCTACGATTTTTTTTTACTCGAAAAATCGGCAAGGTAATGACCGTGTAATATGCAAATTTCCGTAATGCGAATTTTTATTGCGAATTTTTCCTATTTACAACTATTAGACAAAAGATTATAGCACTATATTAGCTAATTTGCTCTATATTATTATATATTTTTTTTTAATATTCGCTATATTGCTATAACTTAGTTTTTTCGAATATTAGAAATATTCTAAAACAAGAATATATAGCAATATAGCGAATATTCGAAAAAAATGAATATAGAGCAATTTAGCTAATATAGTGCTATAATCTTCTTTGTCTAATAGCTGTAATTTTTTTCTCATCTGAAGTTCAGATTGGAAAAAATTACAACTATTAAAAAAAAGATTATAGCACTATATTAGCTAAATTGCTCTATATTAGTTTTTTTTCGAATATTCGCTATATTGCTATATATTCTTGTTTTAGAATATTACGGAAAAAAATATGAATATAGAGCAATTTAGCTAATATAGTGCTATAATCTTCTTTGTCTAATAGTTGTAAGTTGAAAAATTTGCAATAAAAATTTGCTTTTCAAAAATTCGTATTACGAAAATTCGCAAACAACACTACTCCTAAAGTCAAATATACTGCAGCCTTCTCATTGGCCCACAAGCTAGAAGCAGGGAGGGATCATGTGTAGTGATAAAAAATCGAATATTCGAAATTACGAATATATATCACTATATTCGAAATATTCGAGAATTTTCGAAGTACCTATATTCACGATAAAAATTCAAAATTCGAATATTCGTGATCAACACTAGTGACATATTATACTTCATGATAGTCATAAATTTGAGTCAATATATTTCACCTTTATTTATGAAAAAATCCCAAATTTACAAAAAAAAATATAAAAATTTGCAATTTTCAAAATTTAAATTTCTCTGCTTTTAAAACAAAGTGATATCTCATAAAATATTTATTACTTAACATTCACCATATAGCTACTTTAAGTTGGCATCATTTTGTAAATGTCATTTTATATTTTTTTGGATGTTAGAAGGCTTAGAATTGTAGAAGACCAGTTCAGGTCTGAAGTCACTTTGTGGGGCTTACATAGTGGAAACCCCCATAAATGACCCCATTGTAGAAACTACACCCCTCAAGCTGCTCAAAACTGATTTTTCGAACTTTGTTAACCTTTTAGGTGTTCCACAAGAATGAAAGGAAAGTGAAGATAAAATTTTAAAATCTCACTTTTTGGAAGATTTTCCATTTTAATAAATTTTATTCTTTAACACATCGAGGGTTAACAGCCAAACAAAACTCAATATTTATTACCCTGATTCTGCGGTTTACAGAAACACCCCACATGTGGCCGTAAACTAATGAAAGGGCACACGGCAGGGCGCAGAAGGAAATGAACGCCATATGGTTTTTGGAAGGCAGATTTTGCTGGACTGGTTTTTAGATGCCATGTCCCATTTTAAACCCTCCTGAAGCACCCTTACAGTAGAAACTGCCAAAAAGTGACCCCATTTCGGAAACTACGGGATAAGGAGCCAGTTTTATAGGTACTATTTTGGGGAACATGTGATTTTTAATTGCTCTATATTAAGTTTTTTGTGAGACAAGGGTAACAAAAACATGGCACGGTTTTTATTTTTTACAACATTCATCTGACAGAGTAGATCATGTGCTATTTTTATAGAGCAGGTTGTTACAGACGCAATAATATCAAATATGTCTACTTTGTTTGTTTGTTTGTTTGTATCAGTTTTACATAATAAAGCATTTTTTTTTAAAATATGTTTTTTTGTCTCCATTTTCTAAACGCCTTATTTTTTTTATTTTTCTGGCGATCATCCTGTGCAGTGGCTCGTTTTTTGCAGGAAGAGTTGCCATTTTTATTGGTACAATTTTTGGGTACATATAATTTTTTGATCATTCATTATGACACTTTATAGGGCAAGGTGACCAAAATTTTTTAATTTTGCACAGTTTTAGGTGTTAGGTCATGTGATATTTTTATAGAGCAGATCGTTACAGACGTGGCAATAGCTAATATGTATACTTTTTTTTATTTATTTAAGTTTTACACAGTAATAGCATTTTTGAAACAAAAAAAATGATGTTTTAGTGTCTCCATAGTCTGAGCGCCATAGCTTTTTATTTTTGGACCGATTGTCTTAGTTAGGGTCTCATTTTTTGCAGGATGAGGTGACGGTTTGATTGGTACTATTTTGGGGGGCATACTTTTTTGATCGCTAGGTGTTGCAATTTTTGTGATGTAAGGTGACAAAAAATAGCTTTTTTTGGCAGTTTTTATTTTTTATCTTTTTTACGGTGTTTACCTGAAAGGTTAGGTCATGTGGTATTTTTATATAGCTGATTCTTACGGATGTGGTGATACCTAATATGTATACTTTTTTATTTATTTCACTTAAGCACAATAATAGCAGAAAAAAATGATGTTTTAGTGTCTCCATGTTCTGAGAGCTATAGTTTTTTTTATTTTTTGAACGGTTTTCTTATGTAGGGGCTCATTTTTTGCGGATGAGGTGATGGTTTTATTGGTATCATTTTGTTAGACATACGCCTTTTTGATCGCTTGTTGTTGCACTTTTTGTGATGTAAGGTGACAAAAATTGCTTTTTTGACACAGTTTTTACTTTATTTATTTTATGATGTTTACGGGACGGGGTGGATCATGTGATATATTTAAAGAGCTGGTCATTATGGACGTGGCAATATCTAATATGTGTGTTTGTTATTTTTTTTCTATTTTTTATTTTTTAAAAATCAGGGTAAAAGGGGTGTTTTTTTACTTTTTATTTTTTACTTTATTTCTGACTTTTTGGGGTCTGATTCCCTCTGCAATGCATTACAATACATCTGTATTGTAATGCATTGCCTGTTAGTGTATTACACAGAGTAATACACTAACAGATTGCCTAGGAGACCCAGCCTGAGGCTGAATTTCCTTGGCACCCGTAGAAGGCAGATCCTGATGTCGTGCAAGGCACTGGGCAGCCTCTCCATGGCATCGGTCTGCCTTCTCATTCATCGGGTCCCTGCCACAGCAGCGCGGGGTCTCTATGGGATCCCTTACCCGTAGCAAACCCCTTCTATGACGTGGTCAGCGCTGACTGCGGCATAGAAGGGGTTAATGTGCTGGCATTGGTCTTTTTACCGATGCCGGCGTATACAGCAGGGGTCCGGCTAACGGGAACAGCTGGTTCCCTGTAGCTGATCGGGTGGTCGCAGCTCTTGCACCTGCCTGATCAGCGGGCCATAATAGTACGGCACTGGGCAGCAAGTCACGTCCCGCTGCGTCGTACTATTACGGCGCTAGTTGGGAAGGGGTTAAAAAGGGAAAATTCTAATATTCCATGGACATACGTATTCAGACCCTTAACTCACTATTCAGTTAAAGCATTTTGCAGCAATTACAGCCATTACAGACTGGAGTCTTTTTGGGTATTACGCAACAAGTTTGTGGAGATTTCCTGCCATTTCTCTCTACATATCCTCATATCCTTTCAAGCTCTGTGAGCTGGTATGGGGAGAGTTGGTGGACAGCCATTTTCAGGTCTCTGCAGAGATGATTAATTGGGTTCAAATAAGGGCTCTGGCTGAACCACTCAAAGACATTCGCAGAGTTGTCCCTAGCCCACTCCTGTATTGTCTTAGTCGTGCTCTTAGGGTCATTGCCTTGTTGGAAGGTAAACCTTCGGCCCAGCCTGAGGTCCAAAGGACTCTGGATCAGGTTTTCATTAAGAAAATATCTGAACTTTGCTCAATTCAGCTTTCCATCAACATTGACCAGTCTCCCTATCCCAGCCTCTGAAAAACACCCCCATAGCATAATTCTGCCACAACACCATGATGCTTCACTGTAGGCATGGTATTGGACAGGTGATGACCAGTGCCTGGCCAAAAAACTCACTCTCGGTTTCGTTAGACCAGAAAATCTTTTTTTACAGTCTGAGAGAACTTTAGGAGGTTTTTGTAAACTGTAGGTGGGTTTTCATGTGTCTTTTACTTAGGAGAGGCTTCTTTCTGTCTACTCTGCCAGAATCTAGACTGAAAGAGCAGCACAAAGGCAGCACAAAGGCAATGTGCTTCCCTGCCCCTGGCCATAAAGCACTGAAGGAAAGGGGGCCAAAGCTGAACTCTTGCACCAGGGCCCATGAGCCTTTAGCTACGCCCCTGCCTGACAGTATACAGAGAACCTTGGAAATTTGCACTTGAGGGATCTGAGTGAAAGAATTGATGACTGTGGTATGTTCCATGATCCTAGTAGGAGCGTTGCACTAGTTGCAAAAAATTATCCAGAACAATATTTAAAGAAAAACATTTTGGGGGACATTTACTAACCTTTAAATGTCTAGCTAACTAGCCACTTTTGTGGGGTTCAGGTTGCACAATTTGTTGCATGCCATTTTGAGAAAAGAGGACGTGTCATGGGCGGCACTGCAGGCCCACCACATTTATCTTTCTTCATGCCTGTTTTCAGGGGGAATCAAGACAAGCGTACAATATGCTGTTCTTGATAAATGCCTCCCTTTATGTATTAATTGTAGAAAATGCAAACCTTTTTCCATAGCTAGATGCTTGTAGAAAAAAAATACCTATCCAGATAAGCACAATTTGTGTGAATTATTTACATAATCACAAACAGGTTCAAAACCAGAATATAACAGTAATATTACAATATAAAAAGTCACTTGCCACCGCTGTATTGCAGCCATTAGTTAGACCATTTTGTCAACATTGTGCATGTAGACAGAACAGAACTAGCCTGCGGAGCACAAAAGGATATTTTAATGTAGACTCCAATAGAAGGATGAAGAATTAGCATGGTCAGATATCTTTATCACAGTGCCCAGTGGCAAAACTAAAACATAGGTTTGAAACCAAAATCTCTCTGAACCTTTTTAAAAAACCTTTTTAAGAAATTTTTGGGGAAAAGCCCTCTAGCGGTTACCAATATTGATTGGTAAAAAAGTAATGTCTTTAGGTTTAGGGGCATGCCAGTACAAATTATGGAACATGTTCTTTCCTCTCTAAGGGCAGTCTAAGTTTTCATCCCTCTGTTGGTATGTAATTCCCATCAGGGCACTGATCAGACACCTATTTTGTGTGCTTTGCTGCTTTATATTAAGCTGTTTACAGTCACGTTTGTAAATGTGGGAGCGATGGACACTTAATTATATATATACTAATTACAACCTAACTCTTTTCTGCCTCTCTAGTCAAAATGTTTCCATTGTGTAGCCATCGTTTTTCATTTCTAATCATTATTTGATTCCCTGTGGCTGCCTGCTACTTATTTGTACTAGCACCATTCATCCATTGAGACCTTTCCATCTGTCACACAGCTTTGCCTTTTCCCCAGAAGCTTCATTCTCCTGCTGTGACATATTTGCTATATCTTGGTTTGGTTCGATAATAGCAAGCCTTTTTAATTTTTTGTTTTACTTTGAATAAATGCCAAATTGGTGTTATTTCACATCTGAAATGGCAACACATGTGATATTAGTTTGATTAAAGGAAAGCTATCATCAAGACATATAGAGATCCCCAAAATAAACATGTTCATTTTTATTTCATTAAGAATGGGTCATAGTTGTCATATTCATTTTCTTAATATTTCATTTTCCTCCTAATCCTGCACATTGTAGTTAGTATGCTTTTAACATTGCTTAATGACATTGTTTAAACCAAATATAAAACTAGAAATGGCTTAATGAAGAATAAAATAATAAATGTAATTTATCTTTAGTAAATATCTATCTATCTATCTATCTATCTATCTCTCTGTACAGTGTCTATTTATGTAATGTATGTACGGAAACTAATGAAATAAAAGAAAGGCAGCATACTAAGCCTATGTTCGCATTGGTGGTGTTTTTCCTATTAAAAACAATGGAATGCAATAGACCTCCCTGTTATAATATAATGGGGACAACAGTCATGCAATCTATATGGCACTGACTCACAGTTGACATTAACCACCTCAGCCCCCCTAGCTTAAACACCCTTAATGATTAGACCACTTTTTACAATTCTGCACTACACTACTTTCACCGTTTATTGCTCGGTCATGCAACTTACCACCCAAATGAATTTTACCTCCTTTTCTTCTCACTAATAGAGATTTCATTGCTGGTGACATTTTTACTTTTTTTGTTATTAATCGAAATTTACCGAAATTTTTCACTTTCAATTGTAAAATTTTTAAAAAAAAAATACATTTCTATATAAATTTTTCTCTAAATGTATTGTTCTACATGTCTTTGATAAAAAAAAATGTTTGGGTAAAAAAAAATGGTTTGGGTAAAAGTTATAGCGTTTACAAACTATGGTACAAAAATGTGAATTTTCGCTTTTTGAAGCAGCTCTGACTTTCTGAGCACCTGTCATGTTTCCTGAGGTTCTACAATGCCCAGACAGTAAAAACACCCCACAAATGACCCCATTTCGGAAAGTAGACACCCTAAGGTATTCGCTGATGGGCATAGTGAGTTCATAGAAGTTTTTATTTTTTGTCACAAGTTAGCGGAATATGATGATTTTTTTTTCCTTACAAAGTCTCATATTCCACTAACTTGTGACAAAAAATAAAAACTTCCATGAACTCACTATGCCCATCACGAAATACCTTGGGGTGTCTTCTTTCCAAAATGGGGTAACTTGTGGGGTAGTTATACTGCCCTGGCATTTTAGGGTCCATAATGCGTGAGAAGTAGTTTGAAATCAAAATGTGTAAAAAATGCCCTGTGAAATCCTAAAGGTGCTCTTAGGAATGTGGGCCCCTTTTCCCACCTATGCTGCAAAAAAGTGTCACACATGTGGTATCGCCGTACTCAAGAGAAGTTGGGCAATGTGTTTTGGGGTGTCATTTTACACATGCCCATGCTGGGTGAGATAAATATCTCTGTCAAATGGCAACTTTGTATAAAAAAAATTGAAAAAGTTGTCTTTTAGAGAGATATTTCTCTCACCCAGCATGGGTATATGTAAAAAGACACCCCAAAACACATTGCCCAACTTCTCCTGAGTACGGCGATACCACATGTGTGACACTTTTTTGCAGCTTAGGTGGGCAAAGGGGCCCACATTCCAAAGAGCACCTTTAGGATTTCACAGGGCATTTTTTACACATTTTGATTTCAAACTACTTCTCACGCATTAGGGCCCCTAAAATGCAAGGGCAGTATAACTACCCCACAAGTAAACCCATTTTGGAAAGAAGACACCCCAAGATATTTCGCGATGGGCATAGTGAGTTCATGGAAGTTTTTATTTTTTGTCACAAGTTAGTGGAATATGAGACTTTGTAAGAAAAAAAATAAAAATCATCATTTCCCGCTAACTTGTGACCCTCACGGAATACCTTGGGGTGTCTTCTTTCCATATGAGATTTAATTTTTTGTCACAAGTTAGTGGAATATGAGACTTTGTGAGGAAAAAAATAAATAAATAAATAAAATTATCTATTTCCGCTAACTTGTGCCATAAAAATGTCTGAATGGAGCCTTACAGGGGGGTGATCAATGACAGGGGGGTGATCAGGGAGTCTATATGGGGTGAACACCCCCCCCCCCCCGTCATTGATCACCCCCCTGTAAGGCTCCATTCAGACGTCCGTATATGTGTTTTGCGGATCCGATCCATGGATCCGTAAAACACATACGGACGTCTGAATGGAGCCTTACAGGGGGGTGATCAATGACAGGGGGGTGATCAGGGAGTCTATATGGGGTGATCACCCCCTTGTCATTGATCACCCCCCTGTAAGGCTCCATTTAGACGTCCGTATGTGTTTTACGGATCCACGGATAAATGGATCGATCCGCAAAACACATACAGACGTCTGAATGGAGGCTTACAGGGGGGTGATCAATGACAGGGGGGTGATCAATGACAGGGGTATGATCAGGGAGTCTATATGGTTTGATCAGGGGTTAACTAGGGGTTAATAAGTGACAGGGGGGGTGTAGTGTAGTGTGGTGCTTGGTGCTACTTATTACAGAGCTGCCTGTGTCCTCTGGTGGTCGATCCAAGCAAAAGGGACCACCAGAAGACCAGGTAGCAGGTATATTAGATGCTGTTATCAAAACAGCGTCTAATATACCTGTTAGGGGTTAAATAAAATCGCATCTACAGCCTGCCAGCGAACGATCGCCGCTGGCAGGCTGTAGATCCACTCGCTTACCTGTGTGCGCGCGTTCACAGGAAATCTCGCGTCTCGCGAGATGACGCGTATATGCGTGACTCTGCCTGGGTGAGCCGCCTCCGGAACGCGATCCTGCGTTAGGCGGTCCGGAGGCGGTTAATGATGCAAATCATGATAAAGATCTGAACACATACACTCACCTAAAGAATTATTAGGAACACCTGTTCTATTTCTCATTAATGCAATTATCTAGTCAACCAATCACATGGCAGTTGCTTCAATGCATTTAGGGGGGTGGTCCTGGTGAAGACAATCTCCTGAACTCCAAACTGAATGTCAGAATGGGAAAGAAAGGTGATTTAAGCAGTTTTGAGCGTGGCATGGTTGTTGGTGCCAGACGGGCCGGTCTGAGTATTTCACAATCTGTTCAGTTACTGGGATTTTCACGCACAACCATTTCTAGGGTTTACAAAGAATGGTGTGAAAATGGAAAAACATCCATTATGCAGCAGTCCTGTGGGCAAAAATGCCTTGTGGATGCTAGAGGTCAGAGGCGATTGGGCTGACTGATTCAAGCTGATAGAAGAGCAACGTTGACTGAAATAACCACTCATTACAACCGAGGCATGCAGCAAAGCATTTGCGAAGCCACAACACGCACAACCTTGAGGCGGATGGGCTACAACAGCAGAAGACCCCACCGGGTACCACTCATCTCCACTAAAAATAGTAAAAAGAGGCTACAATTTGCACGAGCTCACCAAAATTGGACTGTTGAAGACTGGAAAAATGTTGCCTGGTCTGATGAGTCTCGATCTCTGTTGAGACATTCAAATGGTAGAGTCCGAATTTGGCGTAAACAGAATGAGAACATGTATCCATCCTCTGATGGCTACTTCCAGCAGGATAATGCACCATGTCACAAAGCACGAATCATTTCAAATTGGTTTCTTGAACATGACAATGAGTTCACTGTACTAAAATGGCCCCCACAGTCACCAGATCTCAACCCAATAGAGCATCTTTGGGATGTGGTGGAACGGGAGCTTCGTGCCCTGGATGTGCATCCCTCAAATCTCCATCAACTGCAAGATGCTATCCTATCAATATGGGCCAACATTTCTAAAGAATGCCATCAGCACCCTGTTGAATCAATGCCACGTAGAATTAAGGCAGTTCTGAAGGCAAAAGGGGGTCCAACACCGTATTAGTATGGTGTTCCTAATAATTCTTTAGGTGAGTGTATATTACCAGTAACAATTTTGTTCCTCGCTTTCTCCTGCCTATAAGCAAAGTAGACAAGTTTGGAGATATGTATTTGTAAATTAGCCCTTTTTCAGCCTTCAGCTAAAATAGAAAGACAAAAAAAAACATGGAATAAAGTGGCTTAAATGGGAGAAAATGCTCAACCCCAAACACTGTAGCGTGTTTATAATCGGGGAAGCAATTCCTCCGCTAGTGATCAGTTGCTAACGGCAATCCCCAGAAAAAATGCCAATATCTTCCAGTCAGGAACATATCGGAGCCCTGCTCACCCCGTCAAGGTATCTCAGTGTGGCGTGGGTCCTACCGCTAAACTACCTATCGTGTGTGAACACAGTCTGATAGGTGCTAAGGACCGACTCACAGCCAAGCTCCTGCATACCTCCATAGTTCGATCCCTAATACAATGGGAGGGAGGAGGAGGCTGCGAGCGAATGGAATTCGTAAACCCCTGCTCGAATCTGGGTGATTTTTGGATATGTTGTTCACCTAGATCAGAGCTAACCATGGATATATAATTTATGGGGATATGTGGTGTTTTTTTTTTCTTTCTGTGGTTGGGAAAAATGTGTGTTTTCTGCCTGTGAGTGATTAGGTTAATTGTGTCACACGCAATGCCCATTGTTTTTGTTGATTGCGTCACAGACAATGCCCATTGTATTTTGTTAATTGTATTACAAGCAGAGGGGGGTTTGTGTACATTAGCTGGGAGTGTCTACTTCAACAGTACTGTGTTGATTGGCTGTTGTGACTTTGTCCTGTGCGCCACAAGGTCCACGTGGGTGGTAACCTTGTGGGGAAAACTATATATAAGAAATGCCTTTGTGCTCATTAAAGAGACCTGCTTTACCCCTTCGTGAAGTCTTGGCTCATATTTGGGGGATGGGATAACTACAGTCTTGGGGATTGCTATATCACAATACTCCCCTTAGTATAACCTTTTGTAAGCGCTTGTTCCTGGTTCCTGCTCTCTGGATTTAGGAGAGGTTCATCCACTGGAAGCTGAAGCCCGGTCTTGGGTCCAGCGTGGGTGGAGGACCGCGAGACCTCAACCAAGCTGCGGCAGTTTGTGGGGTAGGTGGTGGTTATGGTGTCCGGTCGAGTGCTTGGAGCCCTCAGGAATCGCTAAGAGCATCCGTCAGGGGAAGGTGCCCAGTCGGGGTGCCAGGCATTTTGTTACAACATAAATCACTGAAAAAAAGTTCACCACAATAATATGCGACTGACCATACTGGCTAGACCCTCACGCTGATGTTTAACAGTGTTTCAGTGATTTATGCATTTTTATATTTTCATCCACACATTATTTTATCTTGTGTAGGATGTTTTTGTGGCGCATGTGGTCCGCTGCCGGCATCCTCCATTGTATGCAATTTTGCTGGGGATTGGCGTTGGCAATGGATCACTTGCGGAGGAATTGCTCCCCCTGATTATAAACACGCTACTGTGTTTGGGGTTGAGCATTTCCTCCCATTTAGGCTACTTTATTCAGTGATTTGTCTTTATATGTATTAAATGTGCTAATGCTTGTCATTGGTAACATTCTGGTGCACCTGGTAGCCTGTGTCACATGGCCTGTTATAGGTGGGGCTCGCAGCCTCCTTCTCTCTCCCATTGTATTAGGGATCGTACTATGGAGGTATGTAGGAGCTTGGCTGTGAGTCGGTCCTTAGCACCTATCAGACTGTGTTCACACACGATAGGTAGTTAAGCGGTAGGACCCACTCCACACTGAGATACCTTGACGGGGTGCGCAGGGCTCTGATATGTTCCTGACTGGAAGATATTGGCTAAAGTCTCAGCTTTTAACATCAGGGTATGGGTCTAGCCAGTATGGTTAGTCGCATATTATTGTGGTGCACCTTTTTTCAGTGTTTTTTTTCAGTGATTTATATAAAATGGAAAGACACATCCATGTGATCCATGTGTGGTAGGCTTTGGTTACAATTACAAAATCAGGAGTCAACTTGGCATATAGACACCCTTCTGGTCTATACTGAATGGCCCAAGGTTATTCAGGAATTTATATGGCCCAGTTTATTATGTGTTTCGTCTGTAAAAATCATCTGGGCCAAAAACTACATTGAAAAAACATATGAACACTGTTAGCCCATATACCTTTAGTGAAATTGAAATGCATGGCATTATGGTTGTAATTCAGTTTCAATAACTCTCTGACAACATCATAAGCCCATAAGGCGAGATTTATCAAGACTGGCATTCCCATACGCCAGTCTTGATCTTGGAAGAAAAGGAGGTGGATCCGGAGAGTAAAATGATATCTTCTTTGTTAACAACTGTTCAACTGTAACAACGTTCTTACTCATAGACATACAATCTCAAGTTCAATCTTGATCTCCATGTACTTGAGTAAGATGCAACTAAATTATTAAGAGGCAGATGAGCATAAATTAGGGGAATCTCTACCTTGCTCCAGAACAGTGGCAGATTGCAATAGGGGAGTTTGGGCCCAGCGCTGACCCGAACGCCCACATACTGCGCATAATTCCCTGCCCCGCCGCTGATCACTCACATCATTGCGTGCCTGTGGCGGGGCGCAGCACTGTGACATGTGTGCACCTGCCTCATCCTGCCTTCCTCCACGAGCAAGCGCCTGGCCCTGGATATAGGTTACTATTTATTTTTTTTTCCATTTTTTTTTTTTTTCATTTCATGTGCATACTTTGGGGGACATGTGGGGTGGGGACACACAGGAGGACATATTAGTGAAGAGGCATCGAGTACATTGGGGAAAATTACTATATTGTGGCTTCTGTATGTGGGCAAATTATTTAGGAAGTATTACTATGTGGGGGCTGTGTGGGGCCAAATTATTATGGGAGGGACTACTATGTGGTGGCAAATTAATATGTGGGGCAGTGTGGGGGAAACTACTATGTTTGGGCAGTGTGGGGGAAATTACTATGTGGGGCAAATTACTATATGGGGCAGTGTGGGGGAAAATTACTATGTGGGGGCAGTGTGGGGGAAACTACTGTGTGGGGCAGTGTGGGGGAAATTGCTATGGGGGCAAATTACAATTTGGGGCAGTGTGGGGGAAATTACTGTATGGGGAAGTGTGGGGAAATTACCATGTAGGGGCAGTGTGGGGAAATTACGATGTTGGGGCAGTGTAGTGGAAATTACTATGTGGAGGAAATTACTGTATGAGGGAAACTACTGTGTTGGGGCAGTGTGGGGGAAAATACTATGTGTGGGTTTATTACTATGTGGGGAAGTGTGGGGCAAATTACTATATATGGAGTCAGTGTGGGGGAAATTACTGTTTGGGGGCAGTTTGGGGGAAATTACTGTGTGGGGGAAAATTACTATGGGGGGATTACTATGTGGGGGAAGTGTGGGGTAAATTACTATATGTGGGCGTTGCTATTGGGGAGGCACTGTAGGGGCAATTCTATTATTTTTGGGGACACTATACAGGGATTATTGCCTGGAGCAGAATATAGGGTGTTATCACTGGGGGCACTCTAGGGGTAGAGATGGCCTTGCGGTTCGCCGGCGATCGTTTCGTAGTAAACTTTGCTCGTTCGCGATTCGCCGAACATATGGCAATATTTGCACTCACCATATTTAGTTTGACTTCACCCATCACTCCTTGTGGATAGCTTTGGTGTTTGAAGAGCTGGAGTGTGGTTCTAGTTGAAGTCCTGATCGTCCATCATCCATCATCCTTAGAAGTTAAGTGTTCCGCTTGTTGTGATTTGTATTCCTCCTTCCCTCCTTTGTTGTTTACTAGGCCTCAGTGAGACGCTGGTTCCTTCACCAGGGAAGGAGCGGGTTGTCTCTGCCCTGTCATTAAGTCTAGGGCATCTGAGGGCCCCCAGGGTTTTCTAGGTTCCTGTGTATGGGCATCTCTACCATCGAGAGGTGCCCATATGGATAGGAGTTAGAGCCAGGAGCAGGGTTTCATAGGTGGTGACCCTTTTCCTTCCCTAGCGGTGAGGCCTAATGTATTTTCCCTTCCGTCTTGTTGTCTTTTGGTGTTCTCCCCTACTACATCTGTGACACATAGAGGTAAGTATAAGTGTTTTTTTTTTTTTATGTACAATAGTTTATTCTGGCACATATGGGGGGGCTCTTGTTACTGGCACATGATGGGGGGCTTATTACTGGCACATGATGGGGGGCTCTTATTACTGGCACATGATGAAGGGCTCTTATTACTGGCACATGATGGGGGGCTCTTACTACTGGCACATGATGGGGGCTTATTACTGGCACATGATGGGGGGCTCTTCTTACTGGCACATGATGGGGGGCTTATTACTGGCACATGATGGGGGGCTTATTACTGGCGCATGATGGGGGGGCTTAATACTGGCGCATGATGGGGGGGCTTAATACTGGCGCATGATGGGGGGCTTATTACTGGCACATGATGGGGGGGCTTATTTCTTGCACATGATGGGGTGGCTTATTATTGGCACATGATGGGGTGGCTTATTATTGGCACATGATGGGGGCTCTTATTACTCGCACATGATGGGGGGCTCTTATTATTGACACATGATGGGGGGGCTTATTACTGGCACATGATGGGGGGGCTTATTTCTTGCACATGATGGGGTGGCTTATTATTGGCACATGATGGGGGCTCTTATTAGTGGCACATGATGGGGGGCTCTTATTACTGGCACATGATGGGGGGGCTTATTACTGGCACATGATGGGCGAGCTTATTACTGGCACATGATGGGGGGTCTTGTTACTGGCATATGATGGGGGGGCTCTTGTTACTGGCACATGATGGGGGGACTCTTGTTACTGGAACATAATTGGGGGTATCTATGGGGGCACATTTTACTGTCACATGATTGGGGGCACTTATTATTGGCTCATTAATGGGCACTTATTACTGGCACATTATTGGTGGGCACTATAGGGGCATCTACTGAGGCCACAAAGAAGGGGTATTTTATATGGGGGGCTCTATACAGTAGCATTTTATAATGGGACACATTATGGTGGGTACTATGGGGAAGGGGGGAGAGGAGTACTAAGGGGTCATCTACGGGGGGCACTAAGAAGGGGTATTTTATACTTGCAAATTATGGGGGACACTGAGGGCATCTACTGGAGCACTATATATAGGGCATTTTGTACTGGTACATTATGGGGGCACTAGGAGAAAGGGGGAGAGGAGCACTATGGGGGCATTTACTGGGGGCACTATATAGGGGTATTTTATACTGGCACAATATGGGAGCTCAACTGGGGGTATTTTTTGCACTGTCACATAATCAAGAGAATTATTTCTACTGGAGAGGACATTATGGTGGGCTTTATTACTCCCCCATGGTATGACCCCCTAGTAGCAGCCCCAGCCTCTCCCTGCTCTGCTTTCCCTCTGCCCCTCAAAATCCATATTATGAAATCTTTCTCATTAGGATGAAACACAAAATCAGCTCCACCGAGCTCCCCAGCCAGGTGTTGAAGTGGTGTCCGAGATCCCCAAGGGCCAAGCCAAGTATTTGTAAGTTTTCATGTGAAATATGTTTGTTATGTACAGGATTCGTAGGATTCGAGATTTGACAGATTCGAGAACCTTTTCGGATTCGGATTTAGATTCGAAAAAAGTTTTTTGCCAGAGTAGGGAGAAGTTGCTGTGTGGAGCAGGGACACCAAACGCTAGCTAATAGTGCCACAAAAGTCGTTTTAAGGACTGGTATAGGTGTGCTATCAATAGGTGTGACATAATGAGGGGTGTGATATACTAACATAGAAAGTATATTATAGTGCATTTATATTGTGAAGCAGTTGTGTGCGGTTCTGCTGAGATACCGCAGCTAGATAGAGGGACAAACGCTATTTGAAGTAACTAATTGCAACGGGTGTGATATACCTGTTGCCCCCCCCCAAAAAAAAAAACTGATTGAGAGGTGTGATATACCTATAATATACCTTCTAACATAGAAAGTATATTATAGTGCATTTGTATTGTGCAGCAGTTGTGTGCGGTTCTGCTGAGACGCAACCAGATAGAGGGAAAAACACTATTGGAATAACTAATTGCAACTGAAACATAGAAACATAGAAACATAGAATGTGTCGGCAGATAAGAAAAATTTGGCCCATCTAGTCTGCCCAATATACTGAATACTATGGATAGCCCCCGGCCCTATCTTATATGAAGGATGGCCTTATGCCTATCCCATGCATGCTTAAACCCCTTTACTGTATTTGCAGCTACCACTTCTGCAGGAAGGCTATTCCATGCATCCACTACTCTCTCAGTAAAGTAATACTTCCTTATATTACTTTTAAACCTTTGCCCCTCTAATTTAAAACTGTGTCCTCTTGTGGTAGTTTTTCTTCTTTTAAATATGCTCTCTTCCTTTACCGAGTTGATTCCCTTTATGTATTTAAAAGTTTCTATCATATCCCCTCTGTCTCTTCTTTCTTCCAAGCTATACATATTAAGGTCCTTTAACCTTTCCTGGTAAGTTTTATCCTGCAATCCATGTACTAGTTTATAGTGTTGAGCGCGAATATTCGAATTTCGAATTTTTTTCTCGAATATCGCAATTTCGAGATTTCGCGAATATTTATAATATAGTTCCAAATATTCGCGAAATCGAATATTCGCATTTTTTTTTTCGAAAAAAAAAATAAAATCTTACGATTATTTTAATCTTATGATTTTTATTTTTTTTTTCCTATGACTATGGCTAGGCTAATATGTGTATTTCACGAAATTTCTTAATATTGCTCTAACTTCGTCTTTTAGAATATTCGTAATATTCTAAAAGACGGAGTTAGAGCAATATTCCGAATATTCTAAAAGACGAAGTTAGAGCAATATTAAGAAATTTCGTAAAATACACATATTAGCCTAGCCATAGTCATAGGAAAAAAAAAAAAAATCATAAGATTAAAATAATCGTACGATTATTTTAATCTTATGATTTTTTATTTTTTTCCTATGACTATGGCTAGGCTAATATGTGTATTTTACGAAATTTCTTAATATTGCTCTAACTTCGTCTTTTAGAATATTCGTAATATTCTAAAAGACGGAGTTAGAGCAATATTCCGAATATTCTAAAAGACGAAGTTAGAGCAATATTAAGAAATTTCGTAAAATACACATATTAGCCTAGCCATAGTCATAGGAAAAAAAAAAAAATCATAAGATTAAAATAATCGTACGATTATTTTAATTTTATGATTTTTTTTTTTTTCCTATGACTATGGCTAGGCTAATATGTGTATTTTACGAAATTTCTTAATATTGCTCTAACTTCGTCTTTTAGAATATTCGTAATATTCTAAAAGACGGAGTTAGAGCAATATTCCGAATATTCTAAAAGACGAAGTTAGAGCAATATTAAGAAATTTCGTAAAATACACATATTAGCCTAGCCATAGTCATAGGAAAAAAAAAAAAATCATAAGATTAAAATAATCGTACGATTATTTTAATCTTATGATTTTTTATTTTTTTCCTATGACTATGGCTAGGCTAATATGTGTATTTTACGAAATTTCTTAATATTGCTCTAACTTCGTCTTTTAGAATATTCGTAATATTCTAAAAGACGGAGTTAGAGCAATATTCCGAATATTCTAAAAGACGAAGTTAGAGCAATATTAAGAAATTTCCTAAAATACACATATTAGCCTAGCCATAGTCATAGGAAAAAAAAAAATCATAAGATTAAAATAATCGTACGATTATTTTAATCTTATGATTTTTTATTTTTTTACTATGACTATGGCTAGGCTAATATGTGTATTTTACGAAATTTCTTAATATTGCTCTAACTTCGTCTTTTAGAATATTCGTAATATTCTAAAAGACGGAGTTAGAGCAATATTCCGAATATTCTAAAAGACGAAGTTAGAGCAATATTAAGAAATTTCGTAAAATACACATATTAGCCTAGCCATAGTCATAGGAAAAAAAAAAAAATCATAAGATTAAAATAATCGTACGATTATTTTAATCTTATGATTTTTTTTTTTTTCCTATGACTATGGCTAGGATAAAAGAAAAAAGAAAAATCGCACGATTATTTTAATCGCATATTATTTGCGAAAAATTGAATAATTACGAATATTCGATTTCGCCGAAAATAATAAGAATATTCATTCGAATATTCGCGAAATCGAATATGGCACCTCCCGCTCATCACTAATAGTTTAGTAGCTCTTCTCTGAACTCTCTCTAGAGTATCTATATCCTTCTGGAGATATGGCCTCCAGTACTGCGCACAATACTCCAAGTGAGGTCTCACCAGTGTTCTGTACAGCGGCATAAGCACTTCACTCTTTCTACTGCTTATACCTCTCCCTATACATCCAAGCATTCTGCTGGCATTTCGTGCTGCTCTATTACATTGTCTTCCCACCTTTAAGTCTTCTGAAATAATTACTCCTAAATCCCTTTCCTCAGATACTGAGGTTAGGACTGTGTCAAATATTCTATATTCTGCCCTTGGGTTTTTACGCCCCAGGTGGATTATCTTGCACTTATCCACATTAAATTTCAGTTTCCAGAGTTCTGACCATTCTTCTAGTTTTCCTAAATCCTTTTCCATTTGGCGTTTCCCTCCAGGAACATCAACCCTGTTACATATCTTTGTGTCATCAGCAAAAAGACAAACCTTACCAGCGAGGCCTTTTGCAATATCACTTATGAAGATATTAAACAAAATCGGTCCCAGTACAGATCCCTGTGGAACCCCACTGGTAACATTACCTTGTTTTGAATGTTCTCCATTGACTACAACCCTCTGTTGTCTGTCACTCAGCCACTGCCTAATCCACTCAACAATATGGGAGTCCATGCTCAATGACTGCAGTTTATTGATAAGTCTTCTATGTGGGACAGTGTCAAAAGCCTTACTAAAATCTAGATATGCGATGTCTACTGCACCTCCACCGTCTATTATTGTATTCACCCAGTCAAAAAAATCTACAAGATTTGTTTGACATGATCTCCCTGAAGTAAATCCATGTTGTTTTTCATCTTGCAATCCATGGGATTTTAGATGTTCCACAATCCTATCCTTTAATAGGGTTTCCATTAATTTGCCTACTATTGATGTCAGACTCACTGGTCTATAGTTGCTCGATTCCTCCCTACTACCTTTCTTGTGAATGGGCACGACATTTGCCAATTTCCAATCTTCCAGGACGACTCCTGTTACTAATGATTGGTTAAATAAATCTGTTAACGGTTTTGCCAGCTCACCACTAAGCTCTTTTAATAATTTTGGGTGTATCTCATCAGGCCCCTGTGACTTACCTGTCTTCACCTTAGACAGCAAACTTAGAACATCTTCCTCTGTAAAGATACATGCATCAAACGATTTAATAGTCATTCTTTCTAGTGGAGGTCCTTCTCCTTTTTCTTTTGTAAAAACTGAACAGAAGTATTCATTAAGGCAGTCGGCTAGCCCTTTATTCTCTTCTACATACCTTCCGTCCTTTGTTTTTAATTTAGTTATTCCTTGGAGGCAAGTGATATACCTGTTGACCCCCCCCAAAAAAAAAGATTGAGGGGTGTGATATTTATACCTATTATATACCTTCTAACATAGAAAGTATATTATAACGCATTTGTATTGTGCAGTAGTGATGGACGAACATAGCTAGGACGATTTGAGAATGCGATCGCGCGAATGCGAAGAAATGTTCGCAAACCGCAATTTCACACCGGGCCCCATTCACTTTAATGGTAGATGAACCTGAAAAACCTTCAGGTCAAATTTGCAGCCACTAGATACTTCCTCGAAGTGCACAAATCGTCCAACAACATGGACAGTGACATACCAGAGGGGGATAAATGGCAAAAATTCACTTCAAAATATTTATTTTAATCAGGGACCATTTTTATGCGTCGGGCCAGTGGACTACAGGCCCCAAAAATTATGCATTCACCGTACAGAAAAGATCAAGTGAATATGTGGCTGGAGGTTAGAGTTGAGCGGACACCTGGATGTTCGGGTTTGACGGGTTCGGCCGAACTTCACAAAAAAGTTTGAGTTCAGGACCCGAACTTGACCCCGAACCCCAACCCCATTGAAGTCAGAGGGGACCCGAACTTTTGAGCACTAAAATGGGTCTAAAAATGTCATGGAAAGGGCTAGAGGGCTGCAAATGCCAGCAAAATGTGGTTAAGAGCATGGCAAGTGCTCTGCAAACAAATGTGGATAGGGAAATGAATTAAAATAACATCAAATACGTAAAAATAAAAAATAACAATCTTGATCTAGGAGGACGAGGTCCATATGGAGTAGGAGGTTGAGGAGGCAGTAGATGTGGTGGTGTAGGTGGAAGCGGCGGTGGAGGAGGTAGCCTACACTGCTTTTTGGTTTTAAATTTATTTATATTTTTTAAAATTAGGGTACACCCCAAAACATTGGGAAATATAACCTGTGATAACCCTCTCCAGTCGTGCTAAACACACGTTCAGACAATACACTGGCTGCAGGGCAGGCCAGCACCTCCAAGGTGAAAAGGGCAAGCTCAGGCCATGTGCCCAATTTGAAGACCCAGAAGTTGCAGAGGGCAGACCCATCAGTCAGTTCGTCCCCGTTGATGTTCACGATTCAATTGGATATATGCTCTATTAACTTTCAATGTTTTTTTCTGAGCTCACATGTTGATCACGGTTATCGGCGAATCAGGGTCTCACGCCGGAGAGGGAGCATGAGAAAGGGATACCACATCCAAGGGAGGTCAATGGCTGCAATGTGATTGAGCTGAAATGTGGGACAAGTTATTAAAGCGGAAGGATCGAATGAAAGGGCCAATTAAAGACAAATTTTTCAAATTTAATTCCCTGTCACCTATGCAGAGCAGGGGTTTTTCATCGCCAGAAATGGGTTAATGTCACCCACCAATGGAACAGATGATTTTTATAAATTTCGGTCCCTGTCACATATGCAGAGCAGGGATTTATGCACGGCAAAAATGGTAAAATGTCACCCAAGAATGTAACAGAAATTTTTTTGAAATTTATTAACCTCTCTACTAAGTAGAGCAGGGGTATATCACAGCCAAAAATTGGTGAATGTCACCCAACTATGTAACAGAAAAATTAGTGAAATTTATTAACCTGTCAACTAGGTAGAGCAGGGGAATATCACAGCCAAAAATTGGTGAATGTCACCCGACAATGTAGCAGAAAATTTTGTGAAATTTATTAACCTGTCTATTAGATAGAGCAGGGGTATATTACAGCCAAAAAGTTTGTGGTGAAGGTGTTACGCTGACCGGATGAGGAGCTGGTAGAGGATAAAGAAGCAGAGTAGGAGGAGGAAGCAACAGGAGGCAAACTGAAGCGCCCTGCAATCCTCGGTGGTGGAAGGACATGCGCCAATCTGCTATCCGCCTCAGGCCCAGCCGCCACTGCATTTACCCAGTGTGCTGTTATGGAGATATATCCATTCACTGGCGTAAAAATCCATTCACTGGCATAGGCGGCCATTTTATTTTTGCAAATCCACAAAATATTGTCCTTTTTCAGCATATTACAGTGTGACAGAAAGGCCGTATATACTCCAGTTACATTGTCTGAGTAAAATTACAGCTTTTTTTGCCAAAACACTAAATTTTGCCATTTATCAGCATATTACAGTGTGACAGAAAGGCCGTAGATACTCCAATTACATTGTCTGAGTAAAATTACAGCTTTTTTTTGCCAACACACAAAAATTTGGCATTTTTCAGCATATTACAGTGTGACAGAAAGGCCGTAGATACTCCAGTTACATTGTCTTAGTAAAATTACAGGGTTTTTTTTGCCAAAACACTCAATTTTGGCATTTTTCTGAATATTACAGTGTGACAGAAAGGCGTTAGATACTCCAGTTACATTAGAATGAAAGAAAACCGGCACTCCCAAAAATCTTTGCTGGTGATAGATTTATTGGTGACAGTGACCAATAAATCTATCACCCGCAAAGATTTTTGGGAGTGCCGGTTTTCTTTCATTCCTCTGATTTTGGGATTACCTCCACACAAACCGAGCACCCCTCGACCAGTACGCTGTGCCGCCTGACTTCATTACACAGTACTCCAGTTACATTGTCTGAGTAAAATTACAGCTTTTTTTGCCAAAACGCTGAAATTTGGCATTTTTCAGCATATTACAGTGTGACAGAAAAGCCGTAGATACTCCAGTTCTATTTTCTCAGTAAAATTAAAGCTTTTTTTGCCAAAACACACAATTTTTGAATTTTTCTGCCTTTTTTAGGGTGAAATAGAAGCTTTACGTACCACTCTTATATTCTGTAAGTAACAAAAACGATCCTAAATTTGCGGAGAATGAGGAGAGCGTCAAATAAGGGACGTGGCCCCGGTCGTGGTGCTGCTGGTGGAGCTCTTGTTGCAGGGAGAGGATGTGGTCGATCTGTGCCAGCTACACGCCCAAGTAAAACAACTTCTTCAGGTGCAAGTAGGCGACAGAACCTTCAGTGGTATTTGGTCGGGCCTTATGCGGCTCTACGAATGTTGAGGCCAGAACAAGTACAGGTGATAGAAGATTGGGTTGCTGACAGTGCCTCCAGTTCCTTTACATTGTCTCCCACCCAGTCTCCTGCTAAAAGATCAGAGTTGGCACCTGCAGCCGATGTCCATCAGTCTTTCACCTCACCCCCTTGCAAATCAGCCAAGCAGTCTGAGCCCCAAGTCATGCAGCAGTCTCTTCTGCTTTTTGATGACCCTGCTAGCAGGGTTTCCCAGGGCCATCCACCTAGCCCTGCCCCAGAAGTGGAAGAGATTGAGTGCACCGATGCCCAACCACTTATGTTTCAAGATGAGTACATGGGAGGACCACCGCAGCACGTCTCGGATGATGACGAAACACAGGTGCCAACTGCTGTGGCTTTCGAAAGTGTGCACACCGACAAGTAGGGTAGGGGTAAAGACTGGGTGAAAGATTATGTGGAGGGCGATGAGGTCCTCGACCCCACATGGAATCAAGGTCATGAGAGTGACCTATGTAGTTCGGAGGAAGAGGCGGTGGTCGCACAAAGCCACCATCACAGCAGAAGAGGGAGCAGGGTACAAAAGCGGAGCGGCCATCCCCTAGACAGTACGCCTGCTACTACCCACCGCAGCAAGGGACCGAGCACACCAAAGCCAGCTCCAAGGAGTTCCCTGACGTGGCAGTTCTTCAGACAATGTGCTGACGACAAGACACGAGTGGTTTGTACGCTGTGCAATCAGAGCCTGAAGCGAGGCATAAATGTTCTCAACCTGAGCACAACCTGCATGACCAGGCATCTAAGTGCAAAGCATGAGCTGCAGTCGAGTAGACATCTCAAAAACCAAGAAAGGTCTCTGGCTCCTCCTGCTTCCTCTTCTGCTGCAGTCTCGGCCTCTTCATCCACCTCTCGAGTGACAGTGGTAACTGCCACCCCACAAACAGAGGATCTGCCAGCAACACCACCACCTAGGTCAACAAGTATCTCCACAATGTCCCACGGAAGCGTTCAGCTCGCCATCTCCCAAACACTGGAGCGAAAGAGGAAGTACCCCACTACCCACCCGTGATCCCTGGCCCTGAATGCCAGCATTTCAAAATTACTGTCCTTTGAAATGCTGTCATTCCTTCTGGTGGAGACGGACAGTTTTAAAAGCCTTATGGCAGTGGCTGTCCCACAGTACTTCATTCCCAGCCGCCACTACTTTTCCAGGCGTGCCATCCCTTCCCTGCACAACCAAGTGGGGGACAAAATCAGGTGTGCACTGTGCAACGCCATCTGTGGCAAGGTCCACCTAACTAAGGATACGTGGACCAGTAAGTACGGTCAGGGACGGTATATCTCCATAACAGCACACTGAGAAAATGCAGTGGCGGCTGGGCCTGAGGCGGACAGCAGTTTGGCGCATGTCCTTCCACCACCAAGGATTGCAGGGCGCTTCAGTTTGCCTCCTGTTGCTTCCTCCTCCTACTCCGCTTCCTCATCCTCTACCGGCTCCTCATCCGGTCAGTGTAACACCTTCACCACCAACTTCAGCACAGCCAGGGGGAAACGACAGCAGGAAGTTTTAAAACGTATCTGTTTGGGGGACAAACCCCACACCACGCAGGAGGCACATCCCTTGCCTTGGGCATGTGCTGAATTTAGTGGTGCAGAGGTTCCTTAAAAATTACCCCGATATGTCAGAGCTGCTGCTTAAAGTGCTGCTTAAAGTCTGTGCACGCTTTCGACGTTCTCACCCTGCTGCTGCTCGCCTGTCAGCCTTCCCGCTGACCGCTTCATATGTGAGGTGCCCACAAGGTGTATCTCCACCTTGCACATGCTGGCCAGACTGTGCGAGCAGCAGCAGGCGATAGTAGAGTTTCAGCTGCAGCACGCACGGGTGAGTCTCTCTGCAGAAAATCATCACTTTACCACCAATGACTGGGCCTTCAGGCGAGACCTGTGTTCCTTGTTGCGCTGTTTTGAGTACTCCACCAACATGGCCAGTGCCGATAATGCCGTTCTTAGCACTACTATTCCACTTCTATGCCTCCTTGAAAAAACGCTGCTGGCGATGATGGAAGAGGATGTGGCACAGGAGGAGGAGGAGGAAGAGGGATCATTTCATAGGGTTTCCGGCCAGTCATTCACAAGTTGCTTCGAGGGTGGGTTCCTGCACCCACAAATGCCAGGTACACAATTGTCCAGCCAGGGCACAGTTCTGGAGGATGACGAGGTAGAGGATGAGGAGGAGGAGATGGAGGAGGAGGAACAGTGTTCACAGCAGGGTTGAACCCAAACCAGCTCATGGCCATTACTGGTGCGTGGCTGGGGGGATACAGAAGACACAGACGGGCAGCCTGGCACACATGAGCGATTACATGCTGCAGTGTCTCCGCAATGATTGCCGAGTTGCCCACATTCTAACTTGTGCTGATTACTAGGTGCCCAAGCTACTGGATCCCTGTTACAAGGATAACGTACTGTCTATAATTCCGTCACTGGAGCGTGATCGTAAGATGCGCGAGTACAAGCACACGCTGGTAGACGTGCTGCTGGTGGCATTCCCGCCTGACAGCGGGGGCACAGTGGAAGCACAAGGCAAAGGCAGAGGAGGAGGAAGAGGTCGCCAAAGCAGCTGGGGCACCACCAGCACCTCAGAAGGCAGGGTTAGCATGGCCGAAATGTGAAAAAGCTTTGTCAGCACGCCACAACAACCAGCACCACCAGCTGATATGAAACGTCTTAGCAGGAGGCAGCATTTCAGTAACATGGTGGAGCAGTATGTGTGCACACGCCTACACGTACTGAATGATTGGTCTGCCCCCTTCAACTTCTGAGTCTCCAAATTGGGCACATGGCCTGAGCTTGCCCTTTACGCCTTGGATGTGCTGGCCTGCCCCGCAGCCAGTGTATTGTCTGAACGTGTGTTTAGCACGGCAGGGGGCGTTATCACAGACAAGCGCAGCCACCTGTCTACAGCTAATGCGGACAAGCTCACATTCATTAAAATGAACCAGGCATGGATCCCACAGTACTTGTCCGTACCTTGTGCAGAATAGACATGTATACCGGCCTTAACCAGCCATTGTTATACTCCAGCGCAATTGCTCATTGTTGTATTTTGGATATTTCACACTCTTTTGGAGTGTACCCTAATAAAAAAAAATAATATTAAAATTAAAACCAAAAAACAGTATTGGCTACCTTGTCCTCCTCCACCGTCGCTTCCACCTACACCGCTACGTCCACTGCCTCCTGAAACTCCTACTCCATATGGACCTCCACCTCCTAAATCAAGTTTATTTTTTTTTATTTGTACAGTAGGTGAACCCGATTTTGTGTCAATCTCGCTGTATTTCTCGGCGAGATTGAGCACATACGAGCCCCATCGCGGGAGCCAGCGCCGAGCTGGCTTGCCGCGATGGAGAGCAAGCGCGTCATAGAAGCGACGGGAGATCCGACTTGGATTCCCGCCAATTCTACACGTGTGCGGCGTTTGTTATGAATCCTGAGGGGGAAGTCCCCGCCGGATTTTAAATAAAAATCCGGCCTGGGTCCCGCCCTCAGGAGCATACCGGGCCCTTAGGTCTGTTATGGGTTGTAAGGAGAGCCCCCCCTACGCCGAAAAAAACGGCGTAGGGGTCCCCCTACAATCCATACCAGACCCGTATCCAAAGCACGCTACCCGGCCAGCCAGGAAGGGAGTGGGGACGAGCGAGCGCCCCCCCCCCCCTCCTGAGCCGTACCAGGCTGCATGCCCTCAACATGGGGGGTTGGGTGCTCTGGGGCAGGGGGCGCACTGCGGCCCCCCCCACCTCAGAGCACCCTGTCCCCATGTTGATGAGGACAGGGCCCCTTCCCGACAACCCTGGCCGTTGGTTGTCGGGGTATGCGGGCGGGAGGCTTATCGGAATCTGGGAGCCCCCTTTATTAAGGGGGCCCCCAGATACCGGCCCCCCACCCTAAGTGAATGAGTATGGGGTACATCGTACCCCTACCCATTCACCTGCAAGAAAAGTGGTAAAAACACAAATAAACCACACAGTGTATTAAAATATTTTATTTTTCTGCTCCGGAGGCCGCCCCCTGTCTTCTTTATTAGCTCTTTTACCAGGGGGGGGCTCTTCTTCTTCCGATATCCCGACGGGTCTTCTCCGCTATCCGGGGGGGTCTTCTCAACTCTCCGGGGTTCTCCTTCTGTCTTCTCCTTCTGTCTTGTTGTCTCCTTCTGTCTTCTGTCTCCGGGGGGGGCTCTTCTTCTTCCGATATCCCGACGGGTCTTCTCCGCTATCCGGGGGGGTCTTCTCAACTCTCCGGGGTTCTCCTTCTGTCTTCTCCTTCTGTCTTGTTGTCTCGGCGCACCCCGATTCTTCGTCTTCTCTTCTTGTTTTCGCCTCTCTCTGTTGTTGACTCGGCGCACCCCGGTTCTTCGTCTCGCGAGACGAAGAATCGGGGTGCGCCGAGTCTCGCGAGACGAAGAATCGGGGTGCGCCGAGTCTCGCGAGACGAAGAACCGGGGTGCGCCGAGTCAACAACAGAGAGAGGCGAAAACAAGAAGAGAAGACGAAGAATCGGGGTGCGCCGAGACAACAAGACAGAAGGAGAAGACAGAAGGAGAACCCCGGAGAGTTGAGAAGACCCCCCCGGATAGCGGAGAAGACCCGTCGGGATATCGGAAGAAGAAGAGCCCCCCCCGGAGACAGAAGACAGAAGGAGACAACAAGACAGAAGGAGAAGACAGAAGGAGAACCCCGGAGAGTTGAGAAGACCCCCCCGGATAGCGGAGAAGACCCGTCGGGATATCGGAAGAAGAAGAGCCCCCCCCCCCCCGGGACAGAAGACAGAAGGAGACAACAAGACAGAAGGAGAAGACAGAAGGAGAACCCCGGAGAGTTGAGAAGACCCCCCCGGATAGCGGAGAAGACCCGTCGGGATATCGGAAGAAGAAGAAGAGCCCCCCCCTGGTAAAAGAGCTAATAAAGAAGACAGGGGGCGGCCTCCGGAGCAGAAAAATAAAATATTTTAATACACTGTGTGGTTTATTTGTGTTTTTACCACTTTTCTTGCAGGTGAATGGGTAGGGGTACGATGTACCCCATACTCATTCACTTAGGGTGGGGGGCCGGTATCTGGGGGCCCCCTTATTAAAGGGGGCTCCCAGATTCCGATAAGCCTCCCGCCCGCATACCCCGACAACCAACGGCCAGGGTTGTCGGGAAGGGGCCCTGTCCTCATCAACATGGGGACAGGGTGCTCTGAGGTGGGGGGGCCACAGTGCGCCCCCTGCCCCAGAGCACCCAACCCCCCATGTTGAGGGCATGCAGCCTGGTACGGCTCAGGAGGGGGGGGGGGCGCTCGCTCGTCCCCACTCCCTTCCTGGCTGGCCGGGTAGCGTGCTTTGGATACGGGTCTGGTATGGATTGTAGGGGGACCCCTACGCCGTTTTTTTCGGCGTAGGGGGGGCTCTCCTTACAACCCATAACAGACCTAAGGGCCCGGTATGCTCCTGAGGGCGGGACCCAGGCCGTATTTTTATTTAAAATCCGGTGGGGACTTCCCCCTCAGGATTCATAACAAACGCCGCACACGTGTAGAATTGGCGGGAATCCAAGTCGGATCTCCCGTCGCTTCTATGACGCGCTTGCTGGGATGTGCTGTCGCTATCCCAGTGAGTGCGAGATCTCGGCACCACATCGCCGAGTATCAGCGCGACGCTGTCGTGCTGAAAACACAATCTCACAAACACCTACTGTACGTATTTTATTTTATGTCATTTCACTAATTTGTCTGTTACATATTAAGGTGAAATTCACCAATTTTTGGGTGTGATATACCCCTGCTCTACCTAGTAGACAGGTAAAAACATTTCACTAATTTGTCTGTTACATTTTCTGGTGAAATTCACCAATTTTTGGGTGTGATATACCACTGCTATACCTAGTAGACAGGTAAAAAATAAATATTAATTTGTCTGTTACATACTCGGGTAAAATTCACAAATTTTTGGGTGTGATATACCCCTGCTCTACCTAGACGAAAGGAAACATTTTACTAATTTGTCTGTTACATATTTGGTTGAAATTAACCAATTTTTGGGTGTAATATACACCGGCTGTACCTAGTAGACAGGTACAAACATTTCTCTAATTTGTATGTTACATTTTCTGGTCGAACACTTAACAAAAGACGAAATATATAACAGTTGGCAAGAAAAAAATCTGTTGAAGTCTAGACAAGACAGAATAGGACATTATCGCCCAAAAAAGTAAAAAAATTAAAAAGTCTGAAAAATCCCATATACAAAACCAAGTGACCAATACCAATAATATCAACAAATGGGAATGTTATAGAAAGAATTTCCACAGATAAACAAATATATAATATACCAGTGAGAAATCGATACGAAAACTTTACAGAACAACCTTTTTTAGATCAAACTCCACCACATCACCCAGCACGAATAAGACACAGACGATCTATATCACCAGTTCACAAAAATACTCCACCGAAACATCCATACAATTTCAGACACAACAATGCACAAACAACACAGATAGAAAGTCAGCACCAGCAGAGATATTCACGAACACAGAGATATGTGGAACACTAAACCACAACACCGATACACAAGCAACATTATCCGGAACAACAAAGAGAATTAAGAAAACACGTAGAGGAAGGAAGAAGACACAGGGATTACAGAAGGGAATATTAAATACAGAACAGAATAATATTATAAACCTAAGTAATATAACCCTCACACAAGCACAAGTATCGTTACTCAACAAAGGGCTTAAATTTGCCCCTTCGATGAAACTTAATAAATTTGACACCTACATTGGTATACAAAAATTTATAAAAAATATCTGTTTAAAGAAATATTTTTAAAAAAATCCAATAGTCCCACATATACAAACAACAAAAAATTCCCACATACAAACCTAATAAATAAATCAAAGAAATTTCCCAGAAATGAAATAGGACCAGAACTGTCTAGTTTTCAAAAATATGTTGAGACAGACTTAAGAAAACTAAAAGAAAAGCGATCATACAAAAACAATTTAACTAAGAAGGAGATACTAGCAATAAGAGAATTACAAGATACGGAGGATGTAACGATACGCCCCGCAGATAAGGGGGGCGCAATAGTAATTCTAAATACTAAAGATTATAATAAGGAATGTCTAAGACATCTCTCCGATGTCACTACATATAAAAAAAACTCAAAGGAGATCCAACCGCCCCCTTTAAAGAGAAATTGCTTGAATATAGCAATAGGGGATTACAGTCAGGAATCCTAACAAAAATGGAATTTAACTTTATTATGGGAACGCCTGGTAGACTTCCAGTCCTTTACTGCCTACCCAAGGTACATAAGGATCTAGTGAACCCCCCAGGACGTCCTATAGTGTCTGGCATCGGATTGTTGACTGCGAACCTTTTTAAAATACATCGACTTATGGCTACAACCTCCAGTTAGAAAAACAGAATCATATTTGAAAGACACTCCGGAGGTTGTAGAGAGTCTAGAGAAGCTGACCGTAGACAGCGATTGGATCCTAGCAACGTTAGACATACAATCGTTGTACACGGTAATTAACCATGACCAAGGTATTAATGCTCTGAGAGTTCAATTAGAAAAAGAAAACTTCAAACAGGAAAAATTGGATTTAAAATAGAAGGGGTTAGACATATATTAGAGCACAACTATTTCTTTTTTGAGAAGAACTACTACCTCCAGATAACAGGGACCGCCATGGCCACCAGGTTCGCCCCCAGTTATGCAAATTTATTTCTAGCTTATTGGGAAAATGTATTTATTGATCCCATAAGGGGGGGCAACCTAGTGCTCTGGCGGAGATACATCGACTATGTTATCCTGATCTGGAGGGGTAATGAAGCTACTCTGCATTCGTTCATCTCTGAATTAAACAACAATGTATACAATTTAACCTTTACAGCTAGTATAAATAAAATAGAGACAGAATTTTTAGATTTAAAAATCATCAAAAATAAAATAGATATATATGTAGAACTTTCCAAAAACCGACAGCGAAGAACGGATATATACTCTATTCGAGTTGTCATCTACCAAATTGGTTAATGAATGTACCATTTGGACAATTTCGCCGCATAAAGAGAAACTGTACTGAAGACCAACAATTCCAAGAAGAAGCCCAAGTATTAATGGAGAGGTTCATAGAGAAAAAATACCCCACACAAGTTTTAGAAAAAGCACTATTGAAAGTAAAAGAAACACCTAGAGAATCTTTTTTCTCAAAAAAACCTGAAGAGTGTAAAAGTAAAAATAAAAATTAAAATTAAAAGAATAAGAAAAAAGAAAGAGAGGATTTTAGGATAAATTTTACCTTTTTCTATACAACACAAACAAATTGAACAAATAATAAATATTGGCACTTTATAACACAGGATAAAATTATTGGACCATTGCTACCTACAAAACCCCAAATCACTTACACAAGAGCACAAAATTTAGGACTTCAACTTGCACCCTCTAATAAAAAAACCTTTCCTCTACTCACAACTGGATGAGCTTAAAGGGGTTCTACAGATGTGGAAAGTGTCAAGGCTGTAAAACAACACAATTTCCTAAAAAGACCACTGAAATAACCTCAACCCAAAACACGTTCTCCATGAACATCAAAAGCTTTTTGAATTGCAATACCTCCAGTGTAATCTATTTAATTCAATGTCCTTGCCAAAAACAGTACATTGGCAGGACAAAAAGATCTCTAAAGTATGAATAAGAGAACATTTGCGAAATATCAAAAATGGATATATAAAACATTCTTTATCGAAGCACTTTAAGGAAGCCCATAATAAAGACCCAAAATGTGTGATTTTTATGGTGCTACAAAAAATAGACAAACATTGGCGAGGGGGCAAGCATATAGAAAAGATGTCTAGGGCCGAATCAAGACTAATCTTTGATTTTGGCAGCCTCGTCCCTATGGGTCTAAATGCTGAATTAGAAATTTTCAGCTTCCTATGAATCATTATGGGCTGCATGTCTGTCGTCCGACGGAGGGTCGCATGTCCGGCTGGTTATCAGCACTGCGAATCCCCTTTGGTGACAGACATGCACCCCCCTTTTTCCATCATGATTTGAGTATTCCTCCTAGCGATTTATAAATGTATCCTGTTTATTGTGTTCCACCATGGATTTTATTGTGTTCCTCTCAGTGATTTATAAATGTATCCCGTTTATTGTGTCCTATTATGGATTGTATTGTGGCATCATGCATTTTTAACTGTATTATCAATAGTTTTTATTTTTAATGTTAATTTTAGAGTTTAAATATAACACTTGCTCCATTTTTTGAACCATAGCAGTATAATATAACATTTCTTTTTATTGGGCATTCAATACTAGCTATGAGACACACTATATGTAAAAAAGGCATAAGAAGCCGAAAAACACAATAAAACCGCATATAAACCGCACATAATGAAAAGAAGCCGAATCCTTGGTTGTTCAATCCTAACGAGTTTTTTTGTTTGATTCGGGCGGTCACGCGTCTGGCGTGAAAGCTGATAACTCCCATCGGACCAACAGCAAAAAGAGGCCTCTACACAGAGGATTATAGAGTCTGGTTAAAATATTTGAACAATTGGAGTGCTCCAAATACAACAACATATAAACTCCTATCAGACTTACGTCATTAGTTCCCGCGATACCTTGCTGTGAGACACAAGTTGAGATCCCTTCACAGATCACGTGACACGCCGGCGTCTGCACGAGCGTGCTGGGACAACAAGCACAGCAGCGAATGTATCATCGGGTATGTAACCAAGCCGAGATCTGAAAGGAGAAGGTAAGACGTATCTACCTATTTTCATCCAGTGTGATAGCACTATATCTATAACCATCGGTGGAAATTACGTCCGGACATTTAGGGCCAACAAACCGGGATTATCTACCCTCACTAAGGATACGTCTTGAAATAACGGCACCTATAATCATACGATAAAAAGTGTTTTTTTACCCATAGGAACTGCAGTCCTCTATTTCTACGAGTACAATACAGAGATTCGAATCACTACAAATATTATCTTAAGGAAACTTTATATGCATCATCTTAAGGAACTTTACATGTATGCACTTTGAGGGTCTCACCTACTCAAGTCATAGACCATTGCATGCCCATTTTTTTGTGGTTCTTTTATTTCTGTTTATAATTTAATTGTTTTTAAATCAACTGTTATTAAATACCCATGATTACTTAATGCATTATAGTACTGCTATATCCATTCACACATTTAGAGTGCCAGTCCGTATTTCCAATATATTTAGCAAAAACTACTTTCTATAAGGGTGAAACAGCTTATCGGACTAGAGCACCTATTCCTTGACCACATAGGAGTGAGCTTTTCCTATCATTCTTAATTAGCGTCTGATTTCCTTAATTTGTTACATTTTCGGGTGAATTTCACCAATTTTTGGTTGTGATATTCCACTGCTATACCTAGCAGACAGGTAAAAAAATGTCATTATTTATCTGTTACATATTTGGGTAAAATTCACAATTTTTTGACTGTGATATACCCCTGCTTTACCTAGTAGACAGGTAACATGTCACTAATTTGTCTGTTACATATTCGGGTGTACAGTAATTAACCAATTTTTGGGTGTGATATACCACTGCTATACCTAGTAGACAATAACATTTCACTAATTCGTCTGTTACATATTCGGATGAAATTCACCAATTTTTGGCTGTGATATACTCCTAATCTACCTATTAGACAGGTAAAAAAAAATCATTAATTTGTCTGTTACATATTCCAGTGAAATTCACAAATTTTTAGGTATGATATACCCCTGCTGTACCAAGTAGACAGGTTAATATATTTCACAAATTTTTCTGTTACATTCTTGGGTGATATTTATCAATTTTTGCCGTGCATAAACCCCTGCTCTGCATAGGTAACAGGGACCAAAATTTTTAGCACGGCTGGAGGGGGTTATAACAGGTTATATTACCAAATGTTTTGGGATGTACCCTAAATTTAAACCAAAAACCAGTGTTGGCTTCCTCCTCCTCCACCGCCGCTTCCACCTACACCGCCACATCCACCGCCTCCTCAACCTCCTACTCCATATGGACCTCGTCCTCCAAGATCAAGATTATTATTTTTTATTTTTACGTATTTTATGTTATTTGAAGTAATTTCCCTATCCACATTTGTTTGCAGAACACTTGTCATGCTCTTAACCACATTTTGCTGCCATTTGCAGCCCTCTAGCCCTTTCCATGACTTTTTTACAGCCATTTTAGTGCTCAAAAGTTTGGGTCCCCATTGACTTCAATGGGGTTCGGGTTCGGGGTCAAGTTCGGGTCAAGTTCGGGTCCCGAACTCAAACTTTTTTGTGAAGTTCGGCCGAACCCGTCGAACCCGAACATCCATGTGTTCGCTCAACTCTAGTCATGGGTCAAAGTTCGGCGCAATGCAAAAGAATTTGGCGCCGGCGGACATCACCATATGTTCGGCAAATCGCGAACGAGCAAAGTTCGCCCTGAAACGATCGCCGGGCGAACAGCAAGGCCATCTCTACTTTTATACTTTATATCATGTCTTTATGAATAACTGTAAGAGTATTTTTTCAGATTATTACCCTTTTATATAGAATTGTTTTTAATATAGCACTGATTTTATGTTTAGCAATGTTTTCAAAATCGAATTAATCTATCTATCTAATTATATATCATATATCTATTATCTATCTGTCTATCTATCTATCATGTATCTATCTACTGTATTTATCTATCACAGTATTATCTGTCACTCTATGCTTATATACCCTATATCATGTCTTTATGAATAACTGTAAGAGTATTTATTCTGATTATTACCCTGAAGTAATTATGTGTTAAGAGATCCCACGCCATATGTCATTTTGCTCAGCAGTAGATACTGCATCTCGTATATTAGCATTAATACTGGCTAGTCTAATTCAGACTCTGTTTAAAATGAGTAATACAGTTCCCGGGTGTTACAAATGTATGAGGCTGTTATACAGTTCTTGATCTTGTATTAAAATAGCTAACACTAATCACAACATGAAGTCAAGTGAGGAATTGATTGTATAATGCTTGCTTCTTACCTATTGCTTAAACAGCAGGTCAATATTTAATCAATCACACTTTTTTATATGATGACATTTGCTTATCTGATTTCTCCTTCCCACAAATTTCCCAGCATCCTAACCTTGTATGATGGAAATAAAATCTGTTAACATTACATCCCGAAAATGAGCTGAAATTAATGCTGCACTAAGGAGAACCTGATAATGCTATTCACTCTGCCGATAACGCTGTGCAGTAATATCTAAACTACACGATCTATTATTTGTCTACTATCTATCTATCTATCTAATATCTATCTATCTAATAGTGATGGACGAACATCTGCCGGGACGGTTCCCGAACGCGATCGCGCAAACACGATCAAATGTTCGCGAACCGCAAGTTCGCGGCGGGTCCCATTCATTTTAATAGCAGGCGAACCTGAAAAACCTTCAGCTCATATTTGCAGCTAAGAAATAATTACTAAAAGTACACAAATAGTCCCACAACATGGACAGTGACATACCAGATGTATTATTCGAATTTGCGATCTCCATTCATAATTTTTTTCAATGCGAAATATTGGCAATATAATTTTTGCATACGCGCTGCGCAAATGCACTATGCAGTACCCAAATGCACTATAAAGAAAGTATATTGGTATATAACACCCCTCTTCAATCATTTTTTTTTGTGGGACGACTGGTATATCACACCAGTAGAAATTATTTGTTCCAATAACGCTTGTCCCTCTATATACCTGCAGTATCGCAGCAGAACCGCACACAACTGCCGCACAATACAAATGCACTATAATATACTTTCTAACATAGAAAGTATATTATAACATTGTACACGGAAGGCAATCCATTAGAATATACATAAAGATAAAATGTAACCTTTAATAATGTTACTATGAGGGTCCATTCACACGTCCGTAAGTGTTTTGCGGATCCGCAAAACACGGACACCGGCAATGTGCATTCCGCAATTTGCGGACCGCACATCGCCGGCATTATAATAGAAAATGCCTAATCATGTCTGCAATTGCGGACAAGAATGGGACATGTTCTATTTTTTTTCGGAAACGGAAGCACGGATACGGAAGTGCGGATCCGCAAATGTGGATGCGGATCCGCAAATGTGGATGCGGACAGCATATTCCGGCCCCATTGAAAATAAATGGGTCGACTCTGCACCCGTTCTGCAAAATTGCAGAACGGGTGCCGACCCATTTTGCGGACGTGTGAATGGAAAAGATAACCAAAAAGCATAGATGTGGTAGGCAATAACAAGTGCTCGGCGGCACTAAATAAGGTGCTCGGCGGCACTAAAATCAGGTGCTCGGCGGCACCAAATCAGGAACCATATGTCCTATCACAATCCGGGGGGTTCCAGTGCACATCCATGAATCCCGGAGGGAAAGCAAAAAAATCTATCCCTGAGCTAGATGATGATGTGGTACTAAAGGACAGGGTGGGCAAAGAACTGTTTGCACTTATGCAAGCGATTCTGATACTGTTTTCTCGTGACATATCGTACTTCATGTTAGTGGTAAGTTTGAGTCAGTATATTTTACCATTATTTATTTAAAAAAATCCCTAATTTACAGAAAATTTGGAAAATTCACTATTTTCTAAATTTAAATTTCTCTGCTTTTAAGATAGATACTGATACCTCATAAAATAGTTATTACTTAACATTCCCCATATGTCTACTTTATATTGACATTATTTTGTAAATGTCATTTTACTTTTTAGGATGTTAGAAGGCTTTGAATTTTAGAAGCAATTTTAAAATGTTTCCAATTTCCAAACCTACTTTTTTAAGTACTAATTCATATATTAAGTCATTTGTGGGGCTCACTGTCACCGCCAGTTCTGTGAGAAGATCTGGCAGACGTTCTTCCCTCTTGTATGATGTTCTCTGTTTTGGTTTCACTTTCTCATCTCCTTTCCTTCTGCCAGGTGTCACTTATTTCGACTAATCGTCTTCCTTTATAATGCCTTCCATACTGCCTCACTTTGCGGTTTATACTACTTCCTGGATGAGGTGTTCACTGCTGGAGGCTGCTTCTGCTGTTTGTTCAGATAAGTCATTTACTTTATTGTGTTTCCTTTCTGGCTTGATTCTAGGGGACCCTGACTCCATCCGTATTAAGTGCAGGGAGCCGGTGGTCGTGTCCCCTCACTATTATAGGGTTTTCAGGTGTCACACAGTATTAGGTACGCGGGCATGCAATCGTCTACCATACAGACCCTTGCATGTGCATAGCAGTCAGGGAGAGCTCTTAGGGTTTTATAGGGCTCACCTATGGGCTCCTTAGTTTGGGATCAAGCCAGTCGCTCATTTATTTATAGGTTCCAGTTATCTGCTAATTTCATCCGTGACACTCACATATTAGAAATTACCCATAAATCACTAAATTTTAGAACATACTCCCCTCAAATTATTCAAAACTTTGTTAACCCTTTGGGTGTTCCATAAAAATTAACCACTTCACATCCGAGCCATTTACCCCCTTCCTGACAGAGCCAAATTTTGCAAATCTGACATGTGTCACTTTATGTGGTAATAACTTTGGAACGCTTTTACTTATCCAAGCCAATTCTGAGATTTTCTCGTGACACATTGTACTTCATGACAGTGGTAAATTTGAGTCAATATATTTCACCTTGATTTATAAAATAATCCAAAATTTACTAAAAATTTTGAGAAATTCGCAATTTCCCTGCTTCTAAAACAAAAAGTAACACCTCATAAAATATTTATTAATTAACATTCCCCATATGTCTACTTTATGTTGGCATCATTTTGTAAATGTCATTTTATTTTTTTAAGATGTTAGAAGGCTTAGAATTTTTGAAACAAAATTTCCAAAACCCACTATTTAAGGACCAATTCAGGTCTGAAGTCACTTTGTGAGGCTTACATAGCGGAAACCCACCATTAATGACCCCATTGTAGAAACTACACCCCTCAAGTTATTCAAAACTGATTTTACAAACTTTGTTAACCCTTTAGGTGTTCCACATGAATTAAAGGAAAATGGAGATGACATTTCTAAATTTTACATTTTTGGCAGATTTTCAATTTTAATCCATCGAGGGTTAACAGCCAAACAAAACTTAATATTTATTACCCTGATTCTGCGGTTTATATAAACACCCCACATATGGTCGTAAACTGATGTAAGGGCACATGGCAGGGCACTCTTTTTTTCAAAGCCATATATTTTTTTTTTCTGCTGATCTCCTTGTGCAGCGCTCATTTTTTGCAGGAAGAGTTGATGTTTTTATTGGTACAATTTTTGGGTACATATGATTTTTTGATCATTACACTTTATGGGGCAAGGTGACCAAAAAATTTGTTGTTTTAGCACAGTTTTTATTTATTTATTTTTACAGCGTTCACCTAAGCGGTTAGGTCATGTGACATTTGTATAGAGCAGATCGTTACGGACATGACAATACCTAATATGTATACTTTTTATAATTTATTTAAAGAGACCTTTCATCAGTCCAAGCATTGTAAGATAATTATCAGGCTGTGTAGAGCGGCGCCCCAGGATCTCACTGCACTTACTATTATTCCGGGTCATCACTCCGTTCTCACGCTATGTCCCCGGTATTTTAGGTGACTTGGTTAAACTGTGAGAAGCCTTCCCTTTTTCTCCTGGGAGTCTCCTTCTCCATTTTTTTCTCTCAGGCTGTGAGCTCTGAACTGAGATTGGACAGCGCTACAGCCTGGGAGAAGGAGACGCCCAGGAGAAAAAGTGCAGGCTCCTCCCAGTATTACCAAGTCAGGGAAAATACCGGAAGACATAGCGGGAGAACATAGCTGCGCCCCGGATATTAGTAAGTGCAGTGAGATCCCGATAAAAGGTCCGCTTTAAGTTTTACACAATAATAGCATTTTTTAAAAATGATTTTTTTAGTGTCTCCATAGTCTGAGAGCCATACCTTTTTTTTTTTTTTTTGCAGGATGAGGTGACGGTTTGATTGGTACTATTTTGTGGGGCATAAACCTTTTTGATCACTTGGTGTTGCACTTTATGTGATGTTAGGTGACAACAAAATGGCTTTTTTGGCACTTTTTTTTTTTTTTTACAGTGTTCACCTGAGGGGTTAGGTCATGGGATATTTTTATAGATCTGGTTGTTACGGATGCGTCAATACCCAATATGTCAACACAATAATAGTAGTTTTGAAGCAAAAAAAAAACTATTTTAGTGTCTCCATTGTCTGAGAGTTATAGTTTTTTTTTTTTTTTGACCGATTGTCTTAGGTAGGGTCTCATTTTTTGAAGGATGACATGCCGGTTTGATTAGTACTGATTAGTACCTTTTTGATCGCTTGGTGTTGAAGTTTTTGTGATGTAAGGTGACAAAAATGGCTTTTTTAATTTATCTTTTAAGGTGTTCACCTGATGGGTTAGGACTAGGGATGAGCGAACCCGAACTGTATAGTTCGGGTTCCTACCGAATTTTGGGGTGTCCGTTACACGGACCCGAACATTTTCGTAAAAGTCCGGGTTCGGGTTCGGTGTTCAGCGCTTTCTTGGCGCTTTTTGAAAGGCTGCAAAGCAGCCAATCAACAAGCGTCATACTACTTGCCCCAAGAGGCCATCACAGCCTTGCCTACTATTGGCATGGCTGTGATTGGCCAGTGCAGCATGTGACCCAGCCTCTATATAAGCTCGGGTCACGTAGCGCTGCACGTCACTCTGCTGATTCAAGCATAGGGAGAGGTTGCTGCTGCGACGTTAGGGCGAGATTAGGCAGATTAACTCCTCCAAAAGACTTAATTCAGTGATCGATCTCAAGCTGTGGATCATTGAAGTGCTGATATTGAATTGCTCACTTTTTTTAGGCTGCCCAGAGCGTTTTTATATCACTTTGTTCTGGGGTGATCGGCGGCCATTTTGTGGCTTGTTATGTGCCAGCACAAGCTACCACCAAGTGCATTTAACCATCAATAGTGTGGTTATTTTTTGCTATATCCTACATCAGGTGCAGGCTGAGCCTGTGTCACCCAAGTGCATTTAACCATCAACAGTGTGGTTATTTTTTGGCCATATACTACATCAGGTGCAGGCTGAGCCTGTGTCACCCAAGTGCATTTAACCATCAACAGTGTGGTTATTTTTTGGCCATATACTACATCAGGTGCAGGCTGAGCCTGTGTCACCCAAGTGCATTTAACCATCAATAGTGTGGTTATTTTTTGCTATATCCTACATCAGGTGCAGGCTGAGCCTGTGTCACCCAAGTGCATTTAACCATCAACAGTGTGGTTATTTTTTGGCCATATACTACATCAGGTGCAGGCTGAGCCTGTGTCACCCAAGTGCATTTAACCATCAACAGTGTGGTTATTTTTTGGCCATATACTACATCAGGTGCAGGCTGAGCCTGTGTCACCCAAGTGCATTTAACCATCAATAGTGTGGTTATTTTTTGGCCATATACTACATCAGGGACAAGTTGAGCCTGTCACCCAGCGCCTAAAAAATAGACCTGACATTTATATTCCTCCAAATCAGTACTGTTTTAGCTAATCAAGTTATTTGTAGTGACCGTAAAAGCACAGTTTTTGTTCTGGGTTGAAAAACTATTCCCAAATTTGCCATTTTCAAAATTAGTAGTTTCTGCTATATCAGGCCTACTTTAAATCTATCCCAAAAAGGGTATATTAGATTCAAGGTGCTGATAGTGTCATTCTGAAAAACTTAACACACACGCTACAGTGCAGATACAAGTCTAATTCTGTGATTAAAGGTATACCTGTCACACAGCGCCTAAAAAATAGCCCTGACATTTATATTCCTCCAAATCAGTACTGTTTTAGCTGGTCAAATTATTTGTAGTGACCGTAAAAGCACAGTTTTTGTTCTGGGTTGAAAAACTATTCCCAAATTTGCCATTTTCAAAATTAGTAGTTTCTGCTATATCAGGCCTACTTTAAATCTATCCCAAAAAGGGTATATTAGATTCAAGGTGCTGATAGTGTCATTCTGAAAAACTTAACACACACGCTACAGTGCAGATACAAGTCTAATTCTGTGATTAAAGGTATACCTGTCACCCAGTGCCTAAAAAATAGCCCTGACATTTATATTCCTCCAAATCAGTACTGTTTTAGCTAATCAAGTTATTTGTAGTGACCGTAAAAGCACAGTTTTTGTTCTGGGTTGAAAAACTATTCCCAAATCTGCCATTTTCAAAATTGTGGTGAACGGGAACAATGAGGAAAACATCTAGTAAGGGACGCGGACGTGGACATGGTCGTGGTGGTGTTACTGGAACCTCTGGTGCTGGGAGAGGACGTGGCCGTTCTGCCACAGCCACACGTTCTAGTGTACCAACTACCTCAGGTCCCAGTAGCCGCCAGAATTTACAGGGATATTTGGTGGGGCCCAATGCCGTTCTAAGGATGGTAAGGCCTGAGCAGGTACAGGCATTAGTCAATTGGGTGGCCGACAGTGCATCCAGCACGTTCACATTATCTCCCACCCAGTCTTCTGCAGAAAGCGCACAGATGGCGCATGAAAACCAAGCCCATCAGTCTGTCACATCACCCCCATGCATATCAGGGAAACTGTCTGAGCCTCAAGTTATGCAGCAGTCTCTTATGCTGTTTGAAGACTCTGCTGCCAGGGTTTCCCAAGGGCATCCACCTAGCCCTTCCCCAGGGGTGGAAGAGATAGAATGCACTAACGCACAACCACTTATGTTTCCTGATGATGAGGACATGGGAATACCACCTCAGCATGTCTCTGATGATGACGAAACACAGGTGCCAACTGCTGCGTCTTTCTGCAGTGTGCAGACTGAACAGGAGGTCAGGGATCAAGACTGGGTGGAAGACGATGCAGGGGACGATGAGGTCCTAGACCCCACATGGAATGAAGGTCGTGCCACTGACTTTCACAGTTCGGAGGAAGAGGCAGTGGTGAGACCGAGCCAACAGCGTAGCAAAAGAGGGAGCAGTGGGCAAAATCAGAACACCCGCCGCCAAGAGATTCCGCCTGCTATTGACTGCCGCCATCTGGGACCGAGCACCCCAAAGGCAGCTTCAAGGAGTTCCCTGGCATGGCACTTCTTCAAACAATGTGCTGACGACAAGACCCGAGTGGTTTGCACGCTGTGCCATCAGAGCCTGAAGCGAGGCATTAACGTTCTAAACCTTAGCACAACCTGCATGACCAGGCACCTGCATGCAAAGCATGAACTGCAGTGGAGTAAACACCTTAAAAACAAGGAAGTCACTCAGGCTCCCCCTGCTACCTCTTCTGCTGCTGCCGCCTCGGCCTCTTCTGCTGCTGCTGCCGCCGCCTCGGCCTCTTCCTCCGCCTCTGGAGGAACGTTGGCACCTGCCGCCCAGCAAACATGGGATGTACCACCAACACCACCACCTGCGTCACCAAGCATCTCAACCATGTCACACGGCAGCGTTCAGCTCTCCATCTCACAAAAATTTGAGAGAAAGCGTAAATTCCCACATAGCCACCCTCGATCCCTGGCCCTGAATGCCAGCATTTCTAAACTACTGGCCTATAAATGCTGTCATTTAGGCTGGTGGACACAGACAGCTTCAAACAGCTCATGTCACTTGCTGTCCCACAATATGTTGTTCCCAGCCGCCACTACTTCTCCAAGAGAGCCGTGCTTTCCCTGCACAACCAAGTGTCCGATAAAATCAAGTGTGCACTGCGCAACGCCATCTGTGGTAAGGTCCACCTAACCACAGATACGTGGACCAGTAAGCACGGCCAGGGACGCTATATCTCCTTAACTGCACACTGGGTAAATGTAGTGGCGGCTGGGCCCCAGGCGGAGAGCACGTCCCTCCGCCGCCAAGGATCGCAGGGCAACATTCTTTGTCTCCTGTCTCCTCCTCCTCCTACTCAGCTTCCTCCTCCTCTTCTTCCACCTGCTCATCCAGTCAGCCACACACCTTCACCACCAACTTCAGCACAGCCCAGGGTAAACGTCAGCAGGCCGTTCTGAAACTCATATGTTTGGGGGACAGGCCCCACACCGCACAGGAGTTGTGGCGGGGTATAGAACAACAGACCGACGAGTGGTTGCTGCCGGTAAGCCTCAAGCCCGGCCTTGTGGTGTGCGATAATGGGCGAAATCTCGTTGCAGCTCTGGGATTAGCCGGTTTGACGCACATCCCTTGCCTGGCGCATGTGCTGAATTTGGTGGTGCAGAAGTTCATTCGCAACTACCCCGACATGTCAGAGCTGCTACATAAAGTGCGGGCCGTCTGTTGGCGCTTCCGGCGCTCACACCCTGCCGCTGCTCGCCTGTCTGCGCTACAGCGTAACTTCGGCCTTCCCGGTCACCGCCTCATATGCGACGTGCCCACCAGGTGGAACTCCACCTTGCACATGCTGGACAGACTGTGCGAGCAGCAGCAGGCCATAGTGGAGTTTCAGCTGCAGCACGCACGGGTCAGTCGCACTGCGGAACAGCACCACTTCACCACCAATGACTGGGCCTCCATGCGAGACCTGTGTGCCCTGTTGCGCTGTTTCGAGTACTCCACCAACATGGCCAGTGGCGATGACGCAGTTATCAGCGTTACAATACCACTTCTAAGTCTCCTTGAGAAAACACTTAGGGCGATGATGGAAGAGGAGGTGGCCCAGGAGGAAGAGGAGGAAGAGGGGTCATTTTTAGCACTTTCAGGCCAGTCTCTTCGAAGTGACTCAGAGGGAGGTTTTTTGCAACACCAGAGGCCAGGTACAAATGTGGCCAGACAGGGCCCACTACTGGAGGACGAGGAGGACGAGGATGAGGAGGAGGTGGAGGAGGATGAGGATGAAGCATGTTCACAGCGGGGTGGCACCAAAAGCAGCTCGGGCCCATCACTGGTGCGTGGCTGGGGGGAAACACAGGACGATGACGATACGCCTCCCACAGATGACAGCTTGTCCTTACCTCTGGGCAGCCTGGAACACATGAGCGACTACATGCTGCAGTGCCTGCGCAACGACAGCAGAGTTGCCCACATTTTAACGTGTGCGGACTACTGGGTTGCCACCCTGCTGGATCCCCGGTACAAAGACAATGTGCCCACCTTACTTCCTACACTGGAGCGTGATAGGAAGATGCGCGAGTACAAGCGCACGTTGGTAGACGCGCTACTGAGAGCATGGAAGAAAGACGAGACAGAGGGGATATGATAGAAACTTTTAAATACATAAAGGGAATCAACAAAGTAAAAGAGGAGAGAATATTTAAAAGAAGAAAAACTGCTACAAGAGGACATAGTTTTAAATTAGAGGGGCAAAGGTTTAAAAGTAATATCAGGAAGTATTACTTTACTGAGAGAGTAGTGGATGCATGGAATAGCCTTCCTGCAGAAGTGGTAGCTGCAAATACAGTGGAGGAGTTTAAGCATGCATGGGATAGGCATAAGGCCATCCTTCATATAAGATAGGGCCAGGGGCTATCCATAGTATTTAGTATATTGGGCAGACTGGATGGGCCAAATGGTTCTTATCTGCCGACACATTCTATGTTTCTATGTTTCTATTCCCAAAGTCACAGGGGAACCAGTGGAAGCCCAAGGCAAAGGCAGAGGAGGAGCAAGAGGTCGCCAACGCAGCTGTGTCACGGCCAGCTCCTCTGAGGGCAGGGTTAGCATGGCAGAGATGTGGAAAAGTTTTGTCACCACGCCACAGCTAACTGCACCACCACCTGATACGGAACGTGTTAGCAGGAGGCAACATTTCACTAACATGGTGGAAAAGTACCTGTGCACACCCCTCCACGTACTGACTGACGTTTTGTCTGAACGTGTATTCAGCACGGCAGGGGGCGTCATTACAGACAAACGCAGCTGCCTGTCTACAGCCAATGTGGACAAGCTGACGTTCATAAAAATGAACCAGGCATGGATCCCACAGGACCTGTCCATCCCTTGTGCAGATTAGACATTAACTACCTCCCCTTGACAATATATTATTGTACTCCAGGGCACTTCCTCATTCAATCCTATTTTTATTTTCATTTTACCATTATATTGCGGGGCAACCCAAAGTTGAATGAACCTCTCCTCTGGGTGCCGGGGCCTAAATATGTGACAGTGGCCTGTTCCAGTGGTGGGTGACGTGAAGCCGAATTCTATGCTATAACATGAAGACTTATTCTGTGCTGACATGAAGCCAGATTCTCTGTTACGGGACCTCTCTCCTCTGCCTGGGTGCCTGGGCCTAAATATGTGACAGTGGCCTGTTCCAGTGGTGGGTGACGTGAAGCCTGATTCTCTGCTATGACATGAAGACTGATTCTGTGCTGACATGAAGCCAGATTCTCTGTTACGGGACCTCTCTCCTCTGTCTGGGTGCCAGGGCCTAAATGTGTTACAGTGGCCTCTTCCAGTGGTGGGTGACGTGAAGCCTGATTCTCTGCTATGACATGAAGACTGATTCTGTGCTGACATGAAGCCAGATTCTCTGTTACGGGACCTCTCTCCTCTGTCTGGGTGCCGGGGCCTAAATATGTGACAGTGGCCTGTTCCAGTGGTGGGTGACGTGAAGCCTGATTCTCTGCTATGACATGAAGACTGATTCTCTGCTGACATGAAGCCAGATTCTCTGTTACGGACCTCTCTCCTCTGTCTGGGTGCCAGAGCCTAAATGTGTGACAGTGGCCTCTTCCAGTGGTGGGTGACGTGAAGCCTGATTCTCTGCTATGACATGAAGACTGATTCTGTGCTGACATGAAGCCAGATTCTCTGTTACGGGACCTCTCTCCTCTGCCTGGGTGCCTGGGCCTAAATATGTGACAGTGGCCTGTTCCAGTGGTGGGTGACGTGAAGCCTGATTCTCTGCTATGACATGAAGACTGATTCTGTGCTGACATGAAGCCAGATTCTCTGTTACGGGACCTCTCTCCTCTGTCTGGGTGCCGGGGCCTAAATGTGTGACAGTGGCCTCTTCCAGTGGTGGGTGACGTGAAGCCTGATTCTCTGCTATGACATGAAGACTGATTCTGTGCTGACATAAAGCCAGATTCTCGGTTACGGGACCTCTCTCCTCTGTCTGGGTGCCAGAGCCTAAATGTGTGACAGTGGCCTCTTCCAGTGGTGGGTGACGTGAAGCCTGATTCTCTGCTATGACATGAAGACTGATTCTGTGCTGACATGAAGCCAGATTCTCTGTTACGGGACCTCTCTCCTCTGTCTGGGTGCCAGGGCCTAAATGTGTGACAGTGGCCTCTTCCAGTGGTGGGTGACGTGAAGCCTGATTCTCTGCTATGACATGAAGACTGATTCTGTGCTGACATGAAGCCAGATTCTCTGTTACGGGACCTCTCTCCTCTGTCTGGGTGCCAGGGCCTAAATGTGTGACAGTGGCCTCTTCCAATGGTGGGTGACGTGAAGCCTGATTCTCTGCTATGACATGAAGACTGATTCTGTGCTGATATGAAGCCAGATTCTCTGTTACGGGACCTCTCTCCTCTGTCTGGGTGCCAGGGCCTAAATGTGTGACAGTGGCCTCTTCCAGTGGTGGGTGACGTGAAGCCTGATTCTCTGCTATGACATGAAGACTGATTCTCTGCTGACATGAAGCCAGATTCTCTGTTACGGGACCTCTCTCCTCTGCCTGGGTGCCTGGGCCTAAATATGTGACAGTGGCCTGTTCCAGTGGTGGGTGACGTGAAGCCTGATTCTCTGCTATGACATGAAGACTGATTCTGTGCTGACATGAAGCCAGATTCTCTGTTACGGGACCTCTCTCCTCTGTCTGGGTGCCAGGGCCTAAATGTGTGACAGTGGCCTCTTCCAGTGGTGGGTGACGTGAAGCCTGATTCTCTGTTATGACATAAAGACTGATTCTGTGCTGACATGAAGCCAGATTCTCTGTTACGGGACCTCTCTCCTCTGCCTGGGTGCCTGGGCCTAAATATGTGACAGTGGCCTGTTCCAGTGGTGGGTGACGTGAAGCCTGATTCTCTGCTATGACATGAAGACTGATTCTGTGCTGACATGAAGCCAGATTCTCTGTTACGGGACCTCTCTCCTCTGTCTGGGTGCCAGAGCCTAAATGTGTGACAGTGGCCTCTTCCAGTGGTGGGTGACGTGAAGCCTGATTCTCTGCTATGACATGAAGACTGATTCTGTGCTGACATGAAGCCAGATTCTCTGTTACGGGACCTCTCTCCTCTGTCTGGGTGCCAGGGCCTAAATGTGTGACAGTGGCCTCTTCCAGTGGTGGGTGACGTGAAGCCTGATTCTCTGCTATGACATGAAGCCAGATTCTCTGCTGACATGAAGCCAGATTCTCTGCTATGGCGTGAAGAGACTGATTCTCTGCTGACATGAAGCCAGATTCTCTGCTATGGCATGAAGAGACTGATTCTCTGCTGACGTGAAGCCAGATTCTCTGCTATGGGTCCTCTGTCCAATTGATATTGGTTAATTTTTATTTTTTTTATTTTAATTTTAATTCATTTCCCTATCCACATTTGTTTGCAGGGGATTTACCTACATGTTGCTGCCTTTTGCAGCCCTCTAGCTCTTTCCTGGGCTGTTTTACAGCCTTTTTAGTGCCGAAAAGTTCGGGTCCCCATTGACTTCAATGGGGTTCGGGTTCGGGACGAAGTTCGAGTCGGGTTCGGATCCCGAACCCGAACATTTCCGGGAAGTTCGGCCGAACTTCTCGAACCCGAACATACAGGTGTTCGCTCAACTCTAGTTAGGACATGTGATATTTTTATAGAGCTGGTTATTACAGATGTGGCAATGCCTAATATGTATACTTTTTATTCATTTACTTCACTTTAACCCTATAATGGCATTATTGAAACAAAAAAAAAATGATGTTTTAATGTCTCCATGTTCTATGAGCTATAGTTTAATTTTTTGAGAGATTTTCTTATGTAGGGGCTCATTTTTTGTGGGATGAGATGATAGTTTTATTGGTACCATGTTGTGGGACATACGCCTTTTTGATTGCTTGGTGTTGCACTTTTTGTGATGTAAGGTGACAAAAATGGCTTTTTTTGACATTTTTTTTTTTTATGGTGCTTATCGGTCGGGGTGGATTATGTGATATATTTATAAAGCCGGTCATTACAGATGCGTCAATACCAAATATTTTTTTATATGTGAAACCTTTTATTATTATTTTTTAAAACACTTTATTTTTTTTTATTTTTATTTTACATTTTGCGTCCTCCATAAGGTCATACAAGACCTATGGCTGACATTTAACTTCAATTTTTTTTCTTTTTTCACTATTGATTTCTCCTGTAATTGGGGCTGACATATTACCCCCAGTTACAGGGGAAATACACCCCCAGAAAGGGCTGTACAGCAGAATACAATGCTGTATAGCATCAGTGCAGGGCTGATAGAGGTCTGTGGAAAACCCCACAGCTCCTGCACTCTCCCGGCCCCAGCGGTCACATGACCACCGGGCTGGAACAGGAGGCGCATTGTATATATAGAGATCTAGAAGGCAGGGATAGTTGTTCTCCCTGGGTTGCTCTGCAGCTGCACGATTAGTGTGCAGCTGCCATCTCTGAATGGACGTTCCAAAATGTCCATTCAGAGATAAACATCCACCCATAGGACGTTTATATCCTATGGGCGGATGTGAAGTGGTTAAAGGAAAAATGTGATGGAATTTAAAAATTCTTTTTTTTTTGCAGATTTTCCATTTTTATAAAAAAAATCCTGTAACACAGCAAGGGTTAACAGTCAAACAAAACTAAATTTTTATTACCCTGATTCTGCAGTTTACCCATATGTGGTCATAAACTGCTCTATAGGCACACGGCAGGGCACAGAAGCGAAGGAGCGCCATATAGATTTTGAATAGCAGATTTCACTGGGAAAATTTTAAGTTAGAGAAAAAAGGAATAGTTATCCAGCACTGAGGTAAAAATAAAAACGTCAATCTTTATTTGGCTTCATATTTAAATACATCTCCACAAGGAAAGTTGTAACTGACAGTTGCCTAGGAAAGCCAGCCTGGGGGTCAAATCTACTAGGCTTCCATAGATGGCAGGCTCTGATGCCTGTGTAAGGCATCGGGGCTGCCATAGAAACCATTGGCCCCCTGTAAGACAGCTCTGGGGACGGATGAAATCAGAGGGAGCCCTCTCCTTCTGTAATCTCCGCATGTGAAGGGTTAATCCGCTGGCATCTGTTTTTCAGCAATGCCGGCGGATACAGCAGGGGCCCGGCTGTCAGTAACAGCTGATCACATCCCATACATGCATGTTGGGATGGGCAAGAGATTGCATTCCCTCAAATACATGTATATGATGTGTCAAGGGGTTAATGACCTATCCGAAGTATAGATCATCAAAGTCTAAAACCTGGAATACTTGTTTAATAAAAATTAGTGGTGTCACTGAAAAAAAAAAAGTTATGGTTTTTGAAATGAAAAGATACAAAATGAAAAACTTTGCCCAAAATAGGCCATGTCCTTATGGAGTTAATTTCCCTGTTGCTGCACTGCGTGCCATCAGCATGACGCGAGCACAATTTATGGCAATCTGTGTTCTGAAATATAAAATGTCGATATGCAAAAAATAAACTTCATCTAGCATCTGAATTTTGCCGACACACAGAAGAACAGAATAAACAATTCTGAAGTCTCCCCACCTCCACAGGTGAGAGTTCATGTGAGTGATGACAATCTCTATACAATGTTGTGCAATATGCTGACACTATAAAATGAAATAAATGAATATTTGATAAAATAGAAGCTTTATTTTATTAAAATAGAAGGCTATGTTCACCCCATGTTCGGTATTTACATCTAGAGTATGCACCAGGAATTACTCCAGATGCAGACACCATATGAGTCCTTATACCTCTATAGAACTACTTGATGCCCAAAGAGTAATAAGGTAATATAAACTTAATTCACAGAAAAAAAAATGTGCGCCGCATGGTATCCTTTTTTTTCCATGGGAGCCTATGAATTACATATGGTAGATATGGTATGTTCATATATGTGTCCCCAAAATATGGTATTTATGTACAGAGCCTAATTGAAAATCTGGGCATCTACAGGCTACAGTCCTTGTTTCATATGCCAGCTATGTATGATGAGTATAGATGAGAGAAGTTTGAAAAATTCTTCAAATGTCAATCTCTCAAATTCATAGGCAGCAGGGTGGCTCAGTGGTTAGCACTGGTGCATTGCAGCACTGAGGTCCTAGGTTTGCATCTGACCAAGGAGAACATCTGCATGGAGTTTATATGTTCTCCCCGTGTTTGGGTTTCCTCACACACTCCAAGGATGTACTGATAGGTAGCTTAGATTTTGACCTCAATTGAGAACAGCAAGTGATGATAATGTCTGTAAGGCACAGTGGAATATGTCAGCGCTATATAAGTGAGTAACATAAATTTACAGCAGTTCTCAATCCCTGCAAAATCATTTCTGTTGTCTCTAATGATGAGACTTACATATAGAGGTTTCTAGTTACTGTATTTAGAGGAAAGGCACTTCATAGTAATGACTGTCAATTACATTTTTAGTAATACTTTCAAACTGAAACCACATCTGGTAGAATATAATAGTCATTTATGTATTCACCTGCCTTGTTTAAGTTTATGTAAAGTTGTCATGCACAAATAATTTCAGCTACTATAATAGCATTTAAAGAAATGACATGAGTAACTAAGTGCAGCATTTTAGCAAGAGCATGTTTAGTGCAAATGATTGCATAAATGACAAGACTAAATTACTGGAAAAGTTTGAAACTATAACATTTTATATTTCATTGCACTTCTGTTTTATGGCTGTTTAGGAATAAAATCATTGATATGTTACATTCTGCATTGTAGCAAATTTCTAGAGGATTTATAATCACATGAAGGATTATATTAATGATATCAAGGAAAACTACATAACACATAACAATCATTATGTTTCCACCCTAAGGAAGGACTCTGTTGGAGTCTGAAACATGTCTTTAACTGAACACAAATGAAAAAGTGAACCTTTATTTAATAAACCTTTGGCTGACTGCTTAAAGGAGTTGTCTCACTTCAGTAAGTGGCATTTAGTGATGAGCGGCATAGGCAATATTTGTTTTCACGATATTCTGCAAATTTTTTACACTAAGTATTGTTGTAACATCACAGCACTATGTCTGTAGCATGTATGTATGGACAGCAGAGAAACAGTAATTCCTATCACACTACCTAACACCCTGCACTGGAACCTATCAGCTACACTATATCACTATCTAACCTACACTGACTATCTGTATTATATATAGGAGCTAACTAAGGCTACTTTCACACCTGCGTTTGGTGCGGATCCGTCTGGTATCTGCACAGACGGATCCGCACCTATAATGCAAACGCTTGGATCCGTTCAGAACGGATCCGTTTGCATTTTTTTCATGATAACGCAAACGGATCCGTTTTGACTTTACATTGAAAGTCAATGGGGGACGGATCCGTTTGAAAATTGAGCCATACTGTGTCAACTTCAAACGGATCCGTCCCCATTGACTTACATTGTAAGTCTGGACGGATCCGTTTGCCTCCGCACGGCCAGGCGGACACCCGAACGCTGCAAGCTGCGTTCAGGTGTCCGCCTGCTGAGCGGAGCGGAGGACAAACGCTGCCAGACTGATGCATTCTGAGCGGATCCGCATCCACTCAGAATGCATTAGGGCTGGACGGATCCGTTCGGGGCCGCTTGTGAGAGCCTTCAAACGGAACTCACAAGCGGAGCCCCGAACGCTAGTGTGAAAGTAGCCTTACTATTCTAATGTAATTGGATAAGGAATAGGATCCAGATAAAAGCACAGAGCACAGCAATGACACTGCTCTCTCTCTCTCAGAACTGCAGAAAAACAGCAGACAATGGCTGCTGGGGAGTTTCTTATATAGTAAAGGCGTGGGAACTTTCCTATTGGTTGCTAGGGATGTTGCTAAGCTCAGACAAAGATATTGCAGCCTTTTCATTGGCCCACAAGCAAGAAGTGAAGCTACTGATGAAAAAAAAAAAAATCTAGAATATTCGCGATTACGAATATTTAGCACTATATTCTACATGTTCGCGAATTCTCAAAGTGACAATATTCGGGATAAAAATTTGCAATTAGAATATTCGCGATCAACACTAGTGGCATTTATCATGTAGATAAAGTTAATACAAGCCACTTACTAATGTATTGTGAGTATCCATATTGCTTCTTTTGCTCTCTGGATTCATTTTTCCATCACAATATACACTGCTCGTTTCCATAGTTACAGACCACCCTGCAATCCATCAGTGGTGGTTGTGCTTGCATGATATAGGAAAACGCACAGGCCTATGTGTGCTCCCATGGTCCCGGCCACCAGAGAGGCTGACGCTTTTTCCTATAGTGTGCAAGCACGACCACCACTGATGGATTGCTGGGGTGGTCTGTAACCATGGAAATGAGCAGTATATAATGTGATGGAAAAATGAATCCAGCCAGCAAAGGAGGCAATATGGACAATCACAATATATTAGTAAGTGACTTGTATTAACTTTCTCTACATGATAAATGCCATTTGCTGAAGTGACAAAATCCCCTTTAAAGGGCATCTGTGATGACCTGTTGCATATGTGCTTGACAGCTGAAGGCATCTGTCTTGGTCCCATGTTCATGTGCCTGCATTGTTGAGAAATATGATCTTTTTCTATATGCAAATGAGCCTCTAGAAGCAACGGGGGCGTTGCCGTTACTTCTAGAGGCTCCTCTATCTCTGCAGCTGCCTTGCCCTCTAAATTTTGATTGACAGGGCCAGGAAGTGTAAACATCATTGAGGCCCTTTAAAATCCATTTTATTCCGCTGCATGATTCATCTACTGATTAGGACCCACCACTATGGAGTTTTCATGAGACAGACCTATAAAATGGCTTCCATAGGGACACTGTGTAAATCTATTTTAAATCAGTATTGACTCAAATAGCAAGCTAAGTGCAAACAGGGGACTCTTACACATGTTCATGTCCGTGATGACATCCCTGACAAGATGGTCAGTGGTTCATCGGTAAAGATGTCCATGTTTGGTCCATGCGTCTGTTTTTGCCATCCTTATTCCATGGAAACTGCTAGGTTGAACATTAATTTCCAGAGCACCTCCCAGCAAGGATCCGTGAAAAATATGGACCAAACATGGATGGCATACTGGCTGTGTCCATGATTTTCACAGACAATGTGCATGAAGTGTGAAGTGTGAATACACAAATTAATGTCAATTGGTACATGTGCTGTCCGTGGAGACCAGAGACAGCACACATCTGAGACCACGACCAACGTGTGAGAGGCGTTACATTAGACAGTCTAGACAGCAGCATGTATATCACAGTGGCTAATACTAGAAGATAAATTTGGTGAATCAGGTGTCTTACTTTGTTCCAGAATTGTTTGCACATAATAAGCCATGCCCTCTGCTACCAAGTCACGATCCCATTTCTTCCCCAATGTCAGCTGGGCCAAAAAAGTATAAGAAACAATAATAATGGCAATTCTGGTACATTTCCAATAGTAAACCTACCAAATGTGTGCTTTCTGACAAGTAGAACATTTAACTTATTTTTTCCAAAGAAGCCTGAAAACGGTGTCGCTGTCATAGTGCTGTGATATTCAGTAAACCCACATTGTTTTCTTCATTACAATCCCACTGAATAACCTTCTACGATAATATATTTCTTTCAGTAGAATAATTTAGCAGTTTCTCCAGCTCATGTAACTACTATGTTATATGAAGTTCTACCGCACCTTTCTAATCAAACACTTGCTTTTATCTTTCCTCATAAAGAAATTGAAATGGCTTCTTTCAGGCTTCTCTTGCCTCCAGGGAGATAAGGACCCTGCGGTTAACAGGATGAAAGATTTTTGTTTAGAAAATTTTATTTAGACAATGAAAAATGACCTCTGTAAACTCAAAGCTATCTTATTTTTGGGGGCTTTAGGCTTCTGGCAGATAAATCAATCGGGCCCTTGGGACAGAAGAAAAAAATATTACAGTAACAATGTAAGGACAATGCTGCAGATTTGTGTATGAGTGTGGAGCGAATCAGAATATGAAATTATTTTAAAAAATTAAGATATCTTGCAATATTTAGCTTTAGGTTCTTTGCAAATTAAGGCATTTACCTTGTTGCCTTTCAATATATTTATCAGGTATACCCAGAGTTGAATACAGATATAAGTATATATACAAATTATCTTCTGTAGATTAATATGACCCTATATGTTTCCACCGTACTCTTCTTTTTTATTTAAAGGTATAGTCATCCTTTTTTTTTTATCTGTGTTAAGTGCAGTGTATTCTGGGCAGCAGAAGAAAATCAATATTATGATTAACTGCTCTTTTTTGGATAAATTATTTGGTTGTTGCTTGCCTGCTAATAAGTTGTATAAGAAATACTCTAGCAGATAACCAGAAGAGGTTTTGCACGTCTGCCTCGCCCCAAGGTTCTTGCAACTCCTCACAGCATGAATTTGCACTGCATGTTTGCTTTCTAAGGAGGAAATTTTGCACTTTCAAATTTGTTTAATGTCGTGCAGAGTGCAAAATTAAGGTGAAAAGTTATGCAGAAGTAAATCGTAACTTGACAAGTTAGCAAATCAAGAGACAGCTACTTAACATGTATTGATGCTCAGTTGTTAATAATTCAATGTTAACTGTTTGGAGACTGAAGGGTAAAAATATCAAGTAAATATAATCAATGACCATTATGCAGGTGGGGAGTACAAATCCCTCCATGGTGCTGAACTACAAGTGCTGATAGCATATGTACTGTAAATACTGCGGGCCTGATCAGCCCTTATATTAAACAAGCATTCTGGTATTAGTGATTACATTTATATGTTTAGAAAATAGGCAGTTGCACAATTTTCTAACATACACGTATTTTAAAATGTTGCTCCTTCTACCGTACCTAACCCTCAGAATCTAGTTACTCTGTTAATTTACTTTGTACTATGTAATCGGAAATGGAACAAGCATCAGATTAGTTTTTCCTGTTTATCTGGAATTAGTACATTATAGTGAAGCTAAATGTGGCTGTCCATTTAGTTATACACAAAACAATCCTAATGTAATGAAAATAAAAGTACATAATATATGATAGCTACATATGAATTAGCCACAGTCCATGGTTGATCACTATATATTGCAGACACGATAAATTATAGATGATTTGTTATGCTATGCTTGTTGCTAAAATTTGATTTGTATTATACATGAAATAGACGACTGCCAAGGACAATGTGACCTTTCTTTTTATTCCCAAATAGTAGTTTGCAGCTTTGAGGTTATGAAAGTATCATTTAAAGGGTATTTAAGGGAATATGTCACTATGATCTTGGGCTATTATCTGCATTAATGCATGAACAGTGTTGGAGATAAGGATTCCAGGTCACAATTTCTTATTTTCCTACTGTCAACCATTCCCCCAATGTCAGCACTCAAAGCTGTACTGAAAAACACACAGTCTGGACTACTGTGCTGTGCTAATATAATGGAGAGGACTCCGGTGCACATGCACAGAAGTCCCCACAATGTACTTTGGTGCAGCTTTGAGTGCTAATGATGGAGGAATGGGGGGCAGTAGTAAAATAATAAGTAGCAATCCTTATTTACAGTACTACTCATGTATTACTGAACATACACCTGTAATGGTCCAAGATAGTAGTGTCAGATTCCCTAAAATAAGTACTTATAAACACAAGGGGCCAGATTTATCATTACTCTGACAGCTCACTCCACTTTCACATATGGCTAAAGTCAGTTTTAGCCAAGTCAGATTTATGATCGGCCCTTTAAGACTGTAATAAATGTGGTTTGACGGTAGCAGTTTATCCGTCTGTAAGCAGCTTTACAAAAGTCGCACGTCTTTAAGGAAAAGTTGCATGTTCTATTAAAAAGTCGCATAAGATAAGCATGGTCCTCACTGGAGTGAAATTGCGCATTTTATTGCGACTTTTTAAATAGTCGCAATAGTAAATCTGTCTAGAGATTCATTTACATAAGAAAACACGCCCATTTTCAGAAAACTGGCGAGCATAGTGCAGAGCCAATAAAAGTCGTAAATTTTTGCGCAGTTTAAGCGATTTAAGCGACTTTTTCACTCCATTATTCTGACTTGAGCTGATGATAAATCTGACCCAAGGAGTGGGGATTTTCCCCTTAAGGACCAGACCATTTTTGTCCATTGACGGCACACATTAATTGAATTTTTCACCATTCTAGAACTACAGTGTACAAACGTTTTTATTTTTGCATCAATAAAGCAATATGTTTTTTAGTATATTGAGACAATAAGTATGTATTTAAAACACATTGTGATAGTTATGTGTGTTGGCTTTATTATTGCACACATGTTTTACGTATACATTTATTTTCAAGTATATTTCAATTATTTTTTTTGCATAAACTTTATTGAATGTTTTTGCTGAAATATTTATTTTATTCTTTTCCTTTTTTTGAATCACATAAAACGGACTTTCATGAAACGTCATATTTTTTTCATGACAATATACTAAGATAACTATGTACACCAGGATATTTTGAGAGGGTTAGCTGCCATGATTGACATTTTCTTCAAGCTTGGCCTCTGCAGCGCACTGCAACTGATTGGCAGAAGTTTCTGAAGCTGCCCTGCTACACTTTACTATATGCCTCAACTTTCTTTTCTTATTGTTACATAAACCTAATTGGAGATCAATTTTTTTTCTTTAGCTATTTGATAAAAAAAATATGGATAGCAATGAAGAAAAAGTGAGGACCTTATGTCACATATTTTTAATAGTACATTGTCATGTTTTTCATCACTAAAATGCAAAATATCAAGCAATTTTTTAAAGGGGTATTCCTCTATTAGGCATTTGTGGTATTTCCACTGAGTATGCTGTTGAAATTATAAGGAGCATGAGAGGTTATTGTTTTCTGTGTCATTATTGATTACAAGGTATAACAGTATACTGTAAACAGCTGTGCTCCCCCTAGTGGCAGCTGTAAGTAGCCAGGACATAGAGCACATTTTTACACAGTTTTTTCCCCCTGTATTTTGTTGCACAGCTAGAAAAACATGTTTAAAAAAATAGGGTCTAAAATGTTCATAGTTGCACAATTTGGGTGAATAAATTAACTTTAAGTGCAATATCAGTGTGCTATCTTCCATTCGAATGTTGTACTATACACTCCATATGGTGTTGACAGGACCTAAGATGAGCACCCACTCAAAGGCACTGGCAGAAATCTATCACTCCTTGGAATATAAATGATTTTTTTAAATCTTGCAGTCCATTTTTTTATAAATTAAAAAGATAGCATACTAGATTTCCTGCCTCTGCCATTAGAAAGAGTGTGGGAGATTATTGTGTATGTTTGTTTTTTGACTGTCAATTTTGCATTATGTCTCCCTATAAAATGCCTTCAATAATACACTAGCATACAGTAAGCTTCTAAGCCTCCTTTATTTGTGATTACAGGCAGCCAGCATGTAATGTTTAAAATCTATGGCTTGCAGAGGATTGGATCCCTGTATAGAAAAAGAAATTAATCAGCACAGAATATTGGAACTAAAACCAACATTTGGGTAAGATTTATCAAAACTAGTAGAAAGGAAAACTGGCTTAGTTGCCCATATCAGCCAATCAGATTTATCCTTTAATTTCCCAAAGCCACTCTGAAAAATGAAAAGTGGAATCTGATTGGTTGCTATGTGGAACTAAATCAGTTTTCCTTTACACCAGCTTTAATAAATCTTTCCCATTGTGTTAAAAAATCCAGTTCTATTGTGATTTTTTTGAAATTAGGATGATAATTATTGCTAGAGATGAGCAAAGTTATCAAAAGTTCGATTTGGCTACTTTGTCGACATTCACAAAACATTTGATTTGTTCCAAATTACTTTGTCACAAATCACTTTCCATTGTATGTAGCAAGCGAAATAATGGGGAATGGTAATCTCTCCCCATCATTGAACCCCTTTCAGGCCATTCAGGGGTTTATCATAGGTCAAAAAACAAGGAAATACATAGTCACTAGTGTTGGTTGAGCACCAAAGTGCTCGGGTGCTTGAGTAGAACACCTCGGGATGCTCGGGTGCTCTACCGAGCACCCGAGAACAATGGAAGTCAATGGAAGAACACGAGCATTCAAATAGGCACCCCCTGCTCTGAAGAGGGGAGGGTGTCTGGTTCACATGAAAAGATCAGAAATTGATGGAAACACCACTGAAATGGTTCGGGAACAGCATGGGGAGGATGTCTGGATGCATCTTGAACTCCCAGGTCGCTGCTGTGAACGATGTTTTTCGAGTAGTACGCCACATTTACAGACTAAGAATAATATGCATCAAACTGAAGATAAAATCGATTTTAGAGGAAAAATTGTTAGGGAACATTCTTTCCTGTATATTTACTTGTATATAAAGTGCAAGTGCTGCCAAAAATTAAAAGGAAGAGGCACTCTGATGCAACCTGTATATCACATAAAGGATGGCCTCATTCACATTGTGGTACAATTGTTCAGGTAGTGGGACTCCTACACTCATAAAGCCTATGCACTAAGGGAAAGCGCTTCCAAAAATTACAAGGAATCGGCACTCCAATACACCCTTTATTACACATAAAGGAGGGCATCATACACACCCTGGAAAAATGATGATTGCTGGTCTGCTGCTGACCCTTAAAAACATTAGGAGCAATGGCCTGCTGGTGGCCCTCTAAAACATTAGGGGAGAGGGTCTGCAGATGATCTGACCATCTAAAACATTAGGGGTGAGGGTCTGCTGCTGAGCTGACCATCTAAAACATTAGTGGTGAGGGTCTGCAGCCGAGCTGACCATCTAAAAAAATTTGTGGGCGAGGGCCTGCTGCCGAGCTAACCATATAAAACATTATGGGTGAGGGCCTGCTGCTGAGCTGACCATCTAAAAAATGTTGTAGGCGACGGCCTGCTGCCGAGATGACCATCTAAAACATTATGGGCGAAGGCCTGCTGCCGAGCTGACCATCTAAAAAATGTTGCAGGCGACGGCCTGCTGCTGAGCTGACCATCTAAAAAAAATTGTTGGTGAGGGCCTGCTGCCGAGCTAACCATCTAAAAAAATTTGTGGGCGAGGGCCTGTTGCCGAGCTGACCATCTAAAAAATTTTGCAGTCGAGGGCCTGCTGCCGAGCTGACCATCTAAAACATTATGGGCGAGGGCCTGCTGCCGAGCTGACCATCTAAAAAAATTGTGCGGGTGAGGGCCTGCTGCCAAGCTAGCCATCTAAAACATTATGGGCGAGAGCCTGCTGCCGAGATGACCATCTAAAAAAATTTGTGAATGAGGGCCTGCTGCCAAGCTGACCATCTAAAAATTTAGGGGTGATGGTCTGTTGCTGAGCTGACCGCTGGTGACCCTTAAAAACATTATGGGTGAGGGACTGCTGGTGACCCTATAAAACATTATGGGTGAGGGCCCCACTGCTGAGCTGACCCTCTAAAACATTAGGAGCGACGGCAGCCTAATAAGCATGTTGATATGATGGAGGAGGAGGACGAGAAAAGGGAGATTGAAACATATAACCTTTTTAGTGGTGGAAGGGGTGCATGGGAATACAGTGTATTCAATACACCATAAAAGCCACATTTTGAGTGCCTTTATGTTCAGCCGCTTTCCTCTGGTGGAGTAGAGAAGTCAGGGGCAATCCAGGCCTTGTTCATTTTTACAAGAGTCAACCAGTCAGCATTTTGAGTTGAGAGGCGGATGCACGTAGCAGTTATTATGCCCCTAGCAGCACAAAATACCCTCTCTAACAAAACGCTGGCGGCGGAGCAGGCCATCACCTCCAAGGCGTAGAGCGCCAGTTCGTGCGACGTGTCTAGCTTGGACACCCAATAGTTGTAAGGCACACAGGGATCACTGAGGACGCTGACACAGTCTGCTATGTACTTCTTCACCATCTTCCAAAATTTTTCCATCCTTGTGACACTAGGCCGCGCATCAGGTTGAGGGTGCTGGCGGGGTGTCATAAAACTGTCCCAGGCATTGGAGAGTGTTGCCCTGCCTCTGTTGGAACTGCTGTGTGTTCCCCTCATCTCCCCTTCTCGGTTGGCCAAGGAACTACATACTCTGCAGCCAGCGTTGTCAGCTGGAAATTTTTGGAGCAATTTTTCCACAAGGACCTTATGGTATTGCACCATTTTGCTCATCCTCTCCACCACAGGAATGAGAGATGAGAAGATATCTTTGTAGCTGGGGTCGAGAAGGGTGAACAAACAGTAATCGGTGTTGGCCAAAATCCTTACAACGCGAGGGTCACGGGAAAGGCAGCCTAACATGAAGTCAGCCATGTGTGCCAGAGTCCCAACAGACAAGACTTCGCTGCCCTCATCAGGAGGATGACTCTTAATCTCCTCATCCTCTTCTGCCTGTTCTACCCATCCACGCTGAACAGATAGAATAAAACTTCCATGGGAACTACCCTCTGTAGCGTAGGCAACTGTCTCATGCTCCTCCTCCTCATCATCATACAATTCGTGCTGAGAAGAGGAACTGAGGGTGGTCTGGCTATCACCCTGTGTACTTTCTTCCCCCATTTCCACCTCTTCCACATACAAAGCGTCTGCCTTAATTGGGAGCAGCGAGCGTTTGAGTAGACACAGAAGTGGAATTGTTACACTGATAATAGCATTATCGCCACTCACCATCTGTGTTGATTCCTCAAAGTTTCTTAAATCCTCACAGAGGTTAGACATCCATGCCTACTCCTCGCTTGTGAATAGCAGAAGCTGACTGGAAAGGCGACAACCATGTTGCAACTAGTATTCCACTACTGCCCTCTGCTGCTCAGAAAGCCCGGCCAACATGTGGAACTTGGAGTTCCAGCGCGTGCTCACGTCACACAACAGACGGTGAGCTGGCAATTGCAAGCGCTGCTGCAGCGTTGCCAGACCGGCGGAAGCTGTCGATGACTTGCGGAAATGTGCACACATGCAGCACACCTTCACCAGTAGCTCAGGCAAATTGTGGTAGGTTTTTTAGAAACTGCTGAAACACTAGGTTGAACATGTGGGCTAGGCATGGTATGTGTGTGAGCTTGCCAAGCTCCAAAGATGCCACCAAGTTACGGCCATTATCAGACACAACCAGGCCTGGTTCTAGGTTGAGTGGCGAGAGCCACAGCTCAATCTGGTCCCTTATCTCCTGCCATAGCTCTACGTCGGTGTGCTGTTTGTTACAGTGGGATGCGAAAGTTTGGGGAACCTTGTTAATCGCCATGATATTCCTGTATAAATCGTTGGTTGTTACGATTAAAAATGTCAGTTAAATATATCATATAGGAGACACACACAGTGATATTTGAGAAGTGAAATGAAGTTCATTGGATTTACAAAAAGTGTGCTATAATTGTTTAAACAAAATTAGGCAGGTGCATAAATTTGGGCACTGTTGTCATTTTATTGATTCCAAAACCTTTAGAACTAATTATTGGAACTCAAATTGGCTTGGTAAGCTCAGTGACCCCTGACCTACATACACAGGTGAATCCAATTATGAGAAAGAGTATTTAAGGGGTTCAATTGTAAGTTTCCCTCCTCTTTTAATTTTCTCTGAAGAGTAGCAACATGGGGGTCTCAAAACAACTCTCAAATGACCTGAAGACAAAGATTGTTCACCATCATGGTTTAGGGGAAGGATACAGAAAGCTGTCTCAGAGATTTCAGCTGTCTGTTTCCACAGTTAGGAACATATTGAGGAAATGGAAGACCACAGGCTCAGTTCAAGTTAAGGCTCGAAGTTGCAGACCAAGAAAAATCTCGGATAGACAGAAGCGACGAATGGTGAGAACAGTCAGAGTCAACCCACAGACCAGCACCAAAGACCTACAACATCATCTTGCTGCAGATGGAGTCACTGTGCATCGTTCAACCATTCGGCGCACTTTACACAAGGAGATGCTGTATGCGAGAGTGATGTAGAGGAAGCCTTTTCTCTGCCCACAGCACAAAAAGTGCCGCTTGAGGTGGGCTAAAGCACATTTTGACAAGCGAGCTTCATTTTTGAATAAGGTGCTGTGGACTGATGAAACTAAAATTGAGTTATTTGGCCATAACAAGGGGCATTATGCATGGAGGAAAAAGAACACAGCATTCCAAGAAAAACACCTGCTACCTACAGTAAAATATGGTGGTGGTTCCATCATGCTGTGGGGCTGTGTGGCCAGTGCAGGGACTGGGAATGTTGTCAAAGTTGAGGGACACATGGATTCCACTCAGTATCAGCAGATTCTGGAGACCAATGTCCAGGAATCAGTGACAAAGCTGAAGCTGCGCCGGGGCTGGATCTTTCAACAAGACAACGACCCTAAACACTGCTCAAAATCCACTAAGGCATTTATGCAGAGGAACAAGTACAATGTTCTGGAATGGCCATCTCAGTCCCCAGACCTGAATATAATTTAAAATCTGTGGTGTGAGAGAGAGCTGTCCATGCTCGGAAGCCATCAAACCTGAATGAACTAAAGATGTTTTGAAAAGACGAATGGTCCTAAATACCTTCAACCAGAATCCAGACTCTCATTGGAACCTACAGGAAGAGTTTAGAGGCTGTAATTTCTGCAAAAGGAGGATCTACTAAATATTGATTTCATTTCTTTTTTGTGGTTCCAAAATTTATGCACCTGCCTAATTTTGTTTAAACAATTATAGCACACTTTCTGTAGATCCAATAAACTTCATTTCACTTCTCAAATATCACTGTGTGTGTATCCTATATGATATATTTAACTGACATTTTTGATCGTAACAACCAACGATTTATACAGGAAAATCATGACGATTAACAAGGTTGCCCAAACTTTCGCATCCCACTGTATCTAAGCAGACTCCCATTAGAACAAACACACAAAAAAAGAAAAAGAAAAAACTAAAATTGACAATCTATAGATGGACCAGCGGTCAGTGCTCTGAACCAAGTTATTTCTGTATCTTGGTGAGATCCCTAAAGAACGTTGAATTCCAGGCAGGATGGTGATTTCTAGAATGGGCCTGTCCCTGGATATGGCCCTAAGATATTTATTCCTGCCTAAAAAACTCCTGGGCTGGTGGGAAGATACGTTTGTTTTCACTGAGGACATTAAGAAGTGGACAAGACATATAATGTTTTGGTCGAGATTCATCGACGACATTCTGTTGTTTTGGTCAGGCTCATCAGATGATTTTGAAGGCTTCATGCAGGATTTAAACAAAAATCATATTGGCCTGTTTTTCACGTATGAGTTATAGCAACAGAGCATAACTTTCCTGGATGTACAGATCAGGAGAAATGTAAATGGTACCCTAACGACAACGCTATATCGCAAGCAGACATCAACCAATAGTCTGCTTAGATGGGAGAGCTTTCACCTAAACCACTGAAACGAGGCATCCCTATGGGACAGTTTCTGCGAATACGCAGAAACTGTTCAGATCAGATGGAATTTAGGAATCAAGTCTCCATATTATTCCATCGTTTTAAACAAAGGGGTTACTCAGATGCTTGCCTGTATGACGTGTGGAACCACGCAGAATCTGTCAATAGATCCACACTCATCCATTCTGACGAGAAAACAGGGAAACTCGAAAGTGGTCATCAGGATCATAGGAACATATGATACGGAGTCCCAGCAGGTTCAGAAAATAATAGGACGTTATTGGTCACTACTAAAATCAGACCCGGACCTCACTGACCTCCTCCCCAAACGCGAGTCAATTACGTTCAGACGGGGCCGGAGTATTGGGGACCAGTTGGTGCATAGCCACTTTGAACCACCTCCAGCGCAAAATACATGGCTCATAGATAGAAGGGTTGGGACCCACAAATGTGGGAGATGTAAGGCTTGCTCCTTTATTGAGGTAGGCAATACATTTTGCAACAGTAACCAGGACCATACGTACACAGCTCGTTCTTTTGCGAACTGCAATACGGCCGGTCTTGTTTATAAGGCACAATGTGGGTGTGGACAGAGCTACGTTGGTAAAACGTGTAGGGCAAGAAATCCCACTTATTAAACCTGACAGGGCACACCTGTGAAGTGAAAACCATTTCAGGGGACTACCTCTTGAAGCTCATCAAGAGAATGCCAAGAGTGTGCAAAGCAGTAATCAAATCAAAAGGTGGGTACTTTGAAGAACCTAGAATATGACATATTTTCAGTTGTTTCACACTTGTTTGTTATGTATATAATTCCACATGTGTTAATTCATAGTTTTGATGCCTTCAGTGTGAATCTACAATTTTCATAGTCATGAAAATAAAGAAAACTCTTTGAATGAGAAGGTGTGTCCAAACTTTTGGTCTGTACTGTATGTTTTGGTGCACATGGATGAATTAATGTGACCACTAGTGTGTATTATCGGCAGACACACTACCAGCTAACATATGGATATGGTGAAGTGATTAGATGTCTGTGTCTTTAGGGTGAATAAATCTATCCCCTAAGTCTATATAGGGTTGTGACCCTGTTGTGTGTGGTTCTGACTGTACCATCCATGAGTCTGGATTGGTGGTGTAGGGCTGTATATACTGAAAGCCTAACACTAGTGACAATCTTATTGTATTGTCATCCATGATGAGGAAGATTGTGTCCTGTTCATGCTAACATTAATGCCTATTATATATCCCCTGATGAGCCCAGGTTATTTTTATGGGCGAAACGCGTTGAGATTATATATATATATATACCAATAGTATGCTTGGCATCGTAATGAACGGCTGCGTTACAATGATGCACCACTGTGAGCATTAAACAGCCGTCTAGAATGTGTATCATAGAATACCTCTCTTTTCTGTGACTACATGTTATCTAAGCAGATCAGTTTAAGCACGGCCTGTTGCCGCTTCCCCACTGCAGTGCTACACTGCTTCCAGCTACTGACTGATGTATGACTGGTGCTGCAAGATGATAATTCAGAGGTGGAAGTGGAGGAGGAGGCAGAGGAGGAAAAGGGGGTGTTGCAACCACTAACATAGGTGGTGGCGGAAACCCTGATGGAAGTAGGGCCCGCAATCCTTGGTGTTGGTAGCACCTGTGCCATGCCAGGGTATGACTCGCTTCCAGCCTCCACAACATTCACCCAGTGTGCCATCAGGGAAATGTAGCGTCCCTGGCCAAATTCACTTGACCATGTGTCAGTCGTTAAGTGGACCTTCCCAATAACTGCGTTGGTCAGCGCACGGGGGATGTTACAGGACATGCTGGTAAGGCTGGGACTGCACACCATGAAAAATATTGGTGGCTGGGGACAGAGTACCGCGGGACAGCCACCACCATCAGGCTGTGGAAAGCCTCAGTGTCTACAAGCCTAAATGGCAACATTTCCAGCGCCAGCAATTTGGAAAGGTGTGCATTTAGTGCTATAGTCTGTGGGTGGGTGGCTGGGTATTTGCGCTTTAGTTCAAAAGAACTGGGGTATAGACATCTGCACGCTGCGCTGGGACACAGAAGTGGATGTGCTAGCTGATGGTGCTTGCGAAGGTCTAGGTGCATGGCGGGAGGCCTCTGGGCCTGCGTCTTGGACAGGGGATTGGCCAGCACGTAACACATGGGAAGAGGAGGCAGTGGTGTGACCCGCAGACACTGTTTGTGAACCCAGGCGTTCAGCCCACCTATTAGGGTGCTTTTATGCCATGTGGCGGATCATAAAATTGCAATATGGTGGCTCACTTCAAGCGGATTATGGAGTCAGGTGCTGCTAACCCAAATAGGAGGGACACCCACCCTCTGGTCAAATATAGCTTATGGATAATAAAATAATGGGTGAGCACTCTGGCACTTGGACTTATCTAAAAAAAAATTATTAGATCAATTTAATTGGTACATGTACAATAATAAAATTAGTTAAAATAGGTAAAAACGTCAAAGTACTGTTGTCATGGAAAAACAATATGTTAGGATCTAGCACTTCACATATACACAATCCACACAATGTCCAACCAGTGCAAACTGTCCAGATAGTAGTAGTTGTAGTTGGACACGGAAGTCCACTAATTGGAATGTCAAATTTCTAGTATGGACGTGGGTTCTTGTCCCATATATATCAATCAATCCGCGTTAAGAGCAGGTGGATATCCAAAGCATAGTTATGGTAATGGTTAATCTCTTCCACAGGGTTTACAGAGGTATGAGTCTCTGATATGATAACCAGCTTGTTAGCCGTAAGTAATGTTTATAACCTCATAGGTCGGTCAATACTTTGGGAAGGAATAACTCTTACCTTCCTTCTCATCCAAACGGAGGTTGAGCGGTACGGGTGGATACCAGCGTCACGCTCCCAGCTTCTCTCGCCGGCTATCCTGAACTATCGTGGGAGTTGGCGCAGGACTTGGTTTGTCCGTACCTGTTACTCTTCCGGCATGGAATAAAGACAATGCCTCTTTGGTCTGTGCTTTCTTGTTCCGACAATGTATGCTTTGTCTTACAGCTGCAATATTCGTAGCGTGGCCACGCTAATAGTACGGAGGTACTTCTCACAGGTGTCCGATCCGGCCCAGACGCGTTTCGGGAATTGCCTTCCCTTCCTCAGTGGTATCGTGACACCTGTATGCCTCCGTCTTTTATATCCCAGATAGCACTCAAAAAATATGGAAAACTGGATTTTCACTTTGGAATGCGTTTTTTTGTCAGCGGTTTTTCTGCATGCGTTTTCCATGCGGTTTATTGAACACATATGCGTTTTTTTGTGCTGCATATTGCTTTTGTTCCTATAAACCTGGGGTATGAATGAATTTGTAATACCCAATTGCTTTACTGAGATATAGCATTTTAAAATTTCTCCCTAACAGATAATGCATTCTCTAATGTCTGTATGGGTAGAATTTGGCATCTCTTACTCTAGCCATCACAGAATATGCTAAAACATATGCAGACATAATTGAAATATACAATGTGAATATAAGATATCAAATATATGTAAAAATATAAATACATAAAAACATATAAAAAACATAAAAATATAGAAAAAGAGATGTTGGATAAATCTTGATATAGTAAACATTTTATGGGGATCTTGCATGGACTCCAGAGATATGATCGATCTACATATTAAAAAATAGCCCAATTTGTCCCATTGTAGCCAATTCCACTAATCAATGGCTGGTCTACTGACAGGTGAATGTAGAGTGGATGTATAATTGATTGACATATGGATTAGAAGTCTGAGGGCTGGGGGCCCCAGTCCGAGTCCACGACGTAGTGTCTATAACCGACCAAACTGCGGCGTGTGAGTCGGATCTGGGGCACCCAGCCTACAAAAATCCAAAAATCTCAAGTTCAGCATTTAGACCGGCTGGTAGCATTGATCCGAACTCATAGATGCGTCTTGATTCTATCCTGGACATCTGTTTAATAAAGTTCCCTCCACGCCAGTGCATATCCACCTTCTCCAGTGCCATGAAAACAAGATTGGACGGATCTTTATTATGAACATCTCTATAATGTTTTGAAAGACAGTGTTTGTCATATCCCTTACGGATATTAGAGATGTGTTCCACCAATCTGGTTTTCAAAGGTCGTTTGGTACGTCCTATATACTGTCTTTTACACGGGCACTGGATCAGGTTGTCATGGTCTTACCTTCTTGCTGTTCTCCTTCGTTTGACATGTGCTGGCGGCCATCTTGGTTTCTGGGTTTCTTGTAGCCTTCCACCCTGCGGCTCCTCCTTCCCACTGGGAGGAGCTGGATGCCTAGCTCATATATATAGGAGGTCTGTGGCTTCAGTTCCTTGCTTGGTCCTCCTGTGTTCACATGCTTCTAAGACTGCTGCTGCTTCTGGTTCCTGATCCTGGCTTCGTCTGACTACCCTGCTGGTTCCTGATCCTGGCTTCGTCTGACTACCCTGCTGGTTCCTGATCCTGGCTTCGTCTGACTACCCTTCTGGTTCCTGATCTCTGGCCTCTCAAAGACTCTGCTTCGGTTTCACCATTCGTTTGGACTTTTGCTTTACAGCTTTATTTTCAATAAAGCCTTCTTATTTTCACTTATCTCTTGTTGTACGTCTGGTTCATGGTTCCGTGACACAGGTAGATAACACCGGTGGTATTACAAGTCAAACATTCCTTCATCTCCCATTTATGTCTGTTTTGAGTTGAGGAAATTGTTGTTATTTTCCTTGGTGTCGGAGTGATCTTACATGCCATGCATCTACCACATTTAAAAAAGCCCTTTAATTTCATCCAGGTACCCATGATTGTATTATCCTGTTTTGTTGGCTTCTTAGTTGATGGGGCTATTTTAAGTCCCAAATTGGGGGCTTTGGTGAATGTTAAAAATGGCCCAGTGGGCATTAGATGGCCAATCACCCGATCACTCAAAATATGGTGCCAATGGGCTTTAATAATTTTCTGCACTCTCTTGTGATTATTATTAAAGGGGAGTATCATTCTGGTATTGATTATACCACTATCTTGTATGTCTTTACTTGTTAATTTTTTATCTTGGAACCAAGTTTGTCTGTCTTTACTTCTTGTTTTTTCTAATGCTTCGTCCAGGATTTTTTCTGGGTATTGTCTGTTTAGAAAGTGATTCTTCATTTTTGTAGCTTCTATCTCAAAGTCACCCTCTTGTGTACAATTTCTTTTAATTCTGCCAAACTGGCCAAAAGGAATATTAATCAGCCAGCTTGGCAGATGGCAGCTGGAAAACTGGATGAAACTATTTTTGGATGTAGGTTTGGTAAATGTACTACATATATATTTGTTGCCCTCTATCCTGATTTTTAAATCTAAAAATTCAATTACTTCGGTGATATTGGGGGTAAACCTTAAGTTCATTAAGTTTTCATTTATTTAATTTAGAAATAATTCCAGTGTCTCTCTACTGCCTTTCCAGACAAAAATAATATCGTCTATGAATCTATGCCATAGGGCCCCCAGCCCTCAGACTTCTAATCCATATGTCAATCAATTATACATCCACTCTACATTCACCTGTCAGTAGACCAGCCATTGATTAGTGGAATTGGCTACAATGGGACAAATTGGGCTATTTTTTAATATGTAGATCGATCATATCTCTGGAGTCCATGCAAGATCCCCATAAAATGTTTACTATATCAAGATTTATCCAACATCTCTTTTTCTATATTTTTATGTTTTTTATATGTTTTTATGTATTTATATTTTTACATATATTTGATATCTTATATTCACATTGTATATTTCAATTATGTCTGCATATGTTTTAGATGTTTTAGCATATTCTGTGATGGCTAGAGTAAGAGATGCCAAATTCTACCCATACAGACATTAGAGAATGCATTATCTGTTAGGGAGAAATTTTAAAATGCTATATCTCAGTAAAGCAATTGGGTATTACAAATTCATTCATACCCCAGGTTTATAGGAACAAAAGCAATATGCAGCACAAAAAAACGCATATGTGTTCAATAAACCGCATGGAAAACGCATGCAGAAAAACCGCTGACAAAAAAACGCATTCCAAAGTGAAAATCCAGTTTTCCATATTTTTTGGGTGCTATCTGGGATATAAAAGACGGAGGCATACAGGTGTCACGATACCACTGAGGAAGGGAAGGCAATTCCCGAAACGCGTCTGGGCCGGATCGGACACCTGTGAGAAGTACCTCCGTACTATTAGCGTGGCCACGCTACGAATATTGCAGCTGTAAGACAAAGCATACATTGTCGGAACAAGAAAGCACAGACCAAAGAGGCATTGTCTTTGTTCCATGCCGGAAGAGTAACAGGTACGGACAAACCAAGTCCTGCGCCAACTCCCACGATAGTTCAGGATAGCCGGCGAGAGAAGCTGGGAGCGTGACGCTGGTATCCACCCGTACCGCTCAACCTCCGTTTGGATGAGAAGGAAGGTAAGAGTTATTCCTTCCCAAAGTATTGACCGACCTATGAGGTTATAAACATTACTTACGGCTAACAAGCTGGTTATCATATCAGAGACTCATACCTCTGTAAACCCTGTGGAAGAGATTAACCATTACCATAACTATGCTTTGGATATCCACCTGCTCTTAACGCGGATTGATTGATATATATGGGACAAGAACCCACGTCCATACTAGAAATTTGACATTCCAATTAGTGGACTTCCGTGTCCAACTACAACTACTACTATCTGGACAGTTTGCACTGGTTGGACATTGTGTGATATGTGAAGTGCTAGATCCTAACATATTGTTTTTCCATGACAACAGTACTTTGACGTTTTTACCTATTTTAACTCATTTTATTATTGTACATGTACCAATTAAATTGATCTAATAATTTTTTTTTAGATAAGTCCAAGTGCCAGAGTGCTCACCCATTATTTTATTATCCATGTGCCGGATCATGCTGGTGGTGGGGAGGTTGCTAGTGTTCACGCCCCTGCTCAGTTTGGTATGGCACAGGTTGCAAATGACAATTCTTTTATCGTCTGCCCTTTTATCAAAAAAGCGCCAGACTGCTGAACACCTACCCCTTGGCAAGGGAGATTGCCACAAGGAGGTGCTCCGGGGAACAGCTGCGTGCCTGTTTGGTGTGGCCCGCCTTCTTCCTTTTGCCACCCCACTGCCTCTTCAAGCCTGTTGCGGTGCTGCGGATCCCTCTCCCTCTGTCCTCGCTCGGCTTGTCACCTTCCAAGGTTGGGTCAGTGACTTCATCGTCCAGCAACTTCTCTTTCACTTCCTCACTTTGGTCATCCTTATGACTTGTTGACCTAACAACAACCTCAGTTATTGACAACTGTGCCTCATCCTCATTATGAACCTCTTGAGACACTAATTGCGGTTGACTTATTGGCAACTGTGTCTCATCATCATCATCATCATCATCCACATTGTGAAACACTAATTGCCATTCCTCACTGTCATCTTCTTCTGACTGTGGCTGTGCTCCAGAGTTTGGGAATCAGGGCACAAGATCTCCTCATCTCCCTCTTTAAGCAAGCTTGGTGAGAGGCCCAAATCAAGGAATGGCAATGAAATCAGCTCCTTGGAATATCCGAGTGTGGGATCACTTGTTTGCCAGTATCAAGGTGAGGATTCTGTTGACCAGACTCTTGGCTACTGAGACTGGGCTTTGTGGAAGACAGGGTGGTGCTTAACCAACTGAAAGCATTATCTGCTGCAATCCAACTGACCACCTGATCGCACTGGTCTGACTTCGAGAGTGGTATCCTGTGTCGCCCTGCAAACTGGGACATGAAGCTAGGTATCGTAGATGAGTGTGTTTCTTGTGCTCTCTACAGTAGCCACAGTTTCACCGCGCCCAGGGCCACGGCCTCTGCGTGCAGCATCAGCAGCACGGCCACTTCCCCATCCCTTACTGGTCGCCATGCGCATATTAAATGGTATATACACTGCGTGCAGAATTATTAGGCAAATGAGTATTTTGACCACATCATCCTCTTTATGCATGTTGTCTTACTCCAAGCTGTATAGGCTCGAAAGCCTACTACCAATTAAGCATATTAGGTGATGTGCATCTCTGTAATGACAAGGGGTGTGGTCTAATGACATCAACACCCTATATTAGGTGTGCATAATTATTAGGCAACTTCCTTTTCTTTGGCAAAATGGGTCAAAAGAAGGACTTGACAGGCTCAGAAAAGTCAAAAATAGTGAGATATCTTGCAGAGGGATGCAGCACTCTTAAAATTGCAAAGCTTCTGAAGCGTGATCATCGAACAATCAAGCGTTTCATTCAAAATAGTCAACAGGGTCGCAAGAAGCGTGTGGAAAAACCAAGGCGCAAAATAACTGCCCATGAACTGAGAAAAGTCAAGCGTGCAGCTGCCAAGATGCCACTTGCCACCAGTTTGCCCATATTTCAGAGCTGCAACATCACTGGAGTGCCCAAAAGCACAAGGTGTGCAATACTCAGAGACATGGCCAAGGTAAGAAAGGCTGAAAGACGACCACCACTGAACAAGACACACAAGCTGAAACGTCAAGACTGGGCCAAGAAATATCTCAAGACTGATTTTTCTAAGGTTTTATGGACTGATGAAATGAGAGTGAGTCTTGATGGGCCAGATGGATGGGCCCGTGGCTGGATTGGTAAAGGGCAGAGAGCTCCAGTCCGACTCAGACGCCAGCAAGGTGGAGGTGGAGTACTGGTTTGGGCTGGTATCATCAAAGATGAGCTTGTGGGGCCTTTTCGGGTTGAGGATGGAGTCAAGCTCAACTCCCAGTCCTACTGCCAGTTTCTGGAAGACACCTTCTTCAAGCAGTGGTACAGGAAGAAGTCTGCATCCTTCAAGAAAAACATGATTTTCATGCAGGACAATGCTCCATCACACGCGTCCAAGTACTCCACAGCGTGGCTGGCAAGAAAGGGTATAAAAGAAGAAAATCTAATGACATGGCCTCCTTGTTCACCTGATCTGAACCCCATTGAGAACCTGTGGTCCATCATCAAATGTGAGATTTCCAAGGAGGGAAAACAGTACACCTCTCTGAACAGTGTCTGGGAGGCTGTGGTTGCTGCTGCACGCAATGTTGATGGTGAACAGATCAAAACACTGACAGAATCCATGGATGGCAGGCTTTTGAGTGTCCTTGCAAAGAAAGGAGGCTATATTGGTCACTGATTTGTTTTTGTTTTGTTTTTGAATGTCAGAAATGTATATTTGTGAATGTTGAGATGTTATATTGGTTTCACTGGTAAAAATAAATAATTGAAATGGGTATATATTTGTTTTTTGTTAAGTTGCCTAATAATTATGCACAGTAATAGTCACCTGCACACACAGATATCCCCCTAAAATAGCTAAAACTAAAAACAAACTATAAACTACTTCCAAAAATATTCAGCTTTGATATTAATGAGTTTTTTGGGTTCATTGAGAACATGGTTGTTGTTCAATAATAAAATAAATCCTCAAAAATACAACTTGCCTAATAATTCTGCACTCCCTGTATGCCTGAAAGTATGTCACGCGTACAGTAGCCCAGATTTTGTAAGTGTATGCGCAAATAAATGTTGCTGTCTGCAGCGGCAAAACAATTTCAAGATATTTAGCGCAGGTTGCGCTAAAAATTTATATTGCTGCCACATACAACTATAGTTCTTAAATGGACTTTTGGGTCTCTAACAAGTTTTAGCAATTTAGTGCAGGTTGCACTAAAAATATATATTGCTGCCACACACAATAGTCCTTTAAAGGACTTTTGGGTCTATAACAAGTATAAAAACTAAAATATTGCTTATTTAATCCGTACACTATCTCTCCTTTCTGCTCTCCAGCTCGCCCTGACAAATAATTAGCCGAACACGTGTCATCGGGTGCTATATAGCACCCGATGACGCTTTCTGGCCAGCCAATCACTGTAATGCCAGCAGCCAACATGGCTATGGGATTACAGTGAATGGCAGTACTTACCTGCACGTTTATTGGCGGGGAGGAGACTCGAGCATCGCGCTCGAGCACACTCAGTATTTGACCGCCCAACACTAATAATCACCTTATCCATTTGCTCACTGAGTGGCCGCTGTGGCCATCTAGATTGAAGAAAACATACCAAATCTAATGTGCGCTGACGTGATGACGTCACCATACTGGCCGGGCACGATGACGACATCAACGTGCATGAGATTTGGTGCTAAGTGTGAGGAAATACAGCTTTGCAACAAATCAAAATTTTCCATGAAATTCCGATCGAAGTCCACTTTGATTCGCTCAACACTAGTGATGAGTGGCAGGGGCAATATTCGAATTTGCGATATTTCGCAAATATTTGGTAGAATATTTGTTATATATTCGAGGATTCGAGATTACTTTCTTGATCGCGAAAAATTGGCAATGTAATATTTGTGTAATGGGCTCGAAATACAGGTGTGGGTCACTTTTGCTACATTTTTCAAGCTGCTAGACGTTTCCTGAGACTGGAAAAAATGGGTGGCACAGCAGAACATTACAATAGCTTTATATGCAGATAGAGTGCTTCAATATATTCACTATTGCGAAATCGGCACCAATGATGCAAATATTTTGGTGCAATACATGCAACGTCACATTTTAACAGGTCTGACTACTTATTAGTGATTGGTGCACTAAGTATTGTCGTGAACTTGACATCACAGCACTATGTATGTATGTATGTAGCATACTTACATACATACGTACATACAGCACTATGTATGTAGCATGTATGTATGGACAGCAGAACCTATCAGCAACACTATATCACTATCTAACCTACACTGACTATCTCCCACTAACTATCTGTAATATATATAAGCTAACAAACTAACTATCTTATGTAATGACACAGGAAAGCAGAGAGCACAGCAATAACACTGCTGTCTCTCTCAGATCTGCAAAATACTTCATACAAGGGCTGCTGGGGAGGTTCTTATATATATTACAGATAGTTAGTGGGAGATATGTTGCTAAGCTCAAACAGACATTGCAGCCTCCTTGGCCCACAAGCAATAAGGGAGGTTATTGTTTAAAAAAAATCTTGAATATTTGAAATTACGAATATATATACAGGGAGTGCAGAATTATTAGGCAAGTTGTATTTTTGAGGATTAATTTTATTATTGAACAACAACCATGTTCTCAATGAACCCAAAAAACTCATTAATATCAAAGCTGAATATTTTTGGAAGTAGTTTTTTAGTTTGTTTTTAGTTTTAGCTATTTTAGGGGGATATCTGTGTGTGCAGGTGACTATTACTGTGCATAATTATTAGGCAACTTAACAAAAAACAAATATATACCCATTTCAATTATTTATTTTTACCAGTGAAACCAATATAACATCTCAACATTCACAAATATACATTTCTGACATTCAAAAACAAAACAAAAACAAATCAGTGACCAATATAGCCACCTTTCTTTGCAAGGACACTCAAAAGCCTGCCATCCATGGATTCTGTCAGTGTTTTGATCTGTTCACCATCAACATTGCGTGGAGCAGCAACCACAGCCTCCCAGACACTGTTCAGAGAGGTGTACTGTTTTCCCTCCTTGGAAATCTCACATTTGATGATGGACCACAGGTTCTCAATGGGGTTCAGATCAGGTGAACAAGGAGGCCATGTCATTAGATTTTCTTCTTTTATACCCTTTCTTGCCAGCCACGCTGTGGAGTACTTGGACGCGTGTGATGGAGCATTGTCCTGCATGAAAATCATGTTTTTCTTGAAGGATGCAGACTTCTTCCTGTACCACTGCTTGAAGAAGGTGTCTTCCAGAAACTGGCAGTAGGACTGGGAGTTGAGCTTGATTCCATCCTCAACCCGAAAAGGCCCCACAAGCTCATCTTAGATGATACCAGCCCAAACCAGTACTCCACCTCCACCTTGCTGGCGTCTGAGTCGGACTGGAGCTCTCTGCCCTTTACCAATCCAGCCACGGGCCCATCCATCTGGCCCATCAAGACTCACTCTCATTTCATCAGTCCATAAAACCTTAGAAAAATCAGTCTTGAGATATTTCTTGGCCCAGTCTTGACGTTTCAGCTTGTGTGTCTTGTTCAGTGGTGGTCGTCTTTCAGCCTTTCTTACCTTGGCCATGTCTCTGAGTATTGCACACCTTGTGCTTTTGGGCACTCCAGTGATGTAGCAGCTTTGAAATATGGCCAAACTGGTGGCAAGTGGCATCTTGGCAGCTGCACGCTTGACTTTTCTCAGTTCATGGGCAGTTATTTTGCGCCTTGGTTTTTCCACACTCTTCTTGCGACCCTGTTGACTATTTTGAATGAAACGCTTGATTGTTCGATGATCACGCTTCAGAAGCTTTGCAATTTTAAGAGTGCTGCATCCCTCTGCAAGATATCTCACTATTTTTGACTTTTCTGAGCCTGTCAAGTCCTTCTTTTGACCCATTTTGCCAAAGGAAAGGAAGTTGCCTAATAATTATGCACACCTAATATAGGGTGTTGATGTCATTAGACCACACCCCTTCTCATTACAGAGATGCACATCACCTAATATGCTTAATTGGTAGTAGGCTTTCGAGCCTATACAGCTTGGAGTAAGACAACATGCATAAAGAGGATGATGTGGTCAAAATACTCATTTGCCTAATAATTCTGCACTCCCTGTATATATATCACTATATTCTAAATATTTGCAAATTCTCGAAGTGCCGATATTCGCGATTAATAGTCGCTATTCGAATATTTGAACCCAACACTACTCAAGACTAATTATTGCATTTAATGGTATGCAATACTATAATAAAATATACACTGCATATAACATGAGGCGTGCTTTATAGAAATAAACCCAAAGTGGCTTCTAAAGATTTGAAATAAGTTTAAAAAAAAAAGTTATTTCAAGTTTGTGATCTTTTTACAATTATACACATTTAATACCGCTTTCAGAAGTATCCATAGCCAAGGGAAAGGAAAGCTATATGGTTTTTACAAAATCATTCATCAAGAACTAATTGAAGCCTTCATACAGTTCAGAGCTGATAAAACACTGTAACAATAAACAATCACAAAATTCACTAGAGAAGGATTTGTTTTGCCTTGAGGAATAGAGTTCTATTCTATCTAGAGGATTCCTAGTTAAAGCATCACCAACGTTTCTTTCTTTTCAGTTTTATTGGGATAAACAGACCTTCCTCTTGATAATCATGAAGGGGAAGCTGTGTCAAATGTATTAGTATTGCTCCAGTGGAGCTATTCTCATTGTAGACATTTGCAATTGTTTGTGTTTGACATTCTATAGAAACATAAGCAGAATATTTCAGACGTTTAATATTTTCCCCTCTATTTCTAAACACTGTAAATTTCTTATTTTATGTCTTGAAACTTTCAAGTCAAAGTAGTTTATCTAAGTTATTACAATAAAACTTGAAATCATGATGCATTGTGAAGTGACTGTTTAGCTATAGATTGTTTACTTCCAAATGTTATGTTGAATATAATGTTCTCACTGTTGTAGGTAACTCTTCCCACTACCTAGTGTTAGAGATCGTCTCTTTTCAGGGGGTCACACTCACAGATATCTTCGCAGACAAGGGTAGAATGTCCAAACTCTTGCTTTATTTCAGACACTTTAGCAAAGCACAGGTTAAGAAGTCCCAGCTTCAACTTATCACGTGTGACATCCACACAAAATAACAAACGCTTGCCCAGCTAGGCTCTAACTAAACACAAGTGTATCCCTAACTCACCTAGAGAGCCCTGTTCACACATGGAACACAAATGCGGCTTTCCTCAGCCATTTAGTCCAGCAACCTCCAGGCTGTGACACTTCAATACCTTTTGGGGGATTGTGGCCCAGTAGTCCTCCCGACTCTGGCCTCGTGATCCTTGTATCACAGGCGTCACCGCGTCCCCCAAAGTTCAGGCTATCGCCTAGCCTCGTGGCCCCTCAGCCCACCCGGCTGAGACCACTCACACAGAGCCTCACCAGGACTCTGCTTCACAAGACACTCCAGAGTGAGACACACCCAAGATCCAGTAGCAGGATTAAATAGGATCCCTGGACATGAGCATGCCTCAAGTCCCGGACTGGAACCTGGGGAAACAACACCTCAATGTTCACATTGCCACAGATTCTATAGAATCAAAATTTGGCAGAATTTTTGCAGAGGAGAGACAGGGAGGGACAAAAAGAGAAAGGCATAGAGATTGAAGCAGTTTTGATTCAGATAAGATCAATCTACACTCAAAACACTTGTAGAAAACATGTGCAATATTATAACAAGGTTTAACCCCTTGGCAACATCTGCTGTACATATACGGACAAAGTTGTCACTTTTCAGATGGAGCCCACTCGCATGTGCACCTGGCACTATACCCACCTGGTTTCTGCTGTTTCAAATAGCAGAGACCTGTGATGCATGTACGCAATCAGCCCTGCAGCTCAGATGCTGTGGTCAAATGTGAACACAGCATCCATGCCGCCCAGAAGTGGGAGTTGAGCGGATTGAGATCAGGGAAGCTGTTTCATTACAGCAATAGCCCGAAGCCTCAAGCAGGCTTCGATGGCTATTATTAAAAGAAAACAATGGCACAATACCTAAAAAAAAAATACTAACATGTACACTCATTACATTTTATTACATATCAAATAAATAACAATAGAAGCAGGTGCAGGGAAATAGAGACATCACAGAGGGGGGGGGGGGGCACAATGGCAATAATTCATACTGCTCCAACAAGTGCTCCAACATACTGCTCCAACATACTGCTCCAACAAGTTACAAGTGCTGTAAACCAATATTAAGATCACCAAGCAGAATCAATTACCCATAGTGTGCCTCCTCCGAGATGGCTCTAACCCCGACGTGCATTTTGGCAAACCTTTGTCTGGGGGTGGCGTCACCACCGCAGGACTCACAATAGATACTCCTACTATCCAATAAAACTGTGTATTACACACTAATTATGATTGTACACACCTGGACAATGGGATATACCGGTAGCTGCTGCGTATATGTGACGGGCTGTGCATATGTATATGTGATGTGACGCATCATGTGATACATCAGTCACGTAATCCAAGAAGGTCTAGATATTTGAAAGATCATTTGGTTAAGAGTCTCTATACAAAACCGAGTCTCTATACAAAACCGATTCCTTCTGTCTTCCCTGGGATTGTAAAACCCAAATGGGGCTTTGTCCCCTGTGGGAAATGTATAGGGTGCAATAATAAGGAAAGGGCTATTGAGTTTTGTGATGTTACTGGTGAGAAGGTTTTTCAAATTACACATCGGCTTACCTGCTCTAGTACAACAGTGGTGTATTATGCAAAATGTCCATGTCCAAAGGTGTATGTGGGTCTTACCACGAGGGAATTCAAAGTCAGGGTGCGTGAGCATGTTCGTGACATCTCAGCTGCTTCTATTGAAAGGGATATGACTAATTTAAAGCCTTTTGCCAGTCATTTTAAGATGTATCATTCCTGTAATCCCAGGGGTTTGAGTGTCCGGGGAATAGATTGTTTACCAAAAAATGTCCGGGTCGAAATGTCTCAAAGAAACTTGCTCAATTGGAATGTAAATGGTTCTGAAAACTGAATTCCTTACGTCTTAATGAACTCAATGAGTCCTCTGGCTTTTCATCCTTCTTATAGGCACTTCCCGGGTCAGCATGTGTCATTGTTTTTAATATATAATATATATTTTTTAATTACTATTTTTTATTTTTATGAATTGTTAAATTTTTAATTATTTATACCTAGTCTTGTCTCTGCATGTATGTGATCAATCACTTCTCACACATTCCCTAGGTTAGATTGTAATATACTCCTGGACATTAAAGAGAACTCAATAATACATTTGTGTATGACATGTACTATATTCTTTTTATATTATATTTAATTTTTATTTTATTTTTCACAATCTTTCATCTGGATGTTTGGGTTCTACGGGTTCGGCCAAACTTCACAAAAAAGTTAGATTTCGGGACCCAAACTTGACCCGAACTTGACACCGAACCTGAACCCCATTGAAGTCAATGGGGACCCAAACATTGGAGCACTAAAATGGCTGTAAAAAAGTCATGGAAAGGGCTAGAGGGCTGCAAATGGCAGCAAAATGTGGTTAAGAGCATAGCAAGTGCTGTGCAAACAAATATGGATAGGGAAATTCCATAAAATAACGTAATAAAAACGTAAAAATAAAAAATAATAACCTTGATCTATGAGGTCCATATGGAGTAGGAGGTTGAGGAGGCGGTGGATGTGGCGGTGTAGGTGGAAGTGGCGGTAGAGGAGGAGAAGGTAGCCAACACTGGTTTTTAGTTATGTTTTTATTTTATAAATTTTTCTTTTTTGTTTAAATTTGGGTAGACCCCAAAACATTGGGAAATATAACCTGTGATAACCCCCCCCAGCCATGCTAAACAAGCGTTCAGACAATACACTGGCTGCAGGGCAGGCCAGCACTTTCAAGGCGTAAAGGGAAAGCTCAGGCCATGTGCCCAATTTGGAGACCAAGAAGTTGAAGTGTAGGCGTGTGCACACATACTGCTCAACCATGTCACACGTCCCCGTGACGTCCATGATCCAATTGGATATCTTCTCTATCAACTTTCAATGTTTTTTTCTGCGCCTACCATGGTGATCATGGGTAGCGGGGAATTAGGGTTCCAGGCCAGAGAGATATCCTGAGAAAGGGATACCACATCCAAGGGAGGTCAATGGATGAAATTAAATGTGATTGAGTGGAAATGTGGGACAAATTATTGAAGCAGAAGCTTCCAAGTAAAGGAGGGGGCGCGCAGCAATTACTCACTCCCGACTTGAGGAGGTAGTGACAATGAATAACAATACAGGACTCTTAAGATGCCCTGTTATTTGAATGATTAATAAAAAATTACAGGGAATGTCACTGGGGTATTTTAGATTTGGAAACGCCAGGAGAGGCCCTTCTGCCGCTTTGTTGACTCTAGATAACTTCTGCCTGATCGCATGTCCCCGTGACATCCATGATCCAATTGGATATCTTCTCTATCAACTTTCGATGTTCTTTTCTGCGCCTACCATGTTGATCACGGTTAGCGGCGAATCAGGGTTCCACGCCGGAGGGAGAGGGAGTGTGAGAAAGGGATACCACATCCAAGGGAGGTTAATGGCTGCAATGTGATCAAGCTGAAATGGGGGACAAGTTATTAAAGCGGAAGGATCGAATGAAGGGAGAAAGCGTGCGTCAATTAAAGATGAAATTTAGAAATTTAAGTCCCTGTCACCTATGCAGAGCAGGGGTTTTTCATAGGCAAAAATGGGTTAATGTCACCCACCAATGGAACAGACGATTTTACAAAAATTAGGTACCTGTCACCTATGCAGAGCAGGGGGTGTATACGGCAAAATTGCTAAAATGTCAACCGGACAATGTAACAGACGATTTTTTGAAATTTAGGTCCCTGTCACCTATGCAGAGCAGAGGTTTATTCACGGCAAAACTGTGTTCATGTCACCCACCAATTGAACAGACGATTTTACAAAAATTAGGTCCCTGTCACATATGCAGAGCAGGGGTTTGTTTACGGCAAAATTGGTAAAATGTCACCTGACAATGTAACAGACGATTTTTTTAAATTTAGGTCCCTGTCACCTATGCAGAGCAGGGGTTTATTCATGGCAAAAATGGTAAAATGTCACCCAAGCATGTAACAGACACTTTTGCACCCTGCTCCCTCTTTTGCTGTGCTGGTGCATCTGTGCGACCACCGCCTCTTCCTCCGAACTAGACAGGTCACTCGCATGACCTTAATTCCATGTAGGGTCTAGTATCTCATCATCCTCCACATCATCTTCCACCCACTCTTTACCCCTGCCCTCCTTGTCGGTCTGCAGACTGCAGAAAGCCGCAGAAGTTGGCACCTGTGTTTTATCATCATCAGAGACGTGCTGCAGAGGTCCTCCAATGTCCTCATCCTGAAACATAAGTGGGTGGGCATCAGTGCACTCAATCTCTTCCACTTCTGGTGCAGGGCTATGTGGATGGCCCACGGAAACCCTGCCAGCAGAGTCATCAAAAAGCATAACAGACTGCTGCATGACTTGGGGCTCAGACTGCTTGGGTGATTTGGAAGGGGGTGAGTTGAAGGACAGATGGACATGGGCTGTAGGTGCCAACTCTGATCTTTCAACAGGGGACTGGGTGGGAGATAATGCGAAGGAACTGTAGGCACTGTTTGCCCCCCAATCTACTATAGTCTGTACTTGTTCTGGCCTCACCATTTGTACTGTCCTAAATGCAGTGTAGGCCGCAAATGTACTTTCTAGCGCAAAAGATGAGCATTTGTCACCCAACAATGTAACAGACGAATTAAAAAAATGTATTTCCTTGTCCACTAGGTAAAGTAGGGGTATGTCACAGCCAAAAATTGTTGAATGTCACCCAACTATGTAACAGACAAATTTGTGACATGTATTTCCCTGTCCACTAGGTAGAGCATGGGTATATCACAGCCAAAAATTGGTGAAATTTACCCGACAATGTAACAGACAAATTAGTGAAATGTATTTCCCTGTCCACTAGGTAGAGTAGGGGTATATCACAGCCCAAAATTGGTGAATTTCACCCGACAATGTAACAGACAAATTAGTGAAATGCATTTTCCTGTGTACTAGGTAGAGCAGGGGTATATCACAGCCAAAAATTGGTGAATTTCACCCAACTATGTAACAGACAATTTAGTGAAATGTATTTCCCTGTCCACTAGGTAGAGCAGGGGTATATCACAGCAAAAAATTTGTGAGTTTCACTCCACAATGTACCAGAAAAATTTGTGATATGTATTTCCCTGTCTACTAGGTAGAGCAGGGGTATATCACAGCCAAGAATTTGTGAGTTTCACTCCACAATGTACCATAAAAATTTGTGATATGTATTTCCCTGTCTACTAGGTAGAGCAGGGGTATATCACAGCCAAAAATTGGGGAATTTCACCTGACAGTGTAACAGACAAATTAGTCAAATGTATTTCCCTGTCCACTAGGTAGAGCAGGGGTATATCACAGCCAAAAATTTGTGAATTTCACCCGACAATGTAACAGACAAATTAGTGAAATGTATTTCCCTATCTACTAGGTAGAGCAGGGGTATATCAAAGCCCAAATTTTGGGAATTTCACCCGACAATGTAACCGACAAATTAGTGAAATATATTTCCCTGTGGACTAGTTAGAGTAGGGGTATATCACAGCCCAAAATTTGTGAATTTCACCCAACTACTGTATGTAACAGACAAATTAGTGAAATGTATTTCACTGTCCACTAGGTAGAGCAGGGGTATATCAGAGCCAAAAATTTGTGAATTTCACTCGACAATGTACCAGACAAATTAATAAAATTTATTTCCCTATCTACTAGGTAGAGCAGGGGTATATCACAGCCAAAAATGTCCCTGTCTACTAAGTGGAGCAGGGGTTTATCACAGCCAAAAATTGGTGAATTTCACCCGACAATGTACCAGACAAATTAGTGAAATGTATTTCCCTATTTACTAGGTAGAGCAGGGGTATATCAAAGCCAAAAATTTTAGAATTTCACCCGACAGTGTAACAGACAAATTAGTGAAATGTATTTCCCTGTCCACTAGGTAGAGCAGGGGTATATCACAGCCAAAAATTGGTGAATTTCACCTGACAATGTACCAGACATATTAGTGAATATTGTTGAGCGCGAATATTCGAATAACGAATATTTTTAGCGAATATCGCAACGTTGAGAATTCACGAATATTTCGAATATAGTGCTATATATTCGCTATATCGAATATTCGTGAATTTTAAACATCTGAAAACATGATCCCTCACTGCTTCTTGCTTGTGGGCCAATGAGTCATTGGCCCACAAGCAAATTAAGCTGGAAGGAATCATTTTTTCATATAAAAAAAAATTTGACAAATATTCTAAAAAACAAATATATTCGCTATATTGCTTTATATTTGTTTTTTAGAATATTCATCATATTCTAAAACAAGAATATATAGCAATTTTGCGAATATTCGTAAAATACAAACAAGCAATTTAGCTAATATAGTGCTATAATCTTTTTTTAAGAGTCTTAATTTAAAAAAAATCTAAAGTACAGAAGAGAAAAAAAGTTACAACTATTAGACAAAGTAGATTATACCACTATATTAGCTAAATTGATCGATTCTACATAATTTTTTTCGAATATTCGCTATATTGCAAGAAGCAGGGTGGAATCAATCTTGTTATTGGAATTCCCGATTTTTAGCCAAAAATCGGGAATGTTATGAATGATTGCGTAAGGACACGATCTTATGAGTGACATAATCGTGTCACGTGTCATGTGCCCTGGTTTCGGTTTTGGTTTTGCTACCAGTGGAGTTTGGCAGTCTGCCTGTATTAAAATCGGCGATCGAAAATGGGGCGAATTCAATTTCAGAAAGAAGAAGAAGAAGTTATTCTCACTGTAAGTAATATTGTATTACAGCACTGTATTTTATTTCATATTGCATGCATCAGAACAATATTTAGCAATACTCAATCTACGTCTAAATTATTTATATGTAGATTGAGTGTTGCTAAATATTCGTGTATGTGAATAAGAACTACATTGATACAAATTTTTATTTATTTATTTTTTCCTCCGCCGCCCACCGCCCCCAATAGTAGATACTGATTGGTGCACTGAGTATTCTTGCTACTTCGCAGCACTATGTCAGTAGCATGTATGTATTGACAACAGATAAATATCTATCACATGCACATAGCACGTCCATTTTCCTGCCATGCAATATATACCACACTATATACCATACACACAATCTATATAGATTTAATTTTATGTCCAGCAGTACACCCAATAACGTACCGTCACTTAACTAGACAGGTACATCGCAGCTTAGCTGGCCAATATCTGATTGCTCAGACCTCACATACATATAATCGCAATACAATCCGATCTTATATCGGTAACTTTAAATCTAAAATTTCCCCTTTAAAGACGTAACTACTTTTTGCTTTTTTGTAGTGGATATTTTTTTGAATATTTGTATAATAAAAACATTGTGATTATATGCTTTCATCTTTATCCTTCAGCGCTTTCTTGAGCGGGGATATCCTTGGACCCAGAAAAGGGTTGAAAAAGAGGCCATTGTACGGTCTGTCCGGACAGAATTTAAATTAAAAAGCGGCATATGGCACAACCACAAGGCCATTCAAAAAAAGTATTGTGACCTCAAACGCCTACACCCAGATCGGGTCGAAGATTATAGTAGGCGATTATGCCCAGGTACAATGCTTACATGATTTTATAAAATATCTTAACTTATTTAATTGCATTAAGTTTACATAACACATCTCATAAAGCATGTGTGTTAACTCTACTACATCCGTATTTCATCCCTTTTCAAATGATTACTTAATACCTGGTGTGACATGTACAAAATCCTCGTGTTACATCATACATCTCTACCTCGCTGAGATTTTATATATATTGTGGTAATGTGAACAGTGCTGGAAGGTGTGTTGTCCCACCTCAGGTACCTCAGGTGGGTGAGACAGATAAAATCCAGAGAGTGGCAGTAGTCTCAGCAAAGCATAGTTTGCTGAGACATTTTTGTATACATTTTCTGGGCTGGATTTTACTTGGACTGGTGGCCAGGCTTGGTAGAGGGAGTTGCCAGTCCACACCCTTCCAGTACGGGTTTTCCTTTCTACCTGAGGTGATCGCAGGTGAGGCCTGCTGTAATCAGGCTGGCATAAAGAACCTCAGAGTAGGTCAGTCTGGGGAGAAATACGCTGTGAGATACAGAGAGCCAGAGCACAGGCTCTGTGCGTGGTCTCAGCTCGCCAGGCTGAGAGACCCCGGGGCACTGTGACAGCCCGAAGTTTGGGGAACGCCGTGACGCCGGGATTCAAGGGTCACAAGGCCCTAGTCGGCAGGACTGTTGGGCCACCCTTCCCCATACAGGTACGGGACTGATTACAGCCGGAGAGGCTGGGGAACTACGGGCTGAGAAAAAGGCGCATATGGGTTCCGTGTGTGAACAGGGTTCTGTAGCTGAGTCAGGGCCACGTTAACAGGTGTAGTGAGAGCCCAGCTGGACAGGTATTTATTTTGTTTTGATGTATATGGGAACCTCACCACCCCAGTAATTAATAACTGGACTGTTCAGTGTATGAAAAATGTCCCAATAAATACAATGTTTGGCCCCGAAAGCTGCGGTGGATGACGATTCTTGTGAGAATGACCCCACAAGTACAGCGATCCCTTACATATGGTGGAGGATGCGGGCAAGTCGTCCGTAGAAGAAGGGCAACAGTCGGTTGCTAGGGGCAACAACAAGACAAAGAGCAGGTGCTACTGAGTGCTGCTTTGTTGCCGTGTTATGCTTAAACAGCTGGAAGCCTCTTTCGTCCAGTGGAGCTGTGGCTTGTGCTGTTCTGGACTCTTGTTACTATTTTGCTGTGCGATGATTTAAAGGGCCAGTTGGCCAAATATAAAAAAAAAAAAAACTGACCTGTGAAAATGGCTGCTGCATCGTATCATCCGTGGGAGAAGGACTGCGAGCTGGTGATTGGGGGAATCCCGCTGGGGTCTCGGGTCAAGCCTGAAGTGCTGGAATTTCTGGAGAGAGGGCCAGAGACTGATGCCACCATGTGTCTGACCTTTGTGACAGAGTTTGGCTCTGTGCAATGGGAGCTGTTAAAATGTGAGACACTGGATGTGGAATTTGTGCTGGGCAAGGACTTTCCATTGTTTGGGCAGTTGTGGAGCGGAGCTCCTGATAAAAAGCAAAGATATGCCGTTGCCAAGGGCAACCTTCGGGAATACAAAGAGGTGGAGAGCGGTGCAGTTCTCATGAGTACATATCTTCTCTGCGACTGTGCACAAGATTCTAAAGGGTGCGGCTGGAATGACCATCCAGGAAGAGTATTAACTGCAGGTCAAGTTTTTTTCCGGTAGCAACTGTTGGAGTAAGGAGTCTGCAGGTGATCATGGTACCAGGAATCAAGGGCAGGTCTCCAGAGGCTGGATTTTGGAGGATGGTCTCAATAGAGATGTCCGTGGGATGTCCTCGTCTCCCAAGACTGCTGAACCCGTGACAACGAAGGGGAAGACTGTTCCTGTTATTTACTATGTGGCAGACTCAGTGACAGGATAAGCCTGTTGTGATTGCTCCCTCGCAGAAATCTACAGAGGAGGTTTCTGTGTTGCCTCAGTTGCCCATGACCAAAGCTAGTTTTGGGATGACAAGGATCCGGGATCCCATGCTAGCCCGGGTAAGAGGTAGCACAATATTGAAACCTGAGACTGGTAAAACAATAAAGGTGCTGGACAGTCATGCGGATAAGGACTATCTGCTGATTTTCACTGAGCGTCAGACTCCAATGAGAACAGGGACTTATGAACTTGATGTTACAGATACGCTCATGCATGAGGGAGTGTTGGGGTGTAATTTTCCCTTATGCTGGGAGTTGTGGAGTAATGGAGACACTTCTGCAGAGAGTGCAAAAACTCCTCCAGAACTTGTACCTGTCCCTTTAGGTTAACGTGTAAGGGAAAGGACCATTGAAAACAGTGATGTAGTTGGAGTGAAAAATGAAAATGTGAGGTCATGTGAAGTATATGATGATGACATGCCTTTTCCCTTTCAGGATGTGATCAGGAGAGAAGTGCCCCCTCCTGGTAAAAATATATGTGATACAAAAATGCTGGTTAATGTTGTGAGCCTAGAGGGTGTACCACATGTACCAGAGGTGGATATGCAGTACCCATGGGGTTTTATGGTTGCTGGGGAAGTGTCCAATGTGGGGATTAGCGCATCGGTGCCCCTAGAGGTCAGAACTGATAATGATGACACAAGTAATATAAATGACGCATGTGCCGTGGCCGATAGCAACTCAGAGAGAGAGGCTGCCATGTCGAGTTCTTGCCAAATTGACGTAGTTACGGGTAGCAACCAGACGATAGTTGTACCTGACGTGACTAGAGTTGAGGGGGGAGACGCCAGCCTAGTGTCTGAGACCCATATTCAGGCAGCGGTAGATGACCTGACCTGTCAGTACAGCTGCAATCATGAAGATGATTTCTCTCTCTCCACACGGTCCCTAGATACTACGATAGAGAAGGGACTAGTTGTCATCATAAAGACATTGAAGAAGGCTGCAGAAGGGTCAAATGAAGAGACCCCGGAAAAGAAGAGTGAACTGAAGGGTCTACTGCCTGGTGTTCCGGAGAAGAGGAAAAACTCCAGAAAGACACGGAAGTCTGTAGTAGACATCGACAATGGGCTTGAAGAGTCCCTGGTTGGAAATCCCACAAAGTGTCTAAAGGAGAATGGTGGTACTCCTTTGTCTGATGCGTCAGCACAACAGAGTAAAGAGCCGCTGGAACAGGAGGCCCAAGAGTGGGGCGCTTCCAACAAGCTAGTGCGAAAAACTAAGAAGGAACAGAAGTTTGACCAGCTCCTGGCTGAAGAGAAATACATATCGGCTCGGTATGCCGAACAACGTGATCGAGCGGAGGCTGATGCTCGGGAGAAAGAGTCCAAGGCCCTCTCCTTGGCTATAGCAATTGAAGATGTGCTTGAGGAGCGAAATGAATTAGAAAAACTGAACAAGCAACTCAGAGCAAAGATGGAAGCTCTCATGAGCTCAAAAGATGCCATCTATGAGTTGGAGAAGAATAAGCGTGCTCCTGCACAGCAGGTGGAAGAAAATGAGAAACCAGAAGAGGAAGATCCTCTGGAAGGTGCCAAGAAGTCAGAGCCTGGTAAGAGTGGGTCTGGAGATGGTGGTGCCGGGGTGCTGGCCAAGGCAGAGAAGGTGGAAAAGGTATCGGCTGAACCAGTTGATGGGGCTGATGTGGATACAGAAGCCAAGAGGCTCCTGACAGTGAGCAGCCCGGGCCTGAGCATGAAAGTTGTCCCCTCTGCCGTCAATGCCTTCCAGAAAGCCAGGGGTCTGATGGGGAACAATATCCTGGATGAACCTCTAAAGGGATTGCCAGAAGATGACGAGTCTGGTGAAGACCCCGTTGTCCCCAGTGCCTCCAACCTTGATGCAAAAGGGGAGGAGGAGTTAAGAAAGCAAGGATATGATGCCATGTCCCTGAATGGTGAGAAGGCTAATAAAGTGAAGGAGGACGCCAAAGAGACAGACGCCAAGGAAGCTAAGGCCGAGCTCTTGAAGTGGGAGAAATCCTTGGATGTTCCAGAGATCAAGGGTAAAACCGAAGTGGGGAGAGCCAGTGAAGAGGCAGAAGACCCTGAAACTGAGGCACCATCTGAGAAAACCACTGCTGAAAAAGAAGCGAGCGGGGGCAAGCCAGCTCTGCAGACGGAGCTTCGCATAGACAAGAAGAAAAGGCCTAAGCATCTGCAAGAGCCAGCGAAGTCAAACAGAGAGTCTGTCGTTTGCATAAAAATATATTCTGAAGGGAGTTCCAGAAGCCGAGATCGAAATTCTAAGAGTAAAGGAAAAAGAAATGTACAATCTGCTGTTAAAATAAAGAGACAAAAAGAGGCGAGTCGTAAGAAGCGTGCTCGGCTGAAGCAGCTATGTAAGTCAAAGAGAGAGAAAGATAAAAAAATAAAAAGAGAGAGAGGGTCTGCCTGTCACATGGACATGGCAACCTTGTAGACAATGTCTTTTGGGCAAGATGTCAGTGTGGGTAACAAACCAAGCACTGATGGCATGGGTCTGGCAAATAAAGGGAAGCCTCTGACGCTGACCACATCTGACCACATCTTCCAGGGGGAAGGTTGAGCCAGCCGGATGCCCTGTCACAAGCATCCAGGTACAAGTGTTTACCCCCACGGGTTTGAACAGAGGGGGGGGGATATGTGGTAATGTGAACAGTGCTGGAAGGTGTGTTGTCCCACTTCAGGTACCTCAGATGGGTGAGACAGATAAAATCCAGAGAGTGGCAGTAGTCTCAGCAAAGCATAGTTTGCTGAGACATTTTTGTATACTTTTCTGGGCTGGATTTTACTTGGACTGGTGGCTAGGCTTGGTAGAGGGAGTTGCCAGTCCACACCCTTCCAGTACGGGTTTTCCTTTCTACCTGAGGTGATCGCAGGTGAGGCCTGCTGTAATTAGGCTGGCATAAAGCGCCTCAGAGTAGGTCAGTCTGGGGAGAGATACGCTGTAATATACAGAGACCCAGAGCAGAGGCTCTGTGCGTGGTCTCAGCTCGCCAGGCTGAGGGACCCCGGGGCACTGTGACAGCCTGAAGTTTGGGGAACGCCGTGACGCCGAGATTCAAGGGTCACAAGGCCCTAGTCGGGAGGACTGTTGGGCCACCCTTCCCCATACAGGTACGGGACTGATTACAGCCGGAGAGGCTGGGGAACTACGGGCTGAGAAAAAGGGGCATATGGGTTCCGTGTGTGAACAGGGTTCTGTAGCTGAGTCAGGGCCACGTTAGCAGGTGTAGTGAGAGCCCAGCCGGGCAGGTATTTGTTTTGTTTTGATGTATGTGGGAACCTCACCACCCCAGTGATTATTAACTGGACTGTTCAGTGTATGAAAAATGTCCCAATAAATGCAATGTTTGGCCCCGAAAGCTGCGGTGGACGGCGATTCTTGTGAGAATGACCCCCCAAGTACAGCGATGCCTTACAATATTGTTATACACACAGCGCGGTACTGATGTATGATTTCACCGGATGAGTTCATAAGTTTCACACACACAGAAATATATATAGGTATTTTTGTTTATATCTACATAAACTGCAAACATCATTCAGTATTCCGGTCAAAGTTCCCGACCATTACATACATCCCCACATAATTTGCATGGGATTCAAGATTTTATATATATATATATATATATATATATAGGAAAAGAAATCAGGGCAGCACTCCTGGTGGTCGGGTGTGGGTGCCAGCGGCGATAAACACCTTACCAAGGTGTACAATATAGAATAAAGAAAGATACCGCAGCACATCCCATATATATATATAAAACATCAAAAGGATGAGGCAGCACTCCAAGCATAAAGTGAAAAAAATTGTGGATCTTTTATTCCCCTATGCTTTTATTCCCCTCTACATTTTTTTGTCTGCTATATATATATACATATAAAATACACATATAAAAAAGGATGTATGTGTGTATGTATGTGTGTATGTTCCGCAAAAACAAAAAAACGCAACAATCGATTGCAACAATTTGTATACACATCCCTTGCTACCTGGAAAAAAATCTTGCGGGACTCTCGGCTCTCTACGACATACCGTTCCCGAGATATTCCCCAAAAATGACCTGTATTATCCAATACAAGCCTGCCAGCCTTTCACTTAAAACCTAACTGCCAACTGACGGGCGCTGTGGAGTTCACAGTAAAAGGGCCGGTTACCGTGAAAGTCACTATTAAAGGGTCAGTCATCGTGAAAGTCACTGTTAAAGGGGCGATCACCATCAAAGACACTGTTAAAGGGGCGGTCACCATCAAAGTCACAGTTAAAGGGGATACTTTAAGCCTCCTTCTAATTATAAAGTTATCGTGACAACTAAATGAACAGGGAGGGAGGGTGGGTTGGCAGCAGATCTTCAAAATGCGGCTTGGCAGACAGTCTAACGCTTGCAGCCAGAAAAAATTATATACCCAACATAACACCATCCAATAACCCCTTATCTAATTTCCGAACTTTTGTTTTGTTTCCCTAAACGTCAATTACCCAGTCACAATACCCTATAGGGCACCTTCCGAACAAATCCCATGTTACCTCATCCTACCTTGTAACTTAGACTAGTTCTACCCATCTATAACACTTTTTTTAACCAACAAAATGAGGCAAATCCACTATTGGTATAATTCATAATCCCATGCAGATTCCTCCATATAGTAATTTCTTGATCTTTACCTTTGTAAATGATTTCTGAGTTGTTTGTATAAATTCTTAACATTGTGTCATTATTACAGATCAACCCGTTCCCTCCGTCCGCCACCACAAAAAACAAACAAACAAACAAAAACTGAGGAGGTGCCCATGGAGGAGGAGGAGTGTAAGGAGCAGGAGGAGGGAGAAAATATGGAGGCCACTTCCCCCCAAGATGTTGGCGAGACAGAGGCGACAAAGGAGGAGGCAGGAACTTCCAAACAACCATATTCTGCTCCCCCAGCTCCAGAAGAGGAGGAAGAGGTGGTCTACACCCCCCACCGGGAGGGTAAATATGTGCACACATTACTATAATTTGGTCTACATAACATATTCACAAGCATCCCACGATCCCCCCACCACCCTGCATCTCCGGAGCTGCAATGCACATGTGTAATGAATCCAAAAAATAGCAGCCCTTAGTTAACATGGCTGCCTGTTTAGCTGAGCAGCATTTGCACCCCGGTTCACAAACTTTTATGCCTGGGGGCAGGGTGTCTGTTGGTCCGTAAGACTGCCCCTCTGCGTCAAGTCACGTCCCGCTGAGGCCTACTCTTAATGGCCGGCCGTAAAGTGGTTAAAAGTGGCAACAATGAGGGGACAACAGAAACTAGTGTAATAGAAAAAAAAATAAGTGACATACTCGGTGTAAACTACCAAAAAACTATTAACTAACCAAATAAATATTATACTCTATCCGAACTATCACTAAGAAAACCAAAATATAATTAACGTAAAGATCTATAGTTATTGTATTTAGATGTAAATAGGCAGGGTTTAAACACATACTAAACACAAAGCACTAATTGTCTTGTAAGTAACCGTAATTGAAATAATTTCTTTTTAGTTTTTTTCAGTAGTGAACAAGTGCAGAAAGCACTTTGAAGAGCTTTAAAAAGAATATAGTAATAATAAGAAAGAGAGGGAAATGGAGAAAAAGTACAAATTTAACCAAATGGACGAGCTATTATCGGAGACCCAAAAGTTGCCCTAGAGGCATGTTTTGTTATTATGTTTGTTATAAATACAGTTTTTCAGTTTGAGACAGCGTGCTTTTGTTTTTTCTAATTTAATGTTACGGTGTACTTTTATAAGTTAGTTGTAAGGCCACTTTATTCCAGGGTCAAACTCATCTTGATCAGGACAGACAGCAGAACAGACAGCATTAGGTACATGGTAACACTGTAGTATATGGCCCACACATAACTCAGTAGTGTCAGGTCCTACAACAGCAAGTATCGGTAACGGTGGAGTATAAGGCCAACACATAACTCAACAGTGTCAGGACCTACAACAGCAAGTATCGGTAACAGTGGAGTATAAGGCCCACACATAAGTCATCAGGGTCAGGACAGACTTCAGCATCAACAGCAGGTAGATGTTAAGGGTCCAGTATAAGGCCTACATATAGCTCGGCATAACTCAGCAGGACAGCCAGCAGCAGGTTCGAAGTGTGCAGCATGAATTTGTTCCCAGGAATGGGCCCCCATCAGACCAGGACAGCACCAAAAATAAACAAAGACACCTCTGACAGCATCATGTTGTAAGTGTGCAGCAGGAATAAAAAAAAAAAATTTAAACAAGAAAAATAAGTACAAAATTAGCTACAGACGACACGACGCGTTCCTCCGACTGCTAGAACTTTCAAGATCGGGCACATCGAGTCTGTGGCAGATAAATATTTTTAATAACATTTTAACAATAACAATTTACAACATTTTAACAATAACTGTCCTTTCGGGCTACTTTGTTAGTTTGTCATGGAAATCCACTATATCTTTCATTATTTGACGGTTCCTCTAATCCATCTTCCGAACCTTCTTCGAAACCCGCCGCAGCAGCTTATGGAGAGCCAATTGATTCTTTAGAAGCTCCTTCTGGAACTTGGCCATTCGTTTAAGGCATTTAAAGATTACTGTATGTTTAAAATAAAATAAAATATTAATGCAATTTTCTTTAGCAGACAATTAGTCCATTGTGTGGAGTAGGTGTATAAACACTTCAGATTTACATCAAAATCCAGAAGTTACACATGTTTATGGTCATTATAGTTTTTTTGGATTAGAGATAGTTCAGATACAATTTAATGTTTTTTTTTGGGTAGTTTATATATTTTTGCTACTTTAGACACTTATGCCACTTGCACACGACCATATGCCCTTCGAGACATACGGTCCATGAGCATGCCATATGTCCCGGAGCAGCATACATCATGCTCATGGGAGCGCACAACAGCAGAGGTTACTATGATACTCTCCGCATCGTCCGCCCGTGGGACTATAGTCCTGTGTTCATATGAGTGTAGGACAATCGTCCCGCGGGTGGCCCATGCGCACAGCATCAATAGTAACCTATAGTTAATATACATTATTGGCATAGTAACCTATGATGCTGCGCGCTCCCATGCGCATGTTGTATGCCGCTCCAGGACATATGGTATGCTCATGGACCGTATGTCTTGAAGGGCATACGGTCATGTGCAAGTGGCGTAAGTGTCTAAAGTAGTTAAAAAATATAAACTATTAATGAATAGAATAAATCGAATTTTATTCAGAATTTTTTCATTTCTTTTCGAAATCATGATTTCGATTATTGCACCGGGCCGTTGCCGTACTGGTGTTTATTCCTGCTTGGCCTACCTGACCGAGGTAATAGTCTAAGCCCGCCTAGCCACAATTTTGTTTATCAAACCATTAGAGATCGGCTGAATATTGCTATATATTCTTCTTATTGGAATAGCTATGAATATTCTAAAAAACAAATATATAGCAATATAGCGAATATATTCATTATTTAGAATATTCACATTTTTTTTTACCGATCTGTACAGTTGTTCGCATACTCCTCCCTGACAAGCGTTCCCGTCATCATGGGAACACCTGTGGGTTAGAAAATACCATCGGATCTGAGTTTTCCCTGAAATCGTGAAAACTCAGATCCGATGATATATTCTAACCCACAGGTGTTCCCATGGTGACGGGGACGCTTCTCGGGGAGGTGTATGCCAAAGTGGGATAACAGTACAGATTGAAAAAAAAAGACGAATATTCTAAATAACGAATATACTCGCTATATTGCTATAACTTCGTTTTTTAGAATATTCGTCATATTCTAAAACAAGAATATATAGCAATATAGCGAATATTCGGAAAATACACCTATAGCCAACCAATAGGAAAGATGCCTTATAGACTTAAAAAAATAATATCGCAATACGCAAAAAAAAAAAAACGCATATTAATCACGACGAATAGAATAATGACGAATATTCAATCGAATATTCACAAAATATCGCGAAACCGAATATGGTACGACCCGCTCATCACTATAATTCTGAAAGGTATTTACCTGTCTACTAGGAAGAGCAGGGGTGTCACGGCGGCCAGGATATAAGATACATAAATCACAAAACAAGTTTTCTAGGCGAGAAGCTGGGGATAAGGTCACATCCTAGCTAATCCCTAACTGCTCTCCCTATTCTGCTTTGCCCACATTCAGACCTTGTGTAACGCACCTAGTTGATCAGTTAGGATCTCAACTGCGGAAGCAATGGATATCCACTATTATCCCACCGCCCTTGTTTTTGGCTGTGGGATTCGCGGTTACTCAGTATGTACCCCAGGCGTCTCTCTCAGTCTTGGGCGGAGAGTTTGGGGTAACAAAATCATTTACCGCTATCCATCTAATTAGTTACTGCTGGAAAGGAAGCTCCCCCAGTATTACAGGAGTCACAAGTTAGTATAAGCTTGTGCACAGTTCAGAGTTAGTATATAGTATGCCCTCAGTTTAGTCTATAGTATGCCATAGGTTCAGGGTTAGTATATAGCATGTCCTCAGTTTTAGTATATAATATGCAGTAGGTTCAGAGTTAGTATAGCATGTCCTCAGTTTAGTATATAATATGCAGCAGGTTCAGAGTTAGTATAGCATGTCTTCAGTTTAGTATATAATATGCAGCAGGTTCAGAGTTAGTATAGCATGTCCTCAGTTTAGTATATAATATGCAGCAGGTTCAGAGTTAGTATAGCATGTCCTCAGTTTAGTATATAATATGCAGTAGGTTCAGAGTTAGTATAGCATGTCCTCAGTTTAGTATATAATATGCAGCAGGTTCAGAGTTAGTATAGCATGTCCTCAGTATAGTATATAATATGCAGCAGGTTCAGAGTTAGTATAGCATGTCCTCAGTTTAGTATATAATATGCAGTAGGTTCAGAGTTTGTATAGCATGTCCTGAGTTCAGTGTTGGTTTGGGAATATCGCCTCACACCAGCAGGAACCACCCCACTCTGAGTTCCAGGACCTTAATCAGAGCAGGTAACAGGCATATACTTGCGGTTAGTTGGTCCTGACTAGGAAGCCAGCAGTGGGGAAGCCAGTGGCAAGAAGGTAGGCAGTACTTCACAATGTTGTTAGGGATCCAGGTCTGGATATGTGGACAGAGTCCTCAGATGCAATGGAGCTAGCAGGGTGCGCACTCCATTAGTGGAACACCCTGCTTAGCACCTGTCTTCTATTTAAGGCCGGAGGTAAGTGGGCGGAGTCACAGGGAGCCGCTGCGATCCAGGCTGTACTGTTACAGTACCCCCCCCTTAAGGGACCCCTCCGGGGTACCCCACTAGGAGAGGGTCGGTTGGGAAATCTTCTATGGAACAATCTTTGGAGTCTGGGAGCATGAACGTTTTGCACATCTTCCTAAGAGTCATCCTGGGGACCATACCCCTTCCATCTAACGAGATACTGGATCTTCCCCCGTCTTCTTCTGGAATCAATGAGCTGCTCAACTTCAAATTCTTCTTCTCCTTGGACCTCTATCGGCGGCAAGGGTCGAGGATCATTTGATGGGAACGGCCTAGGTCTAAACGGCTTCAGTAGTGACACGTGGAATGTGGGATGTACCTGTAATCGAGAAGGAAGGGTGAGTCTCACCGTGTTGGGGTTAATAATCCTATCTATCGGAAAAGGACCCAGGAATTGTCTTCCCAATTTCTTGGAAGGTACCCCCAACCGAAGGTTTCTTGTTGATAACCAAACCGAGTCTCCGACCTGGTAGGGAGGATTTTCTCTCCTACGACGGTCGTAGTAAAACTTCTGTCTTTCCTTTGCCCGTTGAAGGTTGTCTTTTAGCGTCTTAAGGGTAGTTTGCAAAGTGGTCAGATAATCGTCTGTGGCTGGAACGTTTGTGGGAAGGCTGGTTTGAGGAAGAGACCTAGGGTGAAATCCGTAATTAGCAAAGAATGGAGTATGTAATGTGGAGGAATTTGTAGAATTATTATAGGCGAATTCAGCGAGAGGAAGTAGGCCCTCCCAGTCATCCTGGAGAAATGAGCAGTGACATCTGAGAAACTGTTCCAGACACTGATTCACCCTTTCAGTCTGCCCATTAGTTTGGGGATGATAGGCGGTAGACATTCTGTGGTCGATTTGAAGTCTGGAACAAAGTGCTCTCCAGAATTTGGATACGAATTGCGAACCCCTGTCTGATATGACCTGGCTAGGAATTCCATGTAACTTAATAATATTAGACAGGAATACCACGGCCGTTTCCTTGGAGGAGGGTAACTTCTTGAGAGGTACGAAGTGTGCCATCTTAGTCAGCAAATCCACTATCACCATGATGGTGTTGTTTCCTCTGGAAAGGGGAAGTTCAACTATGAAATCCATCGAGACCCATTCCCAGGGTCTGTTGGCGATGGGAAGACTCATTAGGAGACCATAAGGTCGGTTCCTGTCAGTTTTACATGAGGCACATGTCACGCACGTGGAAACGTATTCCTCAATTTGTTTGGTCATCTTTGGCCACCAGAAGTTCCTGCGTATCAGGGTTGTGGTTTTAGCAATGCCGGGATGTCCCGTGAGGGGTAAATCATGGCAAAGTTTGATCACCTGATTGGTGAGGGAGGGTGGTATATACAGTCGTGGCCAAAAGTTTTGAGAATTACATAAATATTGGAAAAGTTGCTGCTTAAGTTTTTATAATAGCAATTTGCATATACTCCAGAATGTTATGAAGAGTGATCAGATGAATTGCATAGTCCTTCTTTGCCATGAAAATTAACTTAATCCAAAAAAAAACTTTCCACTGCATTTCATTGCTGTCATTAAAGGACCTGCTGAGATCATTTCAGTAATCGTCTTGTTAACTCAGGTGAGAATGTTGACGAGCAATAGGCTGGAGATCATTATGTCAGGCTGATTGGGTTAAAATGGCAGACTTGACATGTTAAAAGGAGGGTAATGCTTGAAATCATTGTTCTTCCATTGTTAACCATGGTGACCTGCAAAGAAACGCGTGCAGCCATCATTGCGTTGCATAAAAATGGCTTTACAGGCAAGGATGTTGTGGCTACTAAGATTGCACCTCAATCAACAATTTATAGGATCATCAAGAACTTCAAGGAAAGAGGTTCAATTCTTGTTAAGAAGGCTACAGGGCGTCCAGGAAAGTCCAGCAAGTGCCAGGATAGTCTCCTAAAGAGGATTCAACTGCAGGATCGGAGTGCCACCAGTGCAGAGCTTGCTCAGGAATGGCAGCAGGCAGGTGTGAGCGCATCTGCACGCACAGTGAGGCGAAGACTTTTGGAAGATGGCCTGGTGTCAAGAAGGGCTGCAAAGAAGCCACTTCTCTCCAAAAAAAACATTAGGGACAGATTGATCTTCTGCAGAAAGTATGGGGAATGGACTGCTGAGGACTGGGGCAAAGTCATATTCTCCGATGAAGCCTCTTTCCGATTGTTTGGGGCATCTGGAAAAAGGCTTGTCCGGAGAAGAAAAGGCGAGCGCTACCATCAGTCCTGTGTCATGCCAACAGTAAAGCATCCTGAGACCATTCATGTGTGGGGTTGCTTCTCATCCAAGGGAGTGGGCTCACTCACAATTTTGCCCAAAAACACAGCCATGAATAAAGAATGGTACCAAAACACCCTCCAACAGCAACTTCTTCCAACAATCCAACAACAGTTTGGTGAAGAACAATGCATTTTCCAGCACGATGGAGCACCGTGCCATAAGGCAAAAGTGATAACTAAGTGGCTCGGGGACCAAAACAATGACATTTTGGGTCCATGGCCTGGAAACTCCCCAGATCTTAATCCCATTGAGAACTTGTGGTCAATCCTCAAGAGACGGGTGGACAAACAAAAACCCACTAATTCTGACAAACTCCAAGAAGTGATTATGAAAGAATGGGTTGCTATCAGTCAGGAATTGGCCCAGAAGTTGATTGAGAGCATGCCCAGCTGAATTGCAGAGGTCCTGAAAAAGAAGGGTCAACACTGCAAATACTGACTCTTTGCATAAATGTGATGTAATTGTTGATAAAAGCCTTTGAAACGTATGAAGTGCGTGTAATTATATTTCACTACATGACAGAAACAACTGAAACAAAGATCTAAAATCAGTTTAGCAGCAAACTTTGTGAAAACTAATATTTGTGTCATTCTCAAAACTTTTGGCCACGACTGTACAGTTGGCTGTCCTTGTAAAGGAGACCCTGTTGGTTCTGCGAAAGACCAGGGGGGGTATTAGCATGGTCATTAATTAGAGCATCCTTGAGCTGGGTTTCCAACGTTATGGTGGCAAGGACGAGTTTCTTCGGTGGAATGATCCATGTGGGGGCCGTGTCTGAGGTGCGAATTTCAGCCAGTCGTGACAAGGCGTCGGCCTTCCCATTTTTTGAGCCTGGTCGGTATGTAATTTGGAAGTTAAACCTGTCGAAAAAAAAACTCCACCGTACTTGGCGGCCTGATAGTATTTTATTGGTTTTCAGGTATTGTAGATTACGGTGATCCGTATAAATTGTGATGGGGTGTATTGATCCTTCAAGTAAATGCCTCCAATTTTCCAGGGAGCATTTTATGGCGAGGAGTTCCTTTTCGCCTGTGGGGTAATTGAAATTGGCGGTATTTAGCGTCCGGGAGTAGAACCCGATAGGATGTAACGGAGTTGAAAAAGAGCTTCGCTGGGACAGAACGGCTCCTATGGCTGCCTGGGATGCGTCTACTTCCAGCACGTAGTGATGGTTCGGATTTGGGAGAGTCAGTATCGGTGCCGTAGTGAACCTGTTCTTTAATAACTCAAACGCTGATTGGGCATCCTTGGACCAAACGAACTTCGTGTTGACACTAGTTAAGCGGGTTAGTGGTTTAGTGGTAGCGGAGAAATCTTTAATAAATTTCCTATAGAAGTTTGAGAACCCCAGGAACCGTTGAAGAGCTTTCCTGGAATCCGGAATCGGCCAATTTTGGATGCAAATGATTTTTGAGTGATCCATCTGGATACCCTTGGGTGAAATTATGTATCCGAGGAAGGGAAGAGAAGTAGTCTCGAACACACATTTTTCCTGTTTGACGTATAAGCGATGAACACTTAACCGTGCAAGAACCCAACGGACATGTTTCCTGTGATCGTGTAAGTTATCGGAATACACTAGTATATCATCAAGATAGATGATTACACATACGTCCAGTAGATCCCTAAAGATGTCGTTAATAAAATTTTGGAATGTGGCAGGGGCGTTGCACAACCCAAAGGGCATCACTGTATACTCGAAGAGTCCATACCGAGTGCGGAAGGCTGTCTTCCATTCATCACCTTTTCTGATCCTAATTAAGTTGTATGCGCCTCTCAAATCCAGCTTGGTGTAGATTGTTGCTGTTTGTAATCTTTCTATCAGTTCGGATATTAGCGGCAAGGGGTACCGATTTTTGATTGTTACTTTGTTCAAGGCTCTGTAATCTATTATGGGCCTTAGGCTTGAGTATTTGTTTCTCACGAAGAACATCCCTGCTGCTGCCAGGGAGGTTGAAGGCTGAATAAAACCTTTTCGTAAATTCTCTTCTAGGTACTGTTTGAGGTGAACAAGTTCTGGTTGTGCCAATGGATAAATTCTACCCGTGGGTATCTCACTATCCGGCAGCAAGTCTATGGGGCAATCGTAAGATCTATGGGGCGGAAGAGATTCCGCCTTCTTTGCGCTAAATACCTCAGCAAAGTCTGCGTATTGGCTGGGAACCTGGTTCACTCCCACGTGCATGAGAGATTTGAGAGGAAAGCAGGTCTCCATACAATAAGGTGACGTAAACTGAACTCTCCCCTGTTTCCATAGGAGGGTTGGCTGGTGTATTTGCAACCATGGCAACCCAAGAATCACGGGAAACAATGGAGAGTGTATGATATCAAGGGATAAGAATTCTGTGTGGTTATTTTCACATGTCACCATGAGGGGTTGAGTCTGACTGTGGATAGGACTAGAAGTGGTACCGTCAATGAAACTCACGGATATCGGAACGTTTTTTCTCATGTGGGGAATTTTATTTCGCTCAACCAGATGCATGTCGATAAAATTCCCCGAAGCTCCTGTGTCCACCATGGCTTCAACGATAATCCGGTTTTGGTCCCACTGTAAGGTGAGAGACGTGTATATGTAACCACCAGTACTATTTTTTGTACTGCCTAAGGTACAAAATGTGCCGCTCTTACCTTCGCACTTCTTACGTATCGCGGGGCATCCGTCAACGGTATGGTCAGCAGACGCACAGTATAAACAGAGGTTGAGGTTACGTCTCCTGGCTTTCTCTCTCTCGGTCAGAGGTCCTCGGATCGCCCCAATCTCCATCATCTCTACAGCAGGACCCTGGCTGGACGGTCTTGGGTTGGGTGTGAAGCCTGAGACTCTCTCGGCTCTGCGTTCTCTCAGCCGTCTGTCAATGGTGGTGGCCTTCTGCATCAAGGCATTAAGTGTAAGTGGTAATTCTCCTCAGGCTAATTCGTCCTTCAGGGCCTCGGAAAGACCTAGGCGGAACTGATTCCTAAGAGTGAGGTCATTCCATTCAGTCTCCCGGGCCCAGCGAGTGTATTCCGCAATAAATTCCTCTACAGGTCGTCTCCCTTGTTTAAGGCTGCGTATAGCGGTCTCAGCGGTCAGCTGTTTACTATGGTCCTCGTAGAGAAGGGCCATTTTTTCAAGGAACAGAGGGAAGGAATCCAGGACTGGGTCTTCCTTTTCTAAATAAGTATTGGCCCATGCTCTGGGCTCCCCCCTGAGGTAAGAGATCATGGTAAGTACTTTTGTTCTGTCAGTTGGGTAAGTCCGGGGCTGCAGCTCAAACATTAGTTTGCACGCGTTCAGGAAATCCCTGAACTGCCTTCGGTCACCCGAGAATATCTCAGGTGGGCTGACTTTGGGTTCTGGTCCATCACGGGGGTGTCCTGGCCCCTGAGTGACAAGTTGCCGTAGTGCCTGGTTTTCTATCTTGAGATGTTGTACAGTCACGTTGAGGGTCTCCACCCTCTTAGTGAGGGTGACGAGGTGACCTGCAACCTCCGCTGGATCCATGTGGGTTCCACTAATATGTAACGCACCTAGTTGATCAGTTAGGATCTCAACTGCGGAAGCAATGGACATCCACTATTATCCCATCGCCCTTGTTTTTGGCTGTGGGATTCGCGGTTACTCAGTATGTACCCCAGGCGTCTCTCTCAGTCTTGGGCGGAGAGTTTGGGGTAACAAAATCATTTACCGCTATCCATCTAATTAGTTACTGCTGGAAAGGAAGGTCCCCCAGTATTACAGGAGTCACAAGTTAGTATAAGCTTGCGCACAGTTCAGAGTTAGTATATAGTATGCCCTCAGTTTAGTCTATAGTATGCCATAGGTTCAGGGTTAGTATATAGCATGTCCTCAGTTTTAGTATATAATATGCAGTAGGTTCAGAGTTAGTATAGCAAGTCCTCAGTTTTAGTATATAATATGCAGCAGGTTCAGAGTTAGTATAGCATGTCCTCAGTTTAGTATATAATATGCAGTAGGTTCAGAGTTAGTATAGCATGTCCTCAGTTTAGTATATAATATGCAGCAGGTTCAGAGTTAGTATAGCATGTCCTCAGTTTAGTATATAATATGCAGCAGGTTCAGAGTTGGTATAGCATGTCCTCAGTTTAGTATATAATATGCAGTAGGTTCAGAGTTTGTATAGCATGTCCTGAGTTCAGTGTTGGTTTGGGAATATCGCCTCACACCAGCAGGAACCACCCCACTCTGAGTTCCAGGACCTTAATCAGAGCAGGTAACAGGCATATACTTGCGGTTAGTTGGTCCTGGCTAGGAAGCCAGCAGTGGGGAAGCCAGTGGCAAGAAGGTAGGCAGTCCTTCACAATGTTGTTAGGGATCCAGGTCTGGATATGTGGACAGAGTCCTCAGATGCAATGAAGCTAGCAGGATGCGCACTCCATTAGTGGAACACCCTGCTTAGCACCTGTCTTCTATTTAAGGCCCGGAGGTAAGTGGGCGGAGTCACAGGGAGCCGCTGCGATCCAGGCTGTACTGTTACACCTTGAAGGTAGGAATAATGTGTCTTCGTGCCTGGTCTGAGAATACCCTAGAATCCCTGAGATGTGGAAAGGGGAAAAAGGGACAGCCTGCTCCCTCAGAACCAGGAGGGGACAGACAACACACCAAAGCCAAGACAGCAAACCAAATAAATAAGAAACCAACTTATCTTATCTGAGCCGGAAAAGCCAATCCTTCACTCCTTACTTCTACAGATTGACTGAGCTATAACCCGCACGGCCCTTTGGGAGTGAAAGTAATTTAAGCCAATGACCCCACCCAGAGCACCTGAAGGGAGGCGGATCTAGCACGACTCCAAAACAAAACAAATGATTAGACACATGTTGCTAATCTGACAGACCTCCGCACATCGTCTGAGCAGGGCATGACAAGTGGTATATCACAGCCAAAAATTGGTGAACTTCACCCGACAATGTACCAGACAAATTAGTGAAATGTATTTCCCTGTCTACTAGGTAGAGCAGGAGTATATCACAGCCAAAAAATTGGGATATGTCACCCAACAATGTATCAGACAAATTAGTGAAATGAATTAAAATAAAATAAAATATGTAAAATTTTAAAATAATAATTTTGATCTATGAGGTGGACATCCATATGGAGTAGGAGGTTGAGGAGGCGGTGGACGTAGCAGTGTAGGTGGAAGCGGCGGTGGAGGAGGAGGTAGCCAACACTGTTTTTTGGTTTTAATTTTTTTATTACTTTTTTGGGGATTTTAATTAGGGTACACCCCAAAAGAGTGGGAAATATAAAAAATACAATAAAGAACAATTCCGCTGGAGTATAACAATGGCTGGGTAAGGCTGGTATGGTATACATGTCTATTCTGCACAAGGTACTTACAAGTCCTGTGGGATCCATGCCTGGTTAATTTTAATGAACGTGAGCTTGTCCACATTGGCTGTGGATAGGCGGCTGTGCTTGTCTGTGATAACGCCCCCTGCCGTGCTATACACACATTCAGACAATACACTGGCTGCAGGGCAGGCCAGCACCTCCAAGGAGTAAAGGGCAAGCTCAGGCCATGTGCCCAATTTGGAGACCCAGAAGTTAAAGGGGGCAGACCCATCATTCAGTACATGTAGGCTTGTGCACACATACTGCTCTACCATGTTGATGAAATGCTGCCTCCTTCTAAGACGTTCCATATCAGCTGGTGGTGCTGGTTGTTGTGGCGTGTTGACAAAGCTTTTCCACTTTTTGGCCATGCTAACCCTACCTTCTGAGGTGTTGGTGGTGCCCCAGCTGCATTGGCGACCTCTTCCTCCTCCTCTGCCTTCACCTTGTGCTTCCCCTGTGCCCCCGCTGTCAGGTGGGAATGCCACCAGCAGCGCATCTACCAGCGTGCACTTGTACTCGCGCATCTTACGATCACGCTCCAGTGAAGGAATTAAGGACGGTACGTTGTCCTTGTAACGGGGATCCGGCAGCATGGCCACCCGGTAATCAGCACAAGTTAGAATGTGGCCAACTCAGCGGTTGTTGCGGAGCTACTGCAGAATGCAATCGCTCATGTGTGCCAGTACGATGAGGGTGTCATGGATGACCGAGATGCAGTCCGCAAAGGCATCTGGTACCAGGTACTGGGTATTGTGGAGTATATGCAGGACGAGAGACTCCCCACGGAAGACCAGCGGTTGCTGAAGCGAGTAGCCCTGCGGATGCCCTTCCTGGGAGAGCAGCCCCGGGACGAATGGGTAAAGGAATTGAAACTCCTAGCATGGCGGGAGCTGTGGCTGGAAGATGCCTACCAGGCGCTCTGGTGGTATGGGGCACAGTACCTACCCAGGACAGCTGAGCATGACAAGCCGGAGGGAGAGGAGTTTGATGGTCCTGGCTTGTTATGGGAGACTTTTTCAGAGCTGGAGTTTGGGAACCCTACACAAGCCCGGTTCCATGATCTCTTGGAATGGAGGGAGAGCAGTTATGACTGGAACGACACTCATGAGATTGAGCAGGACCTGGTCCACCTGGTGACCCGGGAGATGGAGCTGGAACAGGGCTACCAGCAGCTGTTCCACGCCAGTGAGAAGGCTCAGCAGGACAGTAAGGTGACAAACCCAGTCTCCATTCCCCAGCGGCAGTGTGAAGTGCAGGGAGAGGAGAGCAGCGTCCTCCCTCCCCAGCGGCAGGCTGAGTTGCAGGGGGCAGAGGTAGTTGTTCCTGCCCCCCAGCAGCAGAGTGATATGCCGGGAAGGCAGTGTGAAGTGCAGGGAGAGGAGAGCAGCGTCCTCCCTCCCAGCGGCAGGCTGAGTTACAGGGGGCAGAGGTAGTTGTTCCTGCCCCCCAGCAGCAGAGTGATATGCCGGGAAGGCAGTGTGAAATGCAGGGAGAGGAGAGCAGCGTCCTCCCTCCTCAGCGGCAGGCTGAGTTACAGGGGGCAGAGGTAGTTGTTCCTGCCCCCCAGCAGCAGAGTGATATGCCGGGAAGGCAGTGTGAAATGCAGGGAGAGGAGAGCAGCATCCTCCCTCCTCAGCGGCAGGCTGAGTTACAGGGGGCAGAGGTAGTTGTTCCTGCCCCCCAGCAGCAGCATGATTTTTTGGGAATTGGGAGCCCAGTCTCCATTCCCCAGCGGCAGGCGGAGTTAGAGGGGGCAGAGACAGTCGGTCCTGTCCCCCAGCGGCAGAGTGTCCAGCAAGGAATAGAGAGCCCAGTCTCCTTTCCCCAGCAGCAGGACACTGTATTGGGAGCGGAGACGGTCGGTCGCCCTCCCCAGCGGCTGGATGTATGTATGGGAGAGGAGCTCGTTACCCCCTCTCCCCAGCGGCAGCTTAACGCACCAGGGGGAGACAGTAAGCCCCACAACAGTGCAGATGGGACCGTGGTCTCTGCACTTACAGCACAGGGGGTAGAGACAGTTGGTCTCCCCCTCCAACAACCAGGCTCCAACCAGGGGACAGCCTGCTCCCTCAGAACCAGGAGGGGACAGACAACACACCAAAGCCAAGACAGCAAACCAAATAAATAAGAAACCAACTTATCTTATCTGAGCCGGAAAAGCCAATCCTTCACTCCTTACTTCTACAGATTGACTGAGCTATAACCCGCACGGCCCCCTGGGAGTGAAAGTAATTTAAGCCAATGACCCCACCCAGAGCACCTGAAGGGAGGCGGATCTAGCATGACTCCAAAACAAAACAAATGATTAGACACGTGTTGCTAATCTGACAGACCTCCGCACATCGTCTGAGCAGGGCATGACAAGGGGTATATCACAGCCAAAAATTGGTGAACTTCACCCGACAATGTACCAGACAAATTAGTGAAATGTATTTCCCTGTCTACTAGGTAGAGCAGGAGTATATCACAGCCAAAAAATTGGGATATGTCACCCAACAATGTATCAGACAAATTAGTGAAATGAATTAAAATAAAATAAAATATGTAAAATTTTAAAATAATAATTTTGATCTATGAGGTGGACATTCATATGGAGTAGGAGGTTGAGGAGGCGGTGGACGTAGCAGTGTAGGTGGAAGCGGCGGTGGAGGAGGAGGAGGTAGCCAACACTGTTTTTTGGTTTTAATTTTTTTATTACTTTTTTGGGGATTTTAATTAGGGTACACCCCAAAAGAGTGGGAAATATAAAAAATACAATAAAGAACAATTCCGCTGGAGTATAACAATGGCTGGGTAAGGCTGGTATGGTATACATGTCTATTCTGCACAAGGTACTTACAAGTCCTGTGGGATCCATGCCTGGTTAATTTTAATGAACGTGAGCTTGTCCACATTGGCTGTGGATAGGCGGCTGTGCTTGTCTGTGATAACGCCCCCTGCCGTGCTATACACACATTCAGACAATACACTGGCTGCAGGGCAGGCCAGCACCTCCAAGGAGTAAAGGGCAAGCTCAGGCCATGTGCCCAATTTGGAGACCCAGAAGTTAAAGGGGGCAGACCCATCATTCAGTACATGTAGGCATGTGCACACATACTGCTCCACCATGTTGATGAAATGCTGCCTCCTTCTAAGACGTTCCATATCAGCTGGTGGTGCTGGTTGTTGTGGCGTGTTGACAAAGCTTTCCCACTTTTTGGCCATGCTAACCCTACCTTCTGAGGTGTTGGTGGTGCCCCAGCTGCATTGGCGACCTCTTCCTCCTCCTCTGCCTTCACCTTGTGCTTCCACTGTGCCCCCGCTGTCAGGTGGGAATGCCACCAGCAGCGCATCTACCAGCGTGCACTTGTACTCGAGCAACTTACGATCACGCTCCAGTGAAGGAATTAAGGACGGTACGTTGTCCTTGTAACGGGGATCCGGCAGCATGGCCACCCAGTAATCAGCACAAGTTAGAATGTGGCCAACTCAGCGGTTGTTGCGGAGCTACTGCAGAATGCAATCGCTCATGTGTGCCAGGCTGCCCAGAGGCAACGACAAGCTGTCCTCTGTGGGAGGTGTATCGTCTGTGTCCATTGTATACCCCCAGCCACGCACCAGTGATGGCCATGAGCTGGATTGGGTGCCACCCTGCTGTGAACACGGTTCCTCCTCCTCCATCTCCTCATCCTCCACCCCATCATCTTCCAGAACTGTGCCCTGGCTGGACAATTGTGTACCTGGCGTTTGTAGGTGCAGGAACCTACCCTCGGAGCCACTTGGGAATGACTGGCCTGAAACCCTCTTCCTCCTCCTCTTCCTGTGCCACATCCTCTTCCATCATCGCCCGAAGAGTTATTTCAAGGAGGCATAGAAGTGGGATAGTAACGCTGAGAACGGCATCATCGGCACTGGCCATGTTGGTGGAGTACTCGAAACAGCGCAACAAGGCACACAGGTCTCGCATGGAGGCCCAGTCATTGGTGGTGAAGTGGTGCTGTTCCGCAGAGCGACTCACCCGTGCGTGCTGCAGCTGAAACTCCACTTACGCCTGCTGCTGCTCGCACAGTCTGGCCAGTATGTGCAAGGTGGAGTTCCACCTTGTGGGCACGTCGCATCTGAGGCGGTGAGCGGGAAAGCCGAAGTTACTCTGCAGCACTGGCAGGCGAGCAGCTGCAGGGTGAGAATGCCAAAAGCGCGCACAGACGGCCCGCACTTTCTGCATCAGCTCTGACATATCGTGGTAATTTTTCAGGAATTTCTGCACTATCAAATTCAGCACATGCGCCAGGCAAGGGATGTGTGTCAAACCGGCTAGGCCCAGAGCTGCTACAAGATTTAACCCATTATTGCACAACACCAGTGTAACGGACCGTTTCAGCAGACAAGGGGTTAAAATCCGTTTAGGCGATATGCCCCTTTCTGAGAGACAGGCACAGCTACTGCAGGACACCAACCTCCCGAACTGGATACAAAGTAGCACTCCAAACTGGAACCTCACGAATAGCTGCTAGCAGACGAACAGGAAAAGCATACAATCCTGGCAATCAGTCTCTACCAGCATACCAGACAAGGCTCCGTGTTGAGGGTCAAGCAGTGGTCTGACTGTACTTCGCGTACAGCCTCTTTTATTCATAAACCACAAACATAGTACTGCCCACAGGGGTTTGAAATACAACCAATCAGTAATTTACAACACATACAATGTAACTACAGCAACCAATCATTCACGCCCCCAGAGGACCAGAATGAAGACTGTGACATAGGACAACATATCCCCACAATGCATCATGGTCTCCTCCTCTCTGTCCCGGAGACAACCTGAGGAGCAATCCAATTATCTCTGAGGACAAAGGGAGATCGCCAATACACATGTGAGGACAACAGAACAGACATCAACATTTAAACACACAATGGGACAATAGCACAATAGAAACACATCCAGCATTTTCCTCCCAAGCTGACAAGTTACACTTATTATAAATTGTTACAACTTTGTGAGTTTACATTGGCCATACATATAACTTACATCAATTTAAACAGTATAACTTGGGGACAAACCTATCCAAAATTCACTTGAATCGGTTCAGGGGTTTAAAAGTTAGTATATGGCCCATAATCCTGGGGCAAGAGGCCAGCAGCCAGTCCTCTCCAAAACCCAGTGGCGAGGTCGGTTTCGCCACACATCTCACCCCCCCAGGGAAGACTAACCAGATACCTGACCTCACGCCGGTCGGTACCTGAGTTAGTCTGGCAGCCCACCCACAACCCAATACTGGACCTGTTGCATTTGGTAGCCTGTCTCTGTCCACTGAGTCCACCAAGGTTATGTTGGAAGCTGGTACTCTCGGTCTCTGTGTTGCTCCCTGGCTTGGAGTGGAGGCTTTGTGGGCAGGTATCAGCGATACTCTGCCCTGGTGCCAGCGCTATCACGGAAGAAGCCTGGTTGGAGCCTGGTTGTTGGAGGGGGAGACCAACTGTCTCTAACCCCTGTGCTGTAAGTGCAGAGACCACGGTCCCATCTGCACTGTTGTGGGGCTTACTGTCTCCCCCTGGTGCGTTAAGCTGCCGCTGGGGAGAGGGGGTAACGAGCTCCTCTCCCATACATACTTCCAGCCGCTAGGGAGGGCGACCGACCGTCTCCGCTCCCAATACAGTGTCCTGCTGCTGGGGAAAGGAGACTGGGCTCTCTATTCCCTGCTGGACACTCTGCCGCTGGGGGACAGGACCGACTGTCTCTGCCCCCTGTAACTCCGCCTGCCGCTGGGGAATGGAGACTGGGCTCCCAATTCCCAAAAAATCATGCTGCTGCTGGGGGGCAGGAACAACTACCTCTGCCCCCTGTAACTCAGCCTGCCGCTGAGGAGGGAGGACGCTGCTCTCCTCTCCCTGCATTTCACACTGCCTTCCCGGCATATCACTCTGCTGCTGGGGGGCAGGAACAACTACCTCTGCCCCCTGTAACTAGGCCTGCCGCTGAGGAGGGAGGACGCTGCTCTCCTCTCCCTGCATTTCACACTGCCTTTCCGGCATATCACTCTGCTGCTGGAGGGCAGGAACAACTACCTCTGCCCCCTGTAACTCAGCCTGCCGCTGGGGAGGGAGGACGCTGCTCTCCTCTCCCTGCACTTCACACTGCCTTCCCGGCATATCACTCTGCTGCTGGGGGGCAGGAACAACTACCTCTGCCCCTTGCAACTCAGCCTGCCGCTGGGGAGGGAGGACGCTGCTCTCCTCTCCCTGCACTTCACACTGCCGCTGGGGAATGGAGACTGGGTTTGTCACCTTACTGTCCTGCTGAGCCTTCTCACTGGCGTGGAACAGCTGCTGGTAGCCCTGTTCCAGCTCCATCTCCCGGGTCACCAGGTGGACCAGGTCCTGCTCAATCTCATGAGTGTCGTTCCAGTCATAACTGCTCTCCCTCCATTCCAAGAGATCATGGAACCGGGCTTGTGTAGGGTTCCCAAACTCCAGCTCTGAAAAAGTCTCCCATAACAAGCCAGGACCATCAAACTCCTCTCCCTCCGGCTTGTCATGCTCAGCTGTCCTGGGTAGGTACTGTGCCCCATACCACCAGAGCGCCTGGTAGGCATCTTCCAGCCACAGCTCCTGCCATGCTAGGAGTTTCAATTCCTTTACCCATTCGTCCCGGGGCTGCTCTCCCAGGAAGGGCATCCGCAGGGCTACTCGCTTCTGCAACCGCTGGTCTTCCGTGGGGAGTCTCTCGTCCTGCATATACTCCACAATACCCAGTACCTGGTACCAGATGCCTTTGCGGACTGCATCTCGGTCATCCATGACACCCTCATCGTACTCCACTGCTGTTTCCATTCTGGTGCTGTCAGGGTCGCTGTACTGGGACATGCGTTGCCCTCAAATTGTAATTCCAGGGAATGATGTTTCTTTGTAGCTGTCCTTCTGGGCTGTGGGAACAATCCCACTGCTGCCACCAATGTAACGGACCGTTTCAGCAGACAAGGGGTTAAAATCCGTTTAGGCGATAAGCCCCTTTCTGAGAGACAGGCACAGCTACTGCAGGATACACCAAACTCCCGAACTGGATACAAAGTAGCACTCCGAACTGGAACCTCACGAATAGCTGCTAGCAGACGAACAGGAATCAGCTTACACTTCTGGCAATCGGTCTTCTAACAGCATACAGCGAATCCCCCCAATAACGAGACAAGGCTCCGTGTTGAGGGTCAAGCAGTGGTCTGACTGTACTTCACGTACAGCCTCTTTTATTCATAAACCACAAACATAGTACTGCCCACAGGGGTTTGAAATACAACCAATCAGTAATTTACAACACATACAATGTAACTACAGCAACCAATCATTCACGACCCCAGAGGACCAGAATGAAGACTGTGACATAGGACAACATATCCCCACAATGCATCATGGTCTCCTCCTCTCTGTCCCAGAGACAACCTTAGGAGCAATCCAATTATCTCTGAGGACAAAGGGAGATCGCCAATACACATGTGAGGACAACAGAACAGACATCACCATTTAAACACACAATGGGACAATGGCACAATAGAAACACACCCAGCATTTTCCTCCCAAGCTGACAAGTTACACTTATTATAAATTGTTACAACTTTGTGAGTTTACATTGGCCATACATATAACTTACATCAATTTAAACAGTATAACTTGGGGACAAACCTATCCAAAATTCACTTGAATCGGTTCAGGGGTTTAAAAGTTAGTATATGGCCCATAATCCTGGGGCAAGAGGCCAGCAGCCAGTCCTCTCCAAAACCCAGTGGCGAGGTCGGTTTCGCCACAACCAGGCAAGGCTTGAGGCCCACTGGCACCAACCACTCATGGGTCTGTTGTTCAAGGCCCGTCCACAGCTCCTGCGCTGTGATGGGTTTGTCCGCCAAACAGATGCGTTTTAAAACTGCCTGCTGTCGTTTACCCCTGGCTGTGCTGAAGTTGGTGGTGAAGGTGTTATGCTGACTAGATGAGGAGGCGGTAGAGGATGAGGAGGCGTAGTAGGAGGAGGAAGCAACAGGAGGCAAAGAGAAGCGCCCTGCAATCCTCGTGGTGGAAGGACATGCGCCAAACTGCTATCCGCCTCAGGCCCAGCCGCCACTGCATTTACCCAGTGTGCTGTTAGGGAGATATAACGTCCCTGACCGTGCTTACTTGCTTACTAGTCCAAGTATCCGTAGTTAGGTGGACCTTGCCACAGATGGCATTCCGCAGTGCACACCTGATTTTGTCCCCCACTTGGTTGTGCAGGGAAGGGATGGCTCGCCTGGAAAAGTAGTGGCGGCTGGGCACGATGTATTGTAGGACAGCCACCGCCATAAGGCTTTTAAAACTCTCCGTCTCCACCAGACGGAATGACAGCATTTCAAAGGCCAGTAATTTTGAAATGCTGGCATTCAAGGCCAGAGATCGCGGGTGGGTAGGGGGGTACTTTCTCTTTCGCTCCAGTGTTTGAGAGATAGAGAGTTTAAAGCTTCCATGGGACATTGTGGAGATGCTTGGTGACCCAGGTGGGGGCGTTGCTGGAAGATCCTCTGCGGGGTGGCAGGTGCCACTGTCACTCCAGAGGAGGATGAAGAGGCCGAGACTGCAGCAGAAGAGGTAGCAGGAGGAGCCAGAGACCTTTCTTTGTTTTTTAGGTGTCTACTCCACTGCAGCTCGTGCTTTGCACTTAGATGCCTGGTCATGCAGGTTGTGCTCAGGTTTAGAACGTTTATGCCTTGCTTCAGGCTCTGATTGTACAGCGTGCAAACCACTCGTGTCTTGTCGTCAGCACATTGTCCGAAGAACTGCCACGCCAGGGAACTCCTGGCTTTTTTGTGCTCAGTCCCTTGCTGAGGTGGGCAGGGCCACCCTACTCCCTCTTCTTCTGTGCTGTTGGCTCTGTGTAACCACCGCCTCTTCCTCCGAACTACAGTAACTCACATGACCTTGATTCAATGTGGGGTCGAGGACCTCATCGTCCTCCACATCATCTTCCACCCAGTCTTCACCCCTGCCCTCCTTGTCGGTGTTCACACTACAGAAAGCCACAAAAGTTGGCACCTGTGTGTCGTCATCATCTGAGACGTGCTGCGATGGTCCTCCCATGTACTCATCCTGAAACATAAGTGGTTGGGCATCGGTGCACTCAATCGCTTCCACTTCTGGGGCAGGGCTATGTGGATGGCCCACGGAAACCCTGCTAGCAGAGTCATCAAAAAGCAGAAGTTCCTCCCTGACTTGGGGCTCAGACTGCTTGCCTGATTTGCAAAGAATTGAGGTGAAGGACTGATGGACATGGCCTGCAGGTGCCAACTCTGATCTTTCAGTAAGAGACTGGGTGGGAGACAATGTGAAGGAACTGGAGGCACTGTCAGCCACCCAATCTACTATTGCCTGTACTTGTTCTGGCCTCACCATTCGTAGAGCCGCATTTGGTCCTATCAAATAACGCTAAAGGTTCTGTCGCCTGCTTGTACCTGAGGAAGGTGTTTCACTTGTGCGTGTAGCTGGCACAGATCGACCATGTCCTCTCCCTGCAACAGGAGCTCCACCAGCAGCATCACGACCAGGGCCACTTACCTTATTTGACTCTCTCCTCATTCTTTGCGTTCACCCACCAAACTAACAGATGGTTTATGTCAGGCGACAATGTAACCACCAATAGTCAACAATTAAGTTCACTGAGGGTAAGGCAGTGCCGGTGTCATAAAGATGAAAAATTTCTTGAGGTCACACAACAGTGTGACAGGAGAATTTTATACAAGTACTTCATGGTCACAAAAATTGTTAATTTGTCAACCAACAATGTGTCACGGCCTATTGTGTACGCTGTGACACTGCTGCCACACTTGCGGTTGCCCGCGGCAATGTGTTGCTGTGAGAGCATACGATGGCAGTGTCTCGGCCTTCTGGGTGATTGCCATGACATGGTTGCCACACATGCTGTTGCCGGTAGTTACGTGTTAGGTATGCCTGTGTGTGCACTTCCCCTTTAAGTTGTAGCCTCCCTCTGTCCTGTCTGGTGCTGTAAGGGTTAACTCCCTGACTGGGTGTGATCACTAGGGTTTTATCCCCTGTTAGGGAACCCCCTATATATATAGTTAGGCCCAGACAGGAAAGGGTAGCTCAGTCCAGTCCAGGAGGCTAAGTAGCTCAGTCTAGCCTGCCTGAGGTTCCTGAGTAAGCAAAGCTCAGAAGTTAACCCAGGAGAAGAAGTTGCCTCCTGAAGATATCTAGCACCTTGAAAAGTACAGTGCAGAGCCACTTTTATCCAGCTAAGTAGACGGATGAAAGGCAGAAGGATATTTACAGCAAGAGGATTTATACCAGAGGAAGTTTTCCCTACCCAAGGATAAAGCCAGCTATAGGGCATACGGGCCTTGGAGAAAGCCAGACAGGATCTGAGGAAAATACAGCCTGATCTGTAAGTGTTATTCCCTCTGAGTATCTTGCAAAGACTTTGCCTGCCACTTATGTGAAGCCTGCCTGTGACCAACATTGTACATGTGGAACTAACTGAAACCTGTAAATAGTTGAACTGTTCAGTAAAAAGCAGTTCTGGTTCACTGCAACTTTGTGTACCTCAATTATTCCTACAACAAATCGTTGTGCCACTGTTACCGGCACTGGCGTCACGAACTATAAGGGATCTTGCCACCGGCACATTAAACTTCCAACACCCAGGGCACCTCACCTATCACCTGGCCTGGTCCCTATACACAGAGAGTGCCTCAGAGGATTCATGTGCCAGCCTCTCCATCACTGCTGTACGCCTGCCCAGGGTAAAAAAAAAACTGAGTACCAAGAGCAACCTCGGTTTGTTAACTACCCCTGTGACCTCATATTCGCTCACCCTGCAGGACTGGCGCACTGCATATTTTGGCGTCAAGAAACAGGATCCGAAATATTCCTACGCCATAGTGGAACCTGAACTGTGTGCCATAATTGCCTATTAAGTGATAAATGCCCTATCCGTTTATTTGAAAAAGTTGGGCCAAAGAACTGTGGACAATCGCGGTGTGAAAAACTGTATATTGTGGACTGTTTGCTGCTTCTTGAGTCACCGCTTGCTGTCAGTGAATTGACAGCCTTATGCTTAAATATGGCCGCCTAAGCTGACTGGATTATCGCTGCGCCATCGTTGTGTCCGTCTGGCACGAAAAAGAAGAGGAGGTACCGCCCTGCCTGCAAAGAAGATAACGCCTACCTCAAATTTGGAAGCTCCGAGAGGGAGCGCCTATCTCCTGATGCTGCGCGTGGGACCTCCGCACGACGTGATCACGTACCTCGCGAGACTTGGACTGCGCATCACCGGAGTAAGTAAAACTTCGGTATTAACTGGCCCCTTCGTATTCAAGTACCAGGAAGATTCCGATCCTTGCTGGGAGACTGGGGGGAGGTCCCTCGTTAGCAGTGAAGGACTTGATTCGGGAAAAGCACATCCAATTTGTATTTCGGCCTGCTCCGCCGCTCCTTAAAGGGCCATACCCTCTCCGTGGTCACCCTTAGCAACGGCCTGAGAGAGCGAAGTCCAGCGTGAGTCTGCCTCCATAGACCACGCCATGTCCGCATCTGAGGAAACGGGGCAGGTGGCAGGTGGAAAGACTTTAAAGACCAGATCATGGCCTTATTCTGGCTCTATCCTATCTCCGCGGAGCAACAGATGGAGATCCTCTTAGCGCAGTTAGAAGGGGCCGCCCGCAGGGAGGTCATGTCATGGCCCAGCTCCAAAAAAAATAATATGGGACAGATCTTTGATCGCCTCAGCACCACGTTTGAAGCCAGGACGGTGTCGGAAGTTAAGATGCAATTTTTTAGCAGAAAGCAACAGCCCGGTGAGTCACTCCGTGATTTTGCTTTGTCTCTGCAAGAGACCTTGAGGGCCGTGGTTCAGGTGGACCCCCAGGAGGCTGAGGACCAGACTCTGAGAGAGCAGTTCATTGCGGGTGTAAACGCTGAACACTTAAAGGGCCAGCTGAGGATGCTGTCGACCCAACACCCCAATTGTGCGTTTTTGGACTTTAAAGAGCTGGCCATCAGTATCCTGGGTCAAAACCCGCCCACAGGGCCAGTGGCCTCCCTTGAACCTCAGGCCTGCCAGCCAAAAATTATTGATGTGAAACCGTCCGGAGCCAGCCAAGCTACCCAGGCTCCAGTAACAGATGTGGTGGCAGCATTAATGGAGCAAGTTAACCATTTCACTAAGAGCCTGGAAAAGGTGTGCAGGAAAATAGAGGAATGGGAAAGACCATTGTTATTGGAAGACGAAAGCCCCCTACGTCAAAGGCTCCTCCCGCCTGCATATAAAGAGGTCTACCCCAAAGAACCAGATGGACGACCGAGTTACCGGTCTAAGAATCGCATACAGCCTGTCTGCACCTATTGTAAAAAATATGGCCATACTGAGACAACATGTTGGCAGTTAAACGGGCCACCCCTGAGGCCGAGGACCGCCCCTCTGAAGGTAGAACATTAGGTCCAAAGGATCCAAGTTGGATGCCCAGATACATGGGATCTCGTCCAAAAATTAACATATGCATTGACGGGATACCTTTTGAAGCCCTGCTGGATACTGGGTCTCAGGTCACCACCATCCAACGACCCACCTTTGACAAATTCTGGGATTCAAGTCTCCTCACCCAGCCACCGGAATCCTGGCTGGATATCATTGCTAGCAACGGCAAGCCGGTGAAAGTCCATGGGTACTGGGAACCTACCCTCCAGGTAGGAGAAGCCACCTTACCACAGCAAGGTGTGATTGTGGCGCAAGCCGGAGATAAAGGGGGACACCCCGTGATCTTAGGGACTAATATCTTTAAAAATTGTTACTCTGAGGTACTTGAGGCCCTGAACCAATCCATACCTTCAGCTTCACCTGCTTCTAAAAGAGTCATTCAAAAGACTATCAGTGTGCTGTGTGCTCAGCAAAAATTTGCAAATGGGAAAGGAGAAGTCTGCACTGCCCGGATCCGGGATAACCGGCCGGTAATCCTGCAACCGAATTCCCAGATCATTTTGTGGTGCCGTGCTGTACTAGGGATCCAGGGACAAGACTATCAAGCCCTGGTGGAGCCTATCCAAATTGAAAATCATCCCTTTGTGCAAGCCGCCAAGAGCCTGGTGACCGTATCTCAAGGTAAAGTGCCTGTCCGTTTGATTAATTTCAGTGATCACCCTGTTGCTCTCTCTAAGCACTGCCCTGTTGCTCAGCTTTTCCAGGTATCCTTCCAGGATGTTATCCGTCTGCCTGCCACGGAGACGTCTCAAACCGCACAGAGCAGCAGCGTCTTTGCCAGCGCCTCTTCAGTATCCTGGTGGGAGGAACTTCACGTGGGGAACGAATCCACCCTGAAGGGCGCTCCTCCTACTGGTAAGTGACAGGTCTGTGCTATGAGCAATGCGCCTCACAGACCTTTCACTTACCAGTAGGAGGAGCGCCCGGCCGGTCACAGACAGCGAAGGTAAGTATAATGCTTCTAAAATTGCTAACTAACTATGGCAACCAGGACTGCAGTAGCGTCCTGGTTGCCATGGTTACCGATCGGAGTCCCAGCGATTAAACTGGGACTCCGATCGGAACTCTCCGCTGCCACCAATGATGGGGGGGGGATTTTAATTAGGAGGGGGAGGGAGGTCGGGCCCACTGGCCACCAATGAATGTACAGTAATACAGGGGAGGGAGGGGGGCCGCACTGGCCACCAATGAGTTAAATACAGGGGAGGGAGGGAGGGGAGGCACACTGGCCACCAATGAATGTACAGTAATACAGGGGAGGGAGGGGGGCCGCACTGGCCACCAATGAATTTAAAACTGGGGAGGGAGGGGGGGTGCCCCCTCCTGCCTGGCAGCACCTGATCTCTTACAGGGGGCTATGATCCGCACAATTAACCCCTCAGGTACGGCACCTGAGGGGTTAATTGTGCGGATCACAGCCTCCTGTAAGAGATTGGGTGCTGCCAGGCAGCAGGGGGCAGTCATGTACACAGTTCGTAGTATATTCTAACTTGAAGCGTCCCCATCACTATGGGAACGCCTCTGTGTTAGAATATACTGTCGGATATGAGTTTTCATGATCTAACTCAAATCCGATGGTATATTCTAACATAGAGGCGTTCCCATGGTGATGGGGACGCTTCAAGTTAAAATATACCATCGGATTGGAGAAAACTCTGATCCTATGGTATATTAACTCTTGACTTTACATTGAAAGTCAATGGGGGACGGATCCGTTTGCAATTGCACCATATTGTGTCAACGTCAAACGGATCCGTCCCCATTGACTTGCATTGTAAGTCAGGACGCATCCGTTTGGCTCCGCACGGCCAGGCCAAAATGACTTTTTTTTCATGTCCGTGGATCCTCCAAAAATCAAGGAAGACCCACGGACGAAAAAACGGTCACTGATCACGGAACAACGGAAATCCGTTTTGCGGACCGCAAAAAAAACCGTCCGTGTGCATGAGGCATAATCCTGAGTCCAGGGGCAAAAAAGAAAGATGGATTAAGCTCCAGTCAGAAAGTAGAGTCCTCGGTGAACTGCTCGACTTCCTTACTAGTGGAAGAACTCCTGAGAGAGTCTGCAGGAAGAGTGCAGACTCAGAACTATTGAAATTGTGGAGACATCGCCACCAATTCTTCCTTCAAAAAGGCCTGTTGCTAAGAAGGAGCCTGGATCCAGTGTCCTGCGATAGGGTGTACCAGATCCTCATACCACGTCGAGACGCTAGTCTTGTGTTAGAGATGTATCATAACCGGTCCGGACACTTCGGCGTGCAGAAAACTGAGGCCACCATTCGCAGAAGGTTCTATTGGATTGGGATGAGAGAAGACATTGAAAAGTGGTGCCGGGAGTGTACTGCCTGTGCTGTCGGGAGAAGTGAGCGCCATGACCAGAGAGCACCTCTCCACCCTATCGTGAGTAAAACTCCCCTGGAGCTTGTTGCTATTGATCATGTGAAGTTGGAGCCAAGTCGCTCAGGTTATACTTATGCCATGACTATTATTGATCACTTCACTTAATTTGTTGTAGCAGTGCCTGTGAAAGACCTGACAGCCAAGACTGCGGAGGAAGCATTCTGGAAGCATTTCCTCCTGCCCTACGGCTGCCCAGAGAGAATCCTCACCGACCAGGGGTCTGCGTTTGAATCACAGTTGTTCCAGGAGTTGTGCCTGCTACATAATTGCCAGAAGGTCCGGACCACAGCCTATCATCTGCAAGGTAACGGACTCTGTGAAAAAATGAATCAAACTCTCATAGAAATGTTGAGTGCAGTGCGCCCTGAGACAAGGGGTAATTGGCCTACTCTGCTGCCACAACTTATGTACACGTATAACAATACAATTCACTGCTCCACCGGGTACACGCCTTTCTATTTGATGTTTGGCCGTCAAGGGAGGCTGCCTGCTGATCACTCCCTGGACGTGCAAATACCTGATGTCATCTACCCACTACCAAAGACTCATTGGGTGGTGGAGCATCAAAGACGTCTTCTTAATGCCAAAGAGATTGTTCAGGAGCGCATGGAAAGTGCCCGAGAGCGGCAGCAGAGTGACTATGACCTGGCTGCTCATGCGGAACCTCTTGCTATAGGAGACGTGGTGTGGTTGAAGAATAACCACTGAACCAGCAAGCTGGACAGTAAGTGGGAGAGGACTCCCTACGTCATAACTGCTATTCCTAATGCTGAGACCCATGTGTACCAAATTTCCAGGGAAGGTAAAGGCTCTCAGATCGTACACAGGAACCGTTTAAAGCCCTGCATTGAAGGAGAAACTGAGCCAGGACATTGAGCCAGAGTCTCCTGAGCCAGAGTCGTCGGCCCAACCTGTTGATCCTATGCAGGCCGTTGAGAACCTGTTACATGACAAAGAGACACTTCATTGGTTCCTTACACCCTGGTTGAACTTGGTGGTACCGGCTCCAGTTCCTGCTAGTCCTCAACCCCAGGAGGACCTGTCCCAGGGTATACCTGAAAGGGCTCCAGAACCTGCGGATTCCTCTGGACCCCCTGAGCCAAGGCAGGAAGAGTCTCTGCCAGTAAGGAGATCCACGCGGCCTACTAGGGGGCGAGATTTGGAGACTATATTGTTGATCAGAGTCACTCCCCCCGGGAAACCCCTGTTTAACTGTCTACAAGACCCGGGTACGGACTCATGACGTTCTTTTGAGCCTCCAGGAACTTATGTTATTTTTGCATATTTTATTATTATAGACTATCCTGGTTATTCCTGATACGCTGTACCAGGTCAGCACCCCTGTTCCCTGTACTATCCTGCGTGAAGAGAACGACGGCCCTTTTCACCACACTTGTTCCTTTGCCAGCGGAGCTGCCTGATATTTTCCTTGCAAATGTAGTGTTGGTTGTATATGCCTGCTTTGCATTTTTGTCTTTCAGGTCACAGTTTCCAGCTGGGCGGGCCCCCTATGTTGCACTGAGGTCGGGCAACCTCAAAGTAGCGGTGTATGTAGTGTCCCACTACGTAAGGGTGGGCACTACTAAGGGTCATGTTGCTCCACCTCCTGTGGGGAATTGCTTTGGTATTTTATATTGCATTGTAATGTATAATTTTATGTTATCTCCTGTGTGCCAGGCCTGTTAGGGGTGTAGTTCCTCCTCCTAGGCAGTAGAGGGAGCTAGGGAACCCCCTATATATATAGTTAGGCCCAGACAGGAAAGGGTAGTTCAGTCCAGTCCAGGAGGCTAAGTAGCTCAGTCTAGCCTGCCTGAGGTTCCTGAGTAAGCAAAGCTCAGAAGTTAACCCAGGAGAAGAAGTTGCCTCCTGAAGATATCTAGCACCTTGAAAAGTACAGTGCAGAGCCACTTTTATCCAGCTAAGTAGACGGATGAAAGGCAGAAGGATATTTACAGCAAGAGGATTTATACCAGAGGAAGTTTTCCCTACCCAAGGATAAAGCCAGCTATAGGGCATACGGGCCTTGGAGAAAGCCAGACAGGATTTGAGGAAAATACAGCCTGATCTGTAAGTGTTATTCCCTCTGAGTATCTTGCAAAGACTTTGCCTGCCACTTATGTGACGCCTACCTGTGACCAACATTGTACATGTGGAACTAACTGAAACCTGTAAATAGTTGAACTGTTCAGTAAAAAGAAATTCTGGTTCACTGCAACTTTGTGTACCTCAATTATTCCTACAACAAATCGTTGTGCCACCGTTACCGACACTGGCGTCACGAACTATAAGGGATCTTGCCACCGGCACATTAAACTTCCAACACCCAGGGCACCTCACCTATAACCTGGCCTGGTCCCTATACACAGAGAGTGCCTCAGAGGATTCATGTGCCAGCCTCTCCATCACTGCTGTACGCCTGCCCAGGGTAAATAAAAACTGTGAGTTCCAAGAGCAATCTCGGTTTGTTAACTACCCCTGTGACCTCATATTCGCTCACCCTGCAGGACTGGCGCACTGCACTTGGTGAGGAATTACCAGGGCGATTCAGGGTCTCTAGGAATCCAGAGTATGAGCCGCCCTACCATCAGGGTCCGCTCATACTGTGTGGAGTCAGGGAGAGGATTAGGGATGCTGTAGGAGATGACCTGCTCCCTTATTACTCCTTTGGGCCAGGCTGATCCCCTTTTACCCTTTGACACCGCACGGTGGGGGGTTTCCCCCACTCCCCATCGTGACACAATGTAACTGTAGTATTGACTGGTTGTATTTGACTGTGACAAATGCAGCAAAGGCCCCAAATGTAGTGTCTTGCACAAAATGGATGTTTTTTTTAAACCAGAATATAACAGCAGTATCTAACACTTGTATTGGACTGTCAGAAATGCAGCAAAGGCCGCAAATATATCATTTTGCCCAAAATGTTTTTTTTTCAACCCAGTATATAATTGCAGTATTTAAATCTTGTATTTCACTGTGACAAATGCAGCAAAGGCCCCCGATGTAGGGTCTTGTAAAAAATGGGTGTTTTTTTTCAACTCAGTATATAATTGCAGTATTTAAAGCTCGTATTTTACTGTCACAGATGCAACAAAGGCCGCAAATGTATTATCTTGCCCAAAATGGGTGTTATTTTTTAAATCAGAATATAACAGCAGTATCTAACGCTTATATTGGACTGTCAGAAATGCATCAAAGGCTGCAAATGTATTATTTTGCCCAAAATGGGTGTTTTTTCAACCCAGTATATAATTGCAGTATTTAAAGCTTGTATTTTACTGTCACAAATGCAACAAAGGCCGCAAATGTATTATCTTGCCCAAAATGGATGTTTTTTTTAAATCAGAATATAACAGCAGTATCTAACGCTTATATTGGACTGTCAGAAATGCAGCAAAGGCCGCAAATGTATTATGTTGCCCAAAATGGGTGTTTTTTTAAAACCAAAATATAATTGCAGTTTTTAATGCTTGTATTTCACTGTGACAAATGCAACAAAGGCCCCAGATGTAGGGTCTTGCAAAATATGGGTGTTTTTTTTCAACCCAGTATATAATTGCAGTATTTAAATCTTGTATTTCACTGTGACAAATGCAGCAAAGGCCCCAGATGTAGGGTCTTGCAAAAAAAAATTTAGTTTTTTTTTAACCCAGTATATAATTGCAGTATTTAAAGCTTGTATTACACTGTGACAAATGCAGCAAAGGCCCCAGATGTAGGGTCTTGCAAAAAAAATTGTGTTTTTTTTAACCCAGTATATAATTGCAGTATTTAAAGCTTGTATTACACTGTCACAAATGCAACAAAGGCCGCAAATGTATTATCTTGCCCATATTGTTATTTATTTTATTTTTTTATCAGAATATAACAGCAGTATCTAACGCTTGTATTGGACTGTCAGAAATGCAGCAAAGAATGTATTAATTTCCCCAAAATGGGTGTTTTTTTAAAACCAAAATATAATTGCAGTATTTAAAGCTTGTATTTCACTGTGACAAATGGAGCAAAGGCCCCAGATGTAGGGTCTTGGAAAAATTGTTTGTTTGTTTTTAAACCCAGTATATAATTGCAGTATTTAAAGCTTGTATTTCACTGTCACAAATGCAGCAAAGGCCCCAGATGTAGGGTCTTGCATTCATTAATGTAACCTGTATCATGAAATTTTCACATAATCATATACTGGTCACACACTGGTAATCATGTTTATTATAATACACATTGCATGACATTCACCATATGATTGTTCAACTATGTAATTATACACTTTTTTTATTATTTCTTACATAATCATGCATGTCGTATATACATATGAATTGTAATAAGGTATTGTAGATTGTTCGTGCATTCTGTGTGTTATGAGTCAGGCTTGCGCATGCACTATCGTCAAGAGATGCCACAGACAATCTCCTGAAATTATCCTGGGACTTGCTGGCAGCATCATGTGATCGGACGATGGATCACGAGACTGATGTATCACGTGACGCTTCACGTCACATATACATGGCCCGCATTATAGCTCATGGTATATCCCATTGTCCAGGTGTGTACAATCAGCATTAGTATGTAATACACTATTTTATTGGATAGTAGGAGTATCTATTGTGAGTCCTGCCGTGGTGACGCCACCCCAGACAAAGGTTCGCCAAAACGCGCGTCGGGGTTGGCGCCTTCTCGGAGGAGGCACATTATGGTTAATTGACTCTGCTTAGTCATCTTAAATATTGGTTTATAGCAATTGCACTTTACATATTTATTGTTGGAGCATTATGAATTATTGCCATTGTGAGGGGGGCTCTGTGATGTCTCCTTTTCCCTGCAACTGTTTCTATTGTTATTTATTTTATATGTACTAAAATGTAATATTTATATCATGCGGTCTGGTAGTTTTCTATAGGTGTTTTGATGGTTATTACTAGAATATACCAAAACATGCCAGCAGGTTGCAGCACTGTATTGGTACAGTCCTGATCAAAAGTTTAAGACCACTTGAAAAATGGCAAAAAATCCTATTTTACATTGTTGGATCTTAACAAGGTTCCAAGTAGAGCTTCAACATGCAACAAGAAGAAATGAGAGTGAGACAAAACATTTTTTTTAATTCAAAATAACTAGAGATGGGACGGGGGATCTTGCTGGATTCGTGGGATTCGTGGACTCGAATCCCGACGTTATTTACCGGATACGAATCCGACGAATCCCGGTGGGGCCCAGACTGGTGGTGGTGGCGGCAGCAGGGCACAGCAGAAGATGAGCGCTTCACTGTTGCTATAGGGGAGGGAGAGGCGTTTCCTTTCCCTGTTTCTCTCATAGGCTGCCGGCACAAGGCCTGCAGCCTATCAGAGGCCGGTGCAGGCGGCGCGATGACATCATCGCGCCGCCTGAGCCATACAGCGCGGGGCACAGGCCAGAAGAGGCCTGCATCGCAGCGGAGGTAAGTAAGTGTTTTTTTTATTTTTTTATCTGTTACTGGCACATTGGCGAGGGGGAGAGGTGAGAGGCACTATGATACTACTGGCACATAGTGGGGGGGGAGGCACTATGATACTGGCACATTATGGGGGGAGATGGCACTATGATACTACTGGCATTTTGGGGGGGAGGCACTATGATTCTGGCACATTATAGGGGGAGATGGCACTATAATACTGGCACATTGGGGGGGAGATGGCACTATTATACTGGCACATTTTGGGGGAGATGGCACTATCATACTGGCACATTATGGGGGGAGGTGGCACTATAATACTGGCACATTATGGGGGGAGATGACACTATGATACTGGCACATTATGGGGGAGGTGGCACTATAATACTGGCACATTATGGGGGGAGATGGCACTATGATACTGGCACATTGGGGGGAGATGGCACTATGATACTGGCACATTATGGGGGGAGATGGCACTATGATACTGGCACATTATGGGGGGAGGTGGCACTATAATACTGGAACATTATGGGGGGAGATGGCACTATGATACTGGCACATTGGGGGGAGATGGCACTATGATAATGGCACATTGGGGGGGGGGTGGCACTATGATACTGGCACATTATGGGGGCAGATGGCAATATAATACTGGCACATTGGGGGGGGAGATGGCACTATGATACCGGCACATGGGGGGGGGGGGGAGAGAGGCACTCCGCACTTGATACTGGCACATGGGGGGGAGGAGAGAGGCACTTGATACTGGCACATGATTAGGGGGGCATCTATGGGGGGCACTGTGGGGCCACTTCTTATTGGCACATTATTGGGGGGCACTATGGGGGCATCTACTGAGGCCACAAAGAAGGGGTATTTTATATGGGGGGCTCTGTGTGGTACTAGTATTATCAGGGGTATTATCTGTTTCTGCAGTATAGTATTGGGGAGCACAGCGGCACAGTATTGGAGGTGGTAGGATGATTTGTCCAAAAGATGCGAGGATGATGGAAAAGTAGTAAACTAAGATTTATTTATTTTTGGTCAAACTGTAGAGATGAAAAATGGCTGAAAAATGGTGGTCTGGTCTGAAGGTCTGAAAGGAGAAGATGAGGAAAGAGAATATCCACATCAAAGGAGACGTCACTGGATGTAAGAGGTATGGGGCGCTGTATTACCCTGTATGTTCTGTAGTGATAGGAGCAGGGGCGTAACGATCGCGGTCATAGAGGGTGCGACCGTGACGGGGGTGGAGGCGGAGGTTCAAACAAACTGACGCGGTCTGACTTTGTTTCTTACACCGTTCACACAATTATGTACAGGATTCGTAGGATTCGAGATTCGAAAGATTCAATATATTCGAGAACCTTTTCGGATTCGGATTTGAACAAAATTGGATTCGTCCCACCTCTAAAAATAACGAATTAACTGAAACAGGCTGTTTTTCAGCTGATCAAAATTTTAGGACCACATGCCTTTAAAAGGCCAAATCTGTGCAAAGATGTGGATTCATTGTCATTTTCTGTCAGGTAGTCAAACGTTGTGATGGCAAATGCAAAAAAACTCTCCCTTTTTGAACTGCATAAGCAGGGTCTCTCACAGCGCACCATCGCTGCTGAGGTGGGAGGCAGTAAGACAGTCCTTTGGAATTTCTTAAATGATCCTGAGGGTTATGGAACAAAAAAGTCAAATGGAAGACCCAAAAAAATTTCATCAGCACTGAGCCGGAGGATCCAATTGACTGTCCGTCAAGACACTGGACGATCCTCGACCGAAATAAAGGCCCTTAATGGTGCTGACTGCAGCCCCATAACCATCAGACGGCATCTGAGACTGAAGGGCTTCAAAAACAAAAAACCTCTTCAAAGACCTCATCTCCTTGAACGCCACAGAACTGTTCGTTTGGACTTTGCAAGAGAGCAGCAAACATGGGACATTCAAAGGTGGAAGAAAGTTTTATTCTCTGATGAGAAAAAATGTAACCTTGATGATCCTGATGGTTTCCAACGTTACAAGCATGACAAGCAGATCCCACCTGAGATGTTTTCTACGCGCCACAGTGGAGGGGGCGCCATAATGGTCTGGGGGTGCTTTTTCCTTCAGTGGAACAATGGAGCTTCAGGAAGTGCAGGGGCGTCAAATGGCCGCTGGCTATGTCCAGATGTTGCAGAGAGCATTTCTCATGACTGAGGGCCCTCGTCTGTGTGGCAATGACTGTGTTTTTCAACAGGACAACGCTACAGTACACAATGCCCGCAGGACAAGGGACTTCTTCCAGGAGAATAACATCACTCTTTTGGCCCATCCTGCGTGTTCCCCTGATCTAAATCCAATTGAGAACCTTTGGGGATGGATGGCAAGGGAAGTTTACAAAAATGGAGAACAGTTCCAGACAGTAGATGGCCTTCTTGTTGCCGTCTTCACCACTTGGAGAAATGTTCCCACTCACCTCATGGAAACGCTTGCATCAAGCATGCCAAAATGAATTTTTGAAGTGATAAACAATAACGGCAGAGCTACGCATTACTGAGTTCATGTTTGGAAGTTGGATTTCTGTTTTGGGGGGTTTAGGGTATTTTTGGAGGTGTGGTCCTAAACTTTTGATCAGCTGAAAAACAGCCTGTTTCAGTTTATTCGTTGTTTTCATTAAATTGAATGCTCAAAAAATGTTTTGTCTCACACCCATTTCTTCTTGTTGCATGTTGAAGCTCTACTTGGAACCTTGTTAAGATCCAGCCATGCTAAATATGACTGTATATTGTAAATAAAGTGTTCGATGATGGCTATATAGCCATTACAGAACATAATGGGACAGCTATAATCACCTAGGGTGACTTAAAAAAAGAAATAAAAAAGTTTTAAAAAAATACAAAAAATAAAATCTAAAAGTTTAAAACATCCCTCTTTCCCCAAAATCAAATTTAAAATACATAGTCAATAATAAAATATATATCATGGGCATTGCCGCATGTAATGTCCGTGCCCATTGAAATATAACAATATTTTTCCCATATGGCAAATGGCATGACAGAAAAAATTTAAATGACCAAATTGCCATTTTTTGTCACTTCTTCACATCCCCCTCAAAAATTTATAAAAAGTGATCATAAAGTCACGTGCATTTCAAAAACATTGAAAAGTACAGAAAAAATTAGCCCTAATACAGTCTGTACACATAACTATAAAAAAAAGTTATAGGGGTTAGAATATGGTGATGAAAAGAAAAGGTTTTCAAGGTTTTAATTTCTTTCATTATTAAAATGTAGGAAAAACTATACAAGTGTGGTATAGTTATAATTATATAGACCTGGAAAATGAAGGTAACAGGTCAATTTTAATGCATAAGGAACACTGTAAAAAAAAATATATATATATAAAACTGTAGCAGAATTGCATTTTTTTTTCTCAATTCGACCCATTTGGAATTTTTTTCCAGCTCCCCACCACATCATATGCAATATTAAATAGTGCTATTAGAAAGTACAAGTTGTCCCGTGAAAAATAAGCCCTCATAAGGCTATGTGAACAGAAAAAAAAAGGCGGGAAGTGAAAAATGAAATCACAAAAATGCAAATTCACAAGTTCCTCTAAGGGTTAAAAGAGTTTTTTTAGCAATACATTATTAATTTATATATACGTTGTAAACCAAAATGAAAAAAGAAAAATAACATACTAACATACTAACCTACAGTGTCCAAATAATGCTACCAAAAAAATCACGTAATATTATATGTGTGATGATCAAATAGTCATTCAGTAATGACACCATATAAATTCTGAATAGTAGTACCATAGGCAGCTGAGTAATACCTCCATGAAGTGACTAAATATAACTGCTATGCAGTGACAGAAAAATGCTGCCATAAAATTAATGACTATTATTGCTACAAACAGACCGAATAATACCACCACCAATGCTACAATAAAATGACTGAAGAATACTGGCTACTACTAGAGTTGAGTGGACACCTGGATGTTTGGGTTCGACGAGATCGGCCGAACTTGAAAAAAAGTTCGGGTTCGGGACCTGAACTTGACCCGAATTTGACCCCGAACCCCATTGTAGTCAATGGGGACTCAAACTTTTGGGCACTAAAATGGCTCTAAAATAGTCCTGGAAAGGACTCTAGAGGGCTGCAAAAGGCATCAAAATGTGTTTAAGAGCATGGCAACTGTTCTGCAAACAAATGTGGATAGGGAAATGACTTAAAATAACATAAAATACAGAAAAATAAAAAATAACAATCTGGATCTAGGAGTAGGAGGTTGAGGAGACGGTGGATGGGTGGATGTGGCGGTGTAGGTTGACGTGGCAGTGTAGGTGGAAGCGGCGGTGAAGGAGGAATAGGTAGCCAACACTGATTTATGTTATGTTTTATTTTTAACTTGGGGTATCCCCCAAAATATTGGGACATATAACAAAATGAAACAAAGAATAAGTGCACTTGAGTACAAGAACGGATGGTTGAGGCTGGCATAAATGTCTATTCTGCACAAAGTACGGACAAGTTGTGTGGGATCCATGCCTGGTTCATTTTAATAAACGTAAGCTTGCCCACATTGGCTGTGGCCTGTGATAATGCTCTCTGCCGTGCTAACCACACGTTCACACTATACACTGGCTGCAGGGCAGGTCAGCGACTCCAAGGCTGACAAAGCTTTTCCACATTTTGGCCATGCTAACCCTGCCTTCTCAGGTGCTGGCGGTGCCCCAGCTGCATTGGCGACCTCTTCCTCCTACTCTACCTTCGCCTTCTGCTTCCACTGTGCCCCCGCTGTCAGGTGGGAATGCCATCATCAGCGTGCGCTTGTAGTCACGCATCTTCCGATTGGTAACAGATGTTTTCACTAAATTTAGTTCCCTGTCAGCAATGCAGAGCAGGGGTTCATTCACGGCAAAAGGGGGTTTATGTCACCCAGAAATAGAACAGAGGATTTTGAGAGATTTAGGCCCCTGTCACCCAGGCACAGCAGGGGTTCATTCATGGCAAAAGGGGGTTCATGTCACCCAGCAATAGAACAGAGGATTTTGAGAGATTTAGGCCCCTGTCACCCAGGCACAGCAGGGGTTCATTCATGGCAAAAGTGGATTCATGTCACCCAGCAATAGAACAGAGGATTTTGAGAGATTTAGGTCCCTGTCACCCAGGCACAGCAGGGGTTCATTCATGGCAAAAGTGGATTCATGTCACCCAGCAATAGAACAGAGGATTTTGAGAGATTTAGGCCCCTGTCACCCAAACACAGCAGGGGTTCATTCACGGCAAAAGGGGGTTCTTGTCACCCAGCAATAGAAAAGAGTATTTTGAGAGATTTAGGCCACTGTCACCCAGGCACAGCAGGGGTTTGTATACGCCAAAAATGGTAAAATGTCACCCGACAATTGAAAATACGATTTTTTTTCAATTTAGGGCACTAAAATTGGCACTAAGAGCATGGCAACTGCCCTGCAAACAAATGTGGATAGGTAAATAAATTAAAATAAAATAAAATAACAAAAAATTACAAATTATTAACCTGCAACCCAGAGAAGGAGGTGGATATGGAGTCGGAGGTTGAGGAGGCGGTGAATGTGGTGTTATAGGTGGACGCAGCAATGGAGGAGGAGGTGGTAGCCAATAATGTATTTTTTTTATTTTTTATTGGGGTAGGTAGCCCCCAAAATATTGGGACAAATAAAATAAAAAGAAAACAAAGAATCATTGCACTTGACTTGAGTACAAGAATGTATGTTTGATCGTGGTATAAATGTCTATTCTGCACAAGTTACAGACAAGTCTTGTGGGATCCAAGCCTGGTTCATTTTAATGAACGTGAGCTTGTCCACGTTGGCTGTGGACAGGCGGCTGCGCTTGTCTGTGAAGATGCCCCTTGCCGTGCTAAACACACGTTCAGATAATACACTGGCTGCAGGACAGGCCAGCACCTCCAAGGCGTAAAGGGCAAGCTCAGGCCATGTGCCCAATTTAGAGACCCAGAAGTTGAAGGGGGCAGACCCGTCATTCAGTACGTGTAGGCGTGTGCACACATACTGCTCCACCATGTTGGTGAAATGCTGCCTCCTGCTAAGACGTTCCATATCAGGTGGTGGTGCTGGTTGTTGTGGCGTGCTGACAAAACTTTTCCACATTTCGGCCATGCTAACCCTGCCTTCTGAGGTGCTGGCGGCGCCCCAGCTGCATGGGCGACCTCTTCCTCGTCCTCTGCCTTCGCCTTGTTCTTCCACTGTGCCCCCGCTGTCAGGTGGGAATGCCACCAGCAGCGCATCTACCAGCGTGCGCTTGTACTCGCGCATCTTACGATCACGCACCAGTGACGGAATTAAGGACGGTACATTGTCCTTGTAACGGGGATCCAGCAGCGTGGCCACCCAGTAATCAGCACAAGTTAGAATGTGGGCAACTCGGCGTTCGTTGCAGAGACACTGCAGCATGTAATCGCTCATGTGTGTCAGGCTGCCCAGAGGCAACGAAAAGCTGTCCTCTGTGGGAGGTGTATCGTCTGTGTCCTCTGTATCCCCCCATCCACGCACCAGTGATGGCCATGAGCTGGTCTGGGTGCCACCTTGCTGTGAACATGGTTCCTCCTCCTGCATCTCCTCCTCCTCATCCTCCACCTCCTCATCCTCCAGAACTGTGCCCTGGCTGGACAATTGTGTACCTTGGGTTTGTGGGTGCAGGAACCCACCCTTGGAGCCACTTGGGAATGACTGGCCGGAAACCCTACGAAATGATCCCTCTTCCTCCTCCTGTGCCACATCCTCTTCCATCATCGCCAGGAGGCATAGAAGTGGGATAGTAACGCTGAGAACGGCGTTATCGGCACTGGCCATGTTGGTGGAGTACTCGAAACAGCGCAACAATGAACACAGGTCTCGCATGGAGGCCCAGTCATTGGTGGTGAAGTGGTGCTGTTCCGCCGAGCGACTCACCCGTGTGTGCTGCAGCTGAAACTCCACTATAGCCTGCTGCTGCTCAAACAGTCTGGCCAGCATGTGCAAGGTGGAGTTCCACCTTGTGGGCACCTCGCATATGAGGCGGTGAGCGGGAAGGCCGAAGTTACGCTGCAGCGCTGACAAGCGAGCAGCAGCAGGGTGAGAATGCCGAAAGCGCGCACAGACAGCCCGCACTTTATGCAGCAGTTCTGACATGTCAGGGTAATTTTTAAGGAATCTCTGCACCACCAAATTCAGCACATGCGCCAGGCAAGGGATGTGCGTCAAACCGGCTAGTCCCAGAGCTGCTACGAGATTTTGCCCATTATCGCACACCACCAGGCCGGGCTTGAGGCTGACTGGCACAAACCACTCATCGGTCTGTTGTTCAAGGCCTGTCCACAGCTCCTGTGCGGTGTGGGGTTTATCCCCCAAACAGATACGTTTTAAAACTGCATGCTGTCATTTACCCCTGGCTGTGCTGAAGTTGGTGGTGAAGGTGTTACGCTGACCGGATGAGGAGCTGGTAGAGGATAAGGAAGCAGAGTAGGAGGTGGAAGCAACAGGAGGTAAACTGAAGCGCCCTGCAATCCTTGGTGGTGGAAGGACATGCGCCAAACTGCTATCCGCCTCTGGCCCAGCCGCCACTGCATTTACCCAGTGTGCTGTTATGGAGATATAACGGCCCTGACCGTGCTTACTGGTCCACGTATCCGTAGTCAGGTGCACCTTGCCACAGATGGCATTGCACAGTGCACACCTGATTTTGTCCCCTATTTGGTTGTGAAGGGAAGGGATGGCTCGCCTTGAAAAGTAGTGGCGGCTGGGCAAGACGTACTGTGGGACAGCCACCGCCATAAGGCCTTTAAAACTATCTGTCTCCACCAGATGGAATAACAGCATTTCAAAGGCAAGTAATTTAGAAATGCTGGCATTCAGGGCTAGAGATCGCGGGTGGGTAGGGGGGTACTTTCTCTTCCTCTCCAGCTTTTGGGATATGGAGAGCTGAACGCTTCCTTGGGACATTGTGGAGATGCTTGGTGACCCAGGTGTTGGTGTTGCTGGCAGATCCTCTGTTTGCGGGGTGCCAGGTGGCACTGTCACTCCAGAGGTGAATGAAGAGGACGCGACTGCAGCAGAAGAGGAAGCAGGAGGAGCCAGAGACCTTTCTTGGTTTTTGAGGTGTCTACTCCACTGCAGCTCGTGCTTTGCACTTAAATGCCTGTTTATGCAGGTTGTGCTCAGGTTGAGAACGTTTATGCCTCGCTTCAGGCTCTGATTGCATAGCAAGCAAACCACTCGTGTCTTGTCGTCAGCACATTGTCTGAAGAACTGCCACACAAGGGAACTCCTTGGAGCTGGTTTTGGTGTGCTCGGTCCCTTGTTGCGGTGGGCAGTAGGAGGCGTACTGTCTAGAGGACGGAGCAGCTGCTCCCTCTTCTGCTGTGCTGGTGGCTCTGTGCGACCACCGCCTCTTCCTCCGAACTACATCGGTCACTCGCATGACCTTGATTTTATGTAGGGTCGAGGACCTCATCGTCCTCCACATCATCTTCCACCCAGTCTTCACCCCTGCCTTCCTTGGTGGTCTGCACACTTTCGAAAGCCCCAGCAGTTGGCACCTGTGTTTCGTCATCATCCGAGACGTGCTGCGATGATCCTCCCAAGTACTCATCTAGAAAAATAAGTGGTTGGGCATCGGTGCACTCAATCTCTTTCACTTCTGGGGCAGGGCTAGGTGGAAGGCCGTGGGAAACCCTGCTAACAGTGTCATCAAAAAGCAGAAGAGACTGCTGCATGACTTGGGGCTCAGAGTGCTTGGCTGATTTGCAAGGGGGTGAGGTGAAAGACTGATGGACATCGGCTGCAGGTGCAAACTGTGGTCTTTCAGCTTGAGACTGGGTGGGAGACAATGTGAAGGAACTGGATTCACTGTCAGCAACCCAATCTACTATCGCCTGTACTTGTTCAGGCCTCACCATTCGTAGAGCAGCATTAGGCCCGACCAAATACCGCTGCAGGTTTTGTCGCCTGCTCGCACCTGAGGAAGGGGTTTCACTTGTGCGTGTAGCTGGCACAGATCGACCACGTCCTCTCCCTGCAACAGGAGCTCCACCAGCAGCACCACTACCTGGGCCACGTCCATTATTTGACGCGCTCCTCAAATTTTTTTAATTTAGGATCTTGCCCTAAATAGGTGTTTAATTAATAGTAGAATAGAACGACAGTATGTAAAGGGTGTATCTCACACGGCCTGAACCATACTAGGCCTCAATAAAAGATTTTTTTGCCCAAAATGGATGTTTTTCAAATGCCTAATTCAAACCCCTGTATCTACATACAGGGGTTTGAATTAGGCATTTGAAATACATCCATTTTGGGCAAAAAAATCTTTTATCTCAGAGAGCCTGAACCTCTGTAGGCCTGCAGCAAAGATATATTTGCACAAAAAGGCTGTATTTCAAATAGCTGTATTTCAAATGCCTAATTCAAATCCCTGTATGTATAGGGAGGATCACACACGCCCTGAATCAGTGTAGGCCTGCAGTAAATATATATTTGCACAAAAAGGCTGTATTTCAAATGCCTAATTCAACCCCCTGTATGTATAGGGGGATCACACACACCCTGAACCAGTGTAGGCCTGAAGTAAATATATATTTGCACAAAAAGGCTGTATTTCAAATGGCTGTATTTCAAATGCCTAATTCAAACACTTGTATGTATAGGGGGGATCACACACGCCCTGAACCAGTGTAGACCTGAAGTAAATATATCTTTGCACAAAAAGGCTGTATTTCAAATGGCTGTATTTCAAATGCCTAATTCAAACCCCTGTATGTATAGGGGGGATCACACACACCCTGAATCAGTGTAGGCCTGAAGTAAATATTTCTTTGCATAAAAAGACTGAATTTCAAATGGCTGTATTTCAAATGCCTGATTCAAACCCCTGTATGTATAGGGGGTATCACACACGGTCTAAACCTGTGTAGGCCTAAAGTAAATATATCTTTGCACAAAAAGGCTGTATTTCAGGGGCGTGGCCTGACCGAGCTCGATGGAGCCTGCTTGTTAGCAGAGCTCTCGCCACCAGACCCTGTCCTAGCCTCTATTACAGCACTACCCTGTATCCGGCATGAAGATTCAGTCGAAGGATTGTATGCTGACCACCTCAGGGCGCAAGGAGGATCCAAGCCCGAAGCCAGACATGGACAAATACCTTAATAAGTTGGCCTCTCAGCCGCCAGCGCGGACCTCTAAGTTGGCGCCGAAACAGCATGGCGCGGCCTCATGCGATTCAGTACCGCAAGCGTCCCAGGCTTTGAGAGAGGATGCAGCCAACGATTACAGCTCGCAACCGCCGATGAGAGGTCTGATCTCACCAGGGAGTTCCTGGAAGGAGCACTACAGAGAGCGCTTGCTCTGGTGGCTGCAGACTTGGCGTCCATTAAAACGGACATTCACCACATTGGCGACTGGGTGGAGACGCTTGAGCAATCACAAGACGCCATACTCACATTTAACTTGGCGGTGAAAGAGTCCCTGCTATCCCATGCCAAAGCAATGAACACTCTCCTGCTGCAGATGGAGGATCAGGAGAGCAGAAACAGGAGGAGGAACATTAGGCTCAGGGGCCTACCTGAGGCTGAGGAAAAGGAAGATCTATTCAAGGTAATGGACTCTCTCTTCCATATGTTGCTGGGCCCAGAACAAGCAGTTCACGTTACAATAGAAAGGGTGCACAGGGCTCTGAAACCGAAGACGGCATCCCGTGACAACCCCAGGGACATATTCTGTGGTATCCTGAGTTTCAGGGATACCGAACTGATTTTTCAAGCTGCTAGGAAGAGGGGTGAGGGGAAGTTTCATGGGGCCAATGTACAGTTCTACCAAGACCTGGCAGCCTCCACTTTGCAAAAGAGGAGATTGCTAAAGCCTCTCACTGACCTCCTTCGCTCCGCAAAGTTCCCATACAGGTGGCTTTTTCCATTTGGGATCCTGATCACGGCTGGGAACCGTCGCATAACTGTTTGCACACCTGAAGATCTCCCCCCAGTCTGGGAAGCACTGCAACTTTCACCGGTGGAGATTTCCTCCTGGCTGCCTGTCCCACCTATGGAGGACTTACCACCGCTGCCTTCGGTGTCGAAATGGATGCGGCCAAAACCTCAGAGAACCTGGAAGAACAGAAGAGCCTGGACCCAGGGATCACCAGACTGAGGGTTTGCCTGTAGAGTTGATCTCCTTTTTACCTCATTTTCTAATGGTGCCACTGTTCCTGGACTGCTTTGTTGTAGTTGTTGACTCTTATATGATAGCAGCTCCTGGGACCCTTTATAACCTTTTTTTTTCCCCTAGCATTATTCTGATCACTTACTTTTAGTCTAATGTGCATATAGCGCTGGGGTGTTCATTTTTTTATTCACAATTGTCCCTTCCTATCTGACAAAAGAGGATGTCAGGGTAGTACAAAATTTTTGGTATTATAGCAAACGAGGCTAGGGGTAGGGGTTCTGGGCTGGTCGGGATGCACATGTCAATTACATGTGTAATCTTTTTCTTCCTCCCCCCAGCACAAAATTCCGAATTTATCAGGAATTGACCTTTAGTTCTATTTTCTGTTCTATGGTTATAACCGTTTTGATGTGTACACCCTTGTCATCTGGTCAGATGTATGATCTCAGTTCGTGGTTCTATGACTAACTCCTAATCGCTCCACTAACATTATGTCTATCCACCTTTAATGTACACGGATGTAATAATCCTGTGAAACATAGCAGAATCTTCCAAGTCCTTAAGAAAATTGTGGTTGATATAGTACTCCTTCAGGAGACCCATTTTTCTGATTCACATGTGCCTAACCTTAACAACTCCCCCTTTAATGTTTGGTACCATGCCACCTCCAGTAGCTCTGCAGCTAAGGGGGTCAGCATTGGCTTCAGGGGTGGTGTCCCCTTTACACTACATTCAGAGGTAAAAGACCCTGAAGGTAGATACCTTCTCCTGAGAGGAGAGATAGGTCACCACACGGTCACGATCTGCAATGTATATGCGCCAAACATAAAATCGGTTAACTGGTTGAAAGATGTACTGGATATAATTGGGGCTTTTGCTTCTGGCATCATTTTGGTAGGCAGGGACCTCAATCTCGCTCTGAATCCGCTACTTGATACCTCTGCCCGGAAATCAGCCATTTCTTTTCGCGCTCTCAAATCAGTCCAGTCACACCTTAGAAGTCTCCACCTTAGTGATGTTTGGAGGTCGGTGCATGGTGACAGGCGTGATTATACGTTCTACTCCAACCCCCACAAATCATACCAGAGGTCGGACTACCTCTTTATTTCTGATAGATGTTTGCCTGAAGTACAGTCTTCCACAATCCACAATATCACGGTCTCTGATCATGCACCGGTCTCCTTTGTTTTCAATTTCCCAGACCTTTGTGGTAGAGAATGGACCTGGAGACTGAACCATACTCTCCTAGATTCGAACACTCAGGTTGAGTCCATTTCCCAAAAGTTAGAGGAATACTTTAGCATTAATGTAGATACCAGCACGCCTAGCGCCATTGTTTGGGAGGCGCACAAAGCAGTGATCAGGGGAGAATTCATTGCGCTTGGTTCCCATATAAAAAGGTGTTGAATGGGTAAAATGTCTGACCTATTATCCCGCATTGCTATACTTGAAATGTCACACAAACGCTCACTTGCAATGAAAGATCTGGAGGAATTGAAAGTCTTGAGGCAGGAACTTAAGGGGTTGCTAAATATTAAAGTGTCTAAGGCCTACATGAGGGTTAAGCACAAACAGTATGTTCATGGTAATAGAGGGGGAAAAATTATGTCAGCAAAAAACGAGATGATCAAGTTTTTATTAAACACATGAGAACACAAGAGGGGCCCGTTACCACTGATACTAAAAAGATTTCAAGGATATTTAGAGATTATTATCATGCCCTATACAACCTCAGGCCTGAGGAACCAGTGGATGTGCGGTTGGCAAAAGACAGAGACATAGGGTCTTTTTTGCAGCAATTGACCCTACCGGTTCTTGATGACTCCTCCAGATTGTCCCTGTTGGCTCCGGTTACTTTGGAGGAAGTGAAAAAAGTCCTTAGTTCCACGCCGTCCGGCAAAAGCCCTGGCCCGGATGGGCTCACAGTGGCTTATTATAAGAATTTTTTTTTGGTCTTGCGTCCGCAATTAGTTGTTTTTTTCAATTCCTTACTGAATGGGTCCCCTTTGACTAAACAGGCGTTAGAGGCCCATATTATTGTCTTGCCTAAACCGGGCAAAGACTTGGAAGTTCCAGCCAGCTACAGACCGATCTCTCTGCTAAATGCAGACGTGAAACTGTGGGCTAAACTCTTAGCCAACAGGCTCTCCCCCTTGTTGCCAGGGATTGTCTCCCCTGAACAGTCCAGCTTTGTGGGGGGCAGGGAGTGCAGGGACAGCACCTTTCGAGTACTACAGGCCCAACAATTTGCTTTGAAGCAGGGGAAGAAGCTTGTGTTCCTCAGTACAGACGCATAAAAGGCGTTCGATAGAGTTGACTGGAATTATATGAAAGCCACTCTGTTGAAATTTGGCCTCCCTTCTCAATTTGTAGAAGCGGTGCTGTCCCTGTACTCTAGCCCTTCCTCTAAGGTCCAGGTCAATGGTATACTATCACCCGCTTTTAAAATTTCTAACGGGACCCGGCAAGGATGCCCACTATCGCCCACATTATTTATATTGTGCTTAGAAACATTTATCCAAGCTTTGAGACAGGACCCCGCAATTGAAGGATTGAAGGTGGGAAAAGAGGTCCATACTGTGGGCGCGGACGATATGCTTCTTTTTCTATCGAAGCCTGAAGAGGCACTACCTGCCTTCCTGAAACAGATAGACATATATGGCTCCCTGTTCAACTTTAAAATTAATCTAAGTGCATAGCCTTAGGTATTAACATTCCCCGTTAGGCGTCAGAGTCCTTTGAGAGGGATTTTCCTTTTCAGTGGCATGACTCCCACATTGCGTATTTAGGCATTAAAGTGACGAGGGACCCCAACCAACTATTTCATCAGAACTACCCTCCATTGCTATCAGACATCAAACAACAATTGGCTGATATCAAAATCCCCTTTCTGTCCTGGATAGGGAGGAAAAGTCAGCTTAAAACTTATATCTTGCCTAAACTATTGTACACTATGCAGACACTGCCAATACCTCTCCCCCAATCTTTTTTAGCACGGGTCCGAAGCCTTTTCTCCTCCTTTGTTTGGCGTAATCGTAGGGCTAGGTTGGCATATAAAATCTTATCTAGACCCATATTTAGGGGAGGTTTTGGACTTCCTCACGCGGCCACCTATTATAGGGCAATTCAACTGAGATTGCACTCTGAAATTAGCAGCATTACGACAAATAAGTTAGGATGCAAAATAGCCAGGCATTTATTGGGCCCTGGTGGCTTAGCGGGTTTATGGGATCCCAAATTAGCAGTGAGGTGTAGAAATAGCCGGGATAACCTTGACCCTCTCGCAGGAGTCTTGGCCGTATGGTCTAAGATGTCAGTACTCATTCGCCCCTCTCCTTGCTTGTCGCCATTTACACCCATATGTTATATACCATACTTAGTAGTGACAGGTTTCCAAGATGACTTGGGACTATGGCCAATACTAGGCACTGTTGCAATAGGAGATATACTACAACAACGAACGGTCCTTTCCATTCACAGCCTGCAGTCGAGGTTCCCACACATTCCATGGTCGCCCCTGCATTACTCACAATTTCAGAAAATATGTAACCAATGCACACCTGATCGTCTCGATCCCTCTTGGTATGACACGATCTTGCTTCAGCAGACAAACAAAAAAGGGTCCATTTCTAGGATATACAATAAGATACTAGACAATGAAGATCTCTCTAGACCCCTATTTATCTCACAATGGGAAAAGGATTTGAATACCACTTTTGACTCTAGCATGGTAGATAGGATCCTATGTCATTCTCACGGGTACTCCAGATGTGTCCGAATTCAGGAGAATGCCTACAAACTGGTTACCAGGTGGTACAATACACGGGTCAAACTTCATGCCACGGATTCCTCCTACTCGGATAGGTGCTGGAGGTGCAAGGAAGCAAAAGGAACTTTATTTCACATCTGGTGGGACTGCCCCTTGATTTCCCCTTTCTGGGATATAATCTCTAGACACATTCGAGAGATTAGCCCTTCCTCATCCCCACTTACCCCCACAGGGGTCTTACTCAACTTGCCTGATGTCAATTTCACATTAACAAAACACTCCTTACTGGCCTCGTTAGTCGCAGCGGCGAAACTTTTAATACCTATGTATTGGCTAACCAACAAATTACCGCTGCTAGCAGATTGGATTGACAAAGTACAAGAGATACGCCAACTGGAAGAGCTGTCTAGTTGGGGTTCCTTGGCTCATGACAAATATTTGAAAATATGGACTCCATGGCTGAAGTGGCAGACTGGTCGTTGCGCCACCATTAGTGCTGGGGGTCCCGCCCCTGCTCAACCAGGGGGCTAAATGTAAAATCACATAGCATCTACGCTGCTCTTTCTGACTTGTGGGCACGAGATTCAGCTCCTCTGTTCTTTTTTTCTTGCCCACATACATACTCATTAGGCTGGGAGATTTCGTAACTGATGTCTGAGACTGCTTGATTATCTGCTAAACCATGCCTAGTTAGGTGGAAGAGCAATTGGCGTGAATGATAAATGCCTAGACGAATTAATAACCATGATATTTAAGTTGTATCACTCATTTAATATCTCTACCAATGCTTTTTGTGAATTCATTCATGTATTTATGCAATCTCTGTATCAGACCAAGGATGTACATTTATGTTGACAGTTTTTTATGTTCTTGACGTATATTTGTCGCAAATGTCATATTGATGAAAAACTTAAATAAAGATTTGTCCAAAAAAAAAAAGGCTGTATTTCAAATGCCTGATTCAAACCCCTGTATGTATAGGGGGAATCACACACACCCTGAATCAGTGTAGGCCTGAAGTAAATATATCTTTGCACAAAAAGGCTGTATTTCAAATGGCTGTATTTCAAATGCCTGAATCAAATCCCTGTATGTATAGGGAGGATCACACACGCCCTGAATCAGTGTAGGCCTGCAGTAAATATATCTTTGCACAAAATGGCTGTATTTCAAATGGCTGTATTTCAAATGCCTAATTCAAACCTCTGTATGTACAGGTGGCATCTCAAAGGGCCTGAACCTGTGTAGGCCTGAAGTAAATATATCTTTGCACAAAATGGCTGTATTTCAAATGGCTGTAATTCAAATGCCTGATTCAAACCCCTGTATGTATAGGGGAAATCACACACGTCCTGAACCAGTGTAGGCCTGAAGTAAATATATATTTGCACAAAAAGGCTGTATTTCAAATGGCTGTATTTCAAATGCCTAATTCAAACCCCTGTATGTAGAGGGAGTATCTCACACGGTCTGAACCAGTGTAGGCCTGAAGTAAATATTTCTTTGCATAAAATGGCTGTATTTCAAATGGCTGTATTTCAAATGCCTGCATCAAACCCCTGTATGTATAGGGGGGATCACACACGCCCCCGGAACCAGTGTAGGCCTGAAGTAAATATATCTTTGCACAAAAAAGCTGTATTTCAAATGGCTGTATTTCAAATGCCTAATTCAAACCCCTGTATATATAGGGGGGATCACACACGCCCTGAATCAGTGTAGGCCTGAAGTAAATATATCTTTGCACAAAATGGCTGTATTTCAAATGGCTGTATTTCAAATGCCTGATTCAAACCCCTGTATGTATAGGGGGGATCACACACGCCCTGAACCAGTGTAGGCCTCAAGTAAATATATCTTTGCACAAAAAGGCTGTATTTCAAATGGCTGTATTTCAAATGCCTAATTCAAACCCCTGTATGTATAGGGGGGATTACACATGCCCTGAACAAGTGTAGGCCTGAAGTAAATATATCTTTGCACAAAATGGCTGTATTTCAAATGGCTGTATTTCAAATGCCTAATTCAAACACCTGTATATATGGGGGGATCACACACGCCCTGAACCAGTGTAGGCCTGAAGTAAATATATCTTTCCACAAAATGGCTGTATTTCAAATGGCTGTATTTTACATGCCTAATTTAAACCCCTGTATATATAGGGGGGATCACACACGCCCTGAATCCGTGTAGGCCTGAAGTAAATATATCTTTGCACAAAATGGCTGTATTTCAAAAGGCTGTATTTCAAATGCCTGATTCAAACCCCTGTATGTATAAGGGGGATCACACACGGTCTGAACCTGTGTAGGCCTGAAATAAATATATCTTTGCACAAAATGGCTGTATTTCAAATGGCTGTATTTCAAATACCTGATTCAAACACCTGTATGTATAGGGGGGATCAGACACGCCCTGAATCAGTGTAGGCCTGAAGTAAATTTATCTTTGCACAAAAAGGCTGTATTTCAAATGGCTGTATTTCAAATGCCTAATTCAGACCCCTGTATGTATAGGGGGGATCACACACGCCCTGAATCAGTGTAGGCCTGCAGTAAATTTATCTTTGCACAAAATGGCTGTATTTTAAATGGCTGTATTTCAAATGCCTAATTCAAACCCCTGTATGTAGAGGTGGTATCTCAGAGGGCCTGAACCTCTGTAGGACTGAAGTAAATATATCTTTGCACAAAATGGCTGTATTTCAAATGACTGTATTTCAAATGCCTAATTCAAACCCCTGTATGTATAGGGGGGACCACACACACGCCCTGAACCAGTGTAGGCCTGAAGTAAATATTTATTTGCACAAAATGGCTGTATTTGAAATGGCTGTATTTCAAATGCCAAATTCAAACCCCTGTATGTATAGGGGGGATCACACACGCCCTGAACCAGTGTAGGCCTCAAGTAAATATATCTTTGCACAAAAAGGCTGTATTTCAAATGGCTGTATTTCAAATGCCTAATTCAAACCCCTGTATATATAGGGGGAAACACACACACGCCCTGAACCAGTGTAGGCCTGAAGTAAATATATCTTTGCACAAAATGGCTGTATTTTAAATGGCTGTATTTTACATGCCTAAATTAAACCCCTGTATATATAGGGGGGATCACACACGCCCTGAATCCGTGTAGGCCTGAAGTAAATATATCTTTGCACAAAATGGCTGTATTTCAAAAGGCTGTATTTCAAATGCCTGATTCAAACCCCTGTATGTATAAGGGGGATCACACACGGTCTGAACCTGTGTAGGCCTGAAGTAAATAAATCATTGCACAAAATGGCTGTATTTCAAAAGGCTGTATTTCAAATACCTGATTTAAACCCCTGTATGTAGAGGGAGGATCAGACACGCCCTGAATTAGTGTAGGCCTGAAGTAAATATATCTTTGCACAAAAAGGCTGTATTTCAAATGGCTGTATTTCAAATGCCTAATTCAGACCCCTGTATGTATAGGGGGGATCACACACGCCCTGAATCAGTGTAGGCCTGCAGTAAATGTATCTTTGCACAAAATGGCTGTATTTTAAATGGCTGTATTTCAAATGCCTAATTCAAACCCCTGTATGTAGAGGTGGTATCTCAGAGGGCCTAAACCTCTGTAGGACTGAAGTAAATATATCTTTGCACAAAATGGCTGTATTTCAAATGGCTGTATTTCAAATGCCTAATTCAAACCCCTGTATGTATAGGGGGGACCACACACACGCCCTGAACCAGTGTAGGCCTGAAGTAAATATTTATTTGCACAAAATGGCTGTATTTCAAATGGCTGTATTTCAAATGCCAAATTCAAACCCCTGTATGCATAGGGGGGATCACACACGCCCTGAACCAGTGTAGGCCTCAAGTAAATATATCTTTGCACAAAAAGGCTGTATTTCAAATGGCTGTATTTCAAATGCCTAATTCAAACCCCTGTATATATAGGGGGGAACACACACACGCCCTGAACCAGTGTAGGCCTGAAGTAAATATATCTTTGCACAAAATGGCTGTATTTCAAATGGCTGTATTTTACATGCCTAATTTAAACCCCTGTATATATAGGGGGGATCACACACGCCCTGAATCCGTGTAGGCCTGAAGTAAATATATCTTTGCACAAAATGGCTGTATTTCAAAAGGCTGTATTTCAAATACCTGATTCAAACCCCTGTATGTATAGGGGGGATCAGACACGCCCTGAATCAGTGTAGGCCTGAAGTAAATATATCTTTGCACAAAAAGGCTGTATTTCAAATGGCTGTATTTCAAATGCCTAATTCAGACCCCTGTATGTATAGGGGGGATCACACACGCCCTGAATCAGTGTAGGCCTGCAGTAAATTTATCTTTGCACAAAATGTCTGTATTTTAAATGGCTGTATTTCAAATGCCTAATTCAAACCCCTGTATGTAGAGGTGGTATCTCAGAGGGCCTGAACCTCTGTAGGACTGAAGTAAATATATCTTTGCACAAAATGGCTGTATTTCAAATGGCTGTATTTCAAATGCCTAATTCAAACCCCTGTATGTATAGGGGGGACCACACACGCCCTGAACCAGTGTAGGCCTGAAGTAAATATTTATTTGCACAAAATGGCTGTATTTCAAATGGCTATATTTCAAATGCCAAATTCAAACCCCTGTATGTATAGGGGGGATCACACACGCCCTGAACCAGTGTAGGCCTCAAGTAAATATATCTTTGCACAAAAAGGCTGTATTTCAAATGGCTGTATTTCAAATGCCTAATTCAAACCCCTGTATATATAGGGGGGAACACACACACGCCCTGAACTAGTGTAGGCCTGAAGTAAATATATCTTTGCACAAAATGGCTGTATTTCAAATGGCTGTATTTTACATGCCTAATTTAAACCCCTGTATATATAGGGGGGATCACACACGCCCTGAATCCGTGTAGGCCTGAAGTAAATATATCTTTGCACAAAATGGCTGTATTTCAAAAGGCTGTATTTCAAATGCCTGATTCAAACCCCTGTATGTATAAGGGGGATCACACACGGTCTGAACCTGTGTAGGCCTGAAGTAAATATATCTTTGCACAAAATGGCTGTATTTCAAAAGGCTGTATTTCAAATACCTGATTCAAACCCCTGTATGTATAGGGGGGATCAGACACGCCCTGAATCAGTGTAGGCCTGAAGTAAATATATCTTTGCACAAAAAGGCTGTATTTCAAATGGCTGTATTTCAAATGCCTAATTCAGACCCGTGTATGTATAGGGGGGATCACACACGCCCTGAATCAGTGTAGGCCTGCAGTAAATTTATCTTTGCACAAAATGGCTGTATTTTAAATGGCTGTATTTCAAATGCCTAATTCAAACCCCTGTATGTAGAGGTGGTATCTCAGAGGGCCTGAACCACTGTAGGACTGAAGTAAATATATCTTTGCACAAAATGGCTGTATTTCAAATGGCTGTATTTCAAATGCCTAATTCAAACCCCTGTATGTATAGGGGGGACCACACACACGCCCTGAACCAGTGTAGGCCTGAAGTAAATATTTATTTGCACAAAATGGCTGTATTTCAAATGGCTGTATTTCAAATGCCAAATTCAAACCCCTGTATGTATAGGGGGGATCACACACGCCCTGAACCAGTGTAGGCCTCAAGTAAATATATCTTTGCACAAAAAGGCTGTATTTCAAATGGCTGTATTTCAAATGCCTAATTCAAACCCCTGTATATATAGGGGGGAACACACACACGCCCTGAACCAGTGTAGGCCTGAAGTAAATATATCTTTGCACAAAATGGCTGTATTTCAAATGGCTGTATTTTACATGCCTAATTTAAACCCCTGTATATATAGGGGGGATCGCACACGCCCTGAATCCGTGTAGGCCTGAAGTAAATATATCTTTGCACAAAATGGCTGTATTTCAAAAGGCTGTATTTCAAATACCTGATTCAAACCCCTGTATGTATAGGGGGGATCAGACACGCCCTGAATCAGTGTAGGCCTGAAGTAAATATATCTTTGCACAAAAAGGCTGTATTTCAAATGGCTGTATTTCAAATGCCTAATTCAGACCCCTGTATGTATAGGGGGGATCACACACGCCCTGAATAAGTGTAGGCCTGCAGTAAATTTATCTTTGCACAAAATGGCTGTATTTTAAATGGCTGTATTTCAAATGCCTAATTCAAACCCCTGTATGTAGAGGTGGTATCTCAGAGGGCCTGAACCTCTGTAGGACTGAAGTAAATATATCTTTGCACAAAATGGCTGTATTTCAAATGGCTGTATTTCAAATGCCTAATTCAAACCCCTGTATGTATAGGGGGGACCACACACGCCTGTCATGGTCTTACCTTCTTGCTGTTCTCCTTCGTTTGACATGTGCTGGCGGCCATCTTGGTTTCTGGGTTTCTTGTAGCCTCCCACCCTGCGGCTCCTCCTTCCCACTGGGAGGAGCTGGATGCCCAGCTCATATATAGGAGGTCTGTGGCTTCAGTTCCTTGCTTGGTCCTCCTGTGTTCACATGCTTCTAGACTGCTGCTGCTTCTGGTTCCTGATCCTGGTTTCGTCCGACTACCCTGCTGGTTCCTGATCCTGGTTTCGTCCGACTACCCTGCTGGTTCCTGATCCTGGCTTCGTCTGACTACCCTGCTGGTTCCTGATCCTGGCTTCGTCTGACTACCCTTCTGGTTCCCGACCTCTGGCTTCGCAAAGACTCTGCTTCGGTTTCGCCATCCGTTTGGACTTTTGCTTTACAGCTTTATTTTCAATAAAGCCTTCTTATTTTCACTTATCCCTTGTTGTATGTCTGGTTCATGGTTCCGTGACATTAGGACCAAGCCATGAATTCTGAAGGTACAGGGCCATCCTCGCTACCCACGCTGGTTGCCAGACTTGATCAGCAGGATCACCTGTTGGGTCGGTTCGCTGTGGCGTTGCAAACCCTGCTTGAACGCACGGCTCATTTCGCTCCCGTTGCCGATGGGTCGGTTGTCGCTCCTGGGCCCGCTCCTACTGCCGCTCCGGTTGTTGCACCTGCGGTGTTTCGGGGTATGACCGGTTCTGCCCCTCTTCCACAGCGCTTTGGGGGAGAGCCAACTCAGTGCCGAGGTTTCCTTAACCAGGTGGGCATTTATTTCGAGTTGCTGCCACATGCCTTTCCCACTGAGAGATCAAAGGTGGGCTTCTTGATCTCGCTGCTCTCGGACAAGGCCTTGGCCTGGGCCAGCCCTTTATGGGAGAACAACAATCCGGTGGTTGCCGAGTTTTCCGGTTTTGTTGCTTCTCTTCGGAAGGTATTCGATGTGCCGGCTCGTGCTGCCTCTGCTGCGAAGCTCCTTATGTCCATCAGACAGGGTTCACGATCCGTAGCTGAATACGCCATTGAGTTTCGTACCCTGGCAGCAGAGGTGGGCTGGAATAATGAGGCTCTGGTCGCTGCTTTCTCTCATGGTCTCTCGGATGCCTTGAAGGATGAGGTTGCAGCTAAGGACCTACCAGTGGAGCTCGAGTCTCTTATTTCTTTCCTGATTTTGATTGACACCAGACTCAGGGAGAGACCTTCCTTTAAGGAGAGCCTGCGGAGGTTTTCTAACAGATTGGCGCCTACGTTTGCTGTCCCACCCGTGCCTCCCTCTCCTCCCACGCCTCCTGGGGATGACTTGTCTGGGGGTGAACCCATGCAGCTGGGGTTTGCTCGCCTGTCCGAGGGGGAGAGGGTACTCTGGAGACGCGAGGGCCGATGCATGTACTGTGGTCTCGGTGGGCATTTTCGGTTGGCATGTCCGAACCGTCCGGGAAACGCTCGCACCTGAGATCCTGTCGGGGGCAGATCTTGGGTGGAGTCTCCTCGTCCCCGGTTTCCCGTGTTGACAAACCACTGATCACTGTTGTCCTCTCCTGCGTCGGGGGCTCGGTGACGACCCAGGCGTTGGTGGACTCTGGTGCTGGTGGTTTGTTCATTGATAATGTGTTCGCTGCCGCCAATTCCATTCCTCTGCAGGCTCGAGGTTCCCCACTGGCTCTTGAGGCGATAGACGGCAGACCCCTTCTGCCGCCACACGTGACTCATGAGACGCTTCCAGTGGGGATAGCCATTGGTGCCGTTCACAGAGAGTCGGTCTGCCTCCAGGTTATTTCGTCTCCACACTACTCGGTGGTCTTGGGGTACCCCTGGCTCCGGAAGCATAATCCGACTTTCGATTGGAGATCGGCCGAGATCCTCTCGTGGTCACCGCAGTGTGGGGCTAGTTGCATCCATGGGTCTGTCAAGTTGCTGTGTACTTCCTCGGACTCTCTGTTGCCTCCTGAATACCAGGAGTACCGGGATGTATTCGATAAGGTGCGCGCGGTTGCCCTACCTCCGCACCGCCCATACGATTGTGCCATAGAGTTACAATCTGGTGCCGTTCCTCCTCGTGGCAAAGTCTATCCACTGTCGGTAGCGGAGAATGAGGCCATGGAGGAGTACGTGAGGGAGGCGCTTTCACGAGGACACATTCGCAAATCCTCGTCCCCGGCAGGGGCTGGATTTTTCTTTGTGAAAAAGAAGGGCGGTGAGTTGAGGCCTTGCATCGATTACAGGGGTCTCAATCGCATCACGATCAAGAAATCTTACCCGATACCCTTGATTTCCGAGCTGTTCGATCGCCTTAAAGGGGCCACGGTCTTTACCAAACTCGACCTGAGGGCGGCATATAACCTGGTAAGGATCAAGGCGGGCGATGAGTGGAAGACCGCGTTTAACACCAGGACCGGTCATTATGAATCCTTGGTTATGCCCTTTGGGTTGTGCAATGCGCCCGCAGTCTTTCAGGAATTCATCAACGATGTTTTCCGTGACCTGTTGCAGCAGTGTGTGGTGGTCTATTTGGATGACATCTTGGTATATTCTGAATCCATGGAGGCCCACATTCTGGATGTCAGACGAGTGTTGCAATGGTTACGAGAGAACAAGCTGTTCGGTAAGCTTGAGAAATGCGAATTTCACCGATCCCAGGTAACCTTCTTAGGTTACATCATTTCCGCTGAGGGGTTCTCCATGGATCCTGAGAAGGTTTCGGCTGTCTTACAGTGGCCCCAGCCCAGTGGTCTTCGTTCCCTGCAGCGCTTTTTGGGCTTCGCCAATTATTATCGGAAGTTCATCAGGGACTTTTCCATGCTAGCCAAGCCTCTCACGGATCTGACCAGGAAGGGCAGTAATTCCCAGGTCTGGCCGCTCGAGGCCATCCGAGCTTTTGAGGCTCTAAAGTCCGCCTTTGTGTCGGCTCCGATTCTGTCGCATCCCAACCCTGGGTTGCCCTTTGTCCTCGAGGTGGACGCGTCTGAGACGGGAGTAGGCGCCCTTCTGTCTCAGCGTAGAACACCAGAGGGTCCTCTGCTTCCTTGTGGGTTTTACTCCCGGAAACTGTCTTCCGCGGAGTGCAACTATCAGATTGGTGACAGGGAGTTATTGGCCATCGTGCAGGCCCTTAAAGAATGGAGGCACTTGCTCGAGGGTTCGGTGGTTCCGGTCCTCATCCTGACGGACCACAAGAATCTGACCTACCTTTCTGAGGCCAAGAGATTGACACCACGTCAGGCCAGATGGGCTCTGTTCTTGTCACGTTTTAATTACGTGGTCTCCTACCTACCCGGTTCCAAGAACATCAGGGCGGATGCCTTATCACGGCAGTACTCCGAGCTGTCCAGGGAGGAGTCGATTCCGACTTCGGTCATACCTCCGAATCAGATCTTGGCCGCCATTCGCACCAGCCTGACCTCTCCCCTGGGTGAGCAGATTTTGGCGGCTCAATCTGGTGCTCCCTCTGGGAGACCCAACGGCAGATGTTTTGTGCCTGAGGAGTTGCGCACTCGGTTGTTGCGAACCTACCATAACTCCAAGACCGCTGGGCATCCTGGAAAGAATCAGCTGTCCTGGGCTGTTTCACGTCTGTTCTGGTGGCCTTCCCTACGTTCCGACATCGCCGCATATGTAGCGGCATGCTCCGTTTGTGCCCAGAGTAAGTCCCCTCGGCACCTTCCGTTGGGCCTTCTGCAACCCATAGCCACCGGGGAGCGCCCATGGTCACACCTGGGGATGGATTTCATTGTGGACCTCCCTGCATCCCGAGGCCATACGGTCATTCTCATGATTGTGGATCGGTTTTCCAAAATGTGCCACTGTGTTCCTCTCAAGAAGTTACCCTCTGCACAAGAGTTGGCCACGATTTTTGCCAGGGAGGTCTTCCGGTTGCACGGTTTGCCCAAGGAGATTGTGTCGGATCGGGGGAGTCAGTTTGTGTCCAGGTTCTGGCGCGCCTTTTGCTCCCAGTTGGGGATTCATCTCTCCTTCTCCTCGGCCTACCACCCTCAGTCCAATGGGGCCGCAGAACGATCCAATCAGGCCTTGGAGCAATTCCTTCGTTGCTATGTCTCCGATCACCAAGACAATTGGGTTGACCTCCTGCCTTGGGCTGAGTTTGCCAGGAACACGGCGGTGAACTCTTCCTCTGGGACGTCTCCCTTCATGGCCAATTATGGGTTCCAACCTGCCGTGTTACCGGAGGTATTCTCTCCCCAGGATATTCCGGCTGTGGAGGATCACCTTTCCGTCCTACGTGCTTCTTGGGTACTGATCCAGAAGTCCCTTGAGGTCTCTGCGCAGCGCCAGAGACTCCAGGCTGATCGCAGACGAGCGCCTGCTCCTTCCTACCAGGTCGGAGACCGTGTATGGTTGTCCACCCGCAACCTCAACCTTCGAGTGCCCACTCCCAAGCTGGCGCCTCGCTTTGTTGGTCCCTTCCGAGTGCTTCGCAGGGTAAACCCGGTAGCCTATGCCCTTGCGCTTCCTCCTGGCATGCGGATCTCCAACGTGTTTCATGTCTCCCTGTTGAAGCCACTGGTGTGTAATCGTTTCACTTCCTCGGTTCCTCGGCCTCGTCCGGTCCTAGTGGGTAATCGTGAGGAGTATGAGGTGAGCAATATCCTGGACTCACGCCTGGTCCGCGGTCGGGTGCAGTTTTTGGTCCATTGGCGTGGTTATGGTCCAGAGGAGCGTTCCTGGGTTCCCTCCGCAGATGTCCATGCTCCTGCCTTGCTCCGAGCCTTCCATGCACGCTTCCCTCAGAAACCGTTCTTTACTCCGCGGAGGAGGGGCCCTTGAGGGGGAGGTACTGTCATGGTCTTACCTTCTTGCTGTTCTCCTTCGTTTGACATGTGCTGGCGGCCATCTTGGTTTCTGGGTTTCTTGTAGCCTACCACCCTGCGGCTCCTCCTTCCCACTGGGAGGAGCTGGATGCCCAGCTCATATATATAGGAGGTCTGTGGCTTCAGTTCCTTGCTTGGTCCTCCTGTGTTCACATGCTTCTAGACTGCTGCTGCTTCTGGTTCCTGATCCTGGTTTCGTCCGACTACCCTGCTGGTTCCTGATCCTGGTTTCGTCCGACTACTCTGCTGGTTCCTGATCCTGGCTTCGTCTGACTACCCTTCTGGTTCCCGACCTCTGGCTTCGCAAAGACTCTGCTTCGGTTTCGCCATCCGTTTGGACTTTTGCTTTACAGCTTTATTTTCAATAAAGCCTTCTTATTTTCACTTATCCCTTGTTGTATGTCTGGTTCATGGTTCCGTGACAACGCCCTGAACCAGTGTAGGCCTGAAGTAAATATTTATTTGCACAAAATGGCTGTATTTCAAATGGCTGTATTTCAAATGCCAAATTCAAACCCCTGTATGTATAGGGGGGATCACACACGCCCTGAACCAGTGTAGGCCTCAAGTAAATATATCTTTGCACAAAAAGGCTGTATTTCAAATGGCTGTATTTCAAATGCCTAATTCAAACCCCTGTATATATAGGGGGGAACACACACACGCCCTGAACTAGTGTAGGCCTGAAGTAAATATATCTTTGCACAAAATGGCTGTATTTCAAATGGCTGTATTTTACATGCCTAATTTAAACCCCTGTATATATAGGGGGGATCACACACGCCCTGAATCCGTGTAGGCCTGAAGTAAATATATCTTTGCACAAAATGGCTGTATTTCAAAAGGCTGTATTTCAAATGCCTGATTCAAACCCCTGTATGTATAAGGGGGATCACACACGGTCTGAACCTGTGTAGGCCTGAAGTAAATATATCTTTGCACAAAATGGCTGTATTTCAAAAGGCTGTATTTCAAATACCTGATTCAAACCCCTGTATGTATAGGGGGGATCAGACACGCCCTGAATCAGTGTAGGCCTGAAGTAAATATATCTTTGCACAAAAAGGCTGTATTTCAAATGGCTGTATTTCAAATGCCTAATTCAGACCCGTGTATGTATAGGGGGGATCACACACGCCCTGAATCAGTGTAGGCCTGCAGTAAATTTATCTTTGCACAAAATGGCTGTATTTTAAATGGCTGTATTTCAAATGCCTAATTCAAACCCCTGTATGTAGAGGTGGTATCTCAGAGGGCCTGAACCTCTGTAGGACTGAAGTAAATATATCTTTGCACAAAATGGCTGTATTTCAAATGGCTGTATTTCAAATGCCTAATTCAAACCCCTGTATGTATAGGGGGGACCACACACACGCCCTGAACCAGTGTAGGCCTGAAGTAAATATTTATTTGCACAAAATGGCTGTATTTCAAATGGCTGTATTTCAAATGCCAAATTCAAACCCCTGTATGTATAGGGGGGATCACACACGCCCTGAACCAGTGTAGGCCTCAAGTAAATATATCTTTGCACAAAAAGGCTGTATTTTAAATGGCTGTATTTTAAATGCCTAATTCAAACCCCTGTATATATAGGGGGGAACACACACATGCCCTGAACCAGTGTAGGCCTGAAGTAAATATATCTTTGCACAAAATGGCTGTATTTCAAATGGCTGTATTTTACATGCCTAATTTAAACCCCTGTATATATAGGGGGGATCACACACGCTCGAATCCGTGTAGGCTTGAAGTAAATACAGTACAGACCAAAAGTTTGGACACACCTTCTCATTCAAAGAGTTTTCTTTATTTTCATGACTATGAAAATTGTAGATTCACACTGAATGCATCAAAACTATGAATTAACACATGTGGAATTATATACATAACAAACAAGTGTGAAACAACTGAAAAAATTTCATATTCTAGGTTCTTCAAAGTAGCCACCTTTTGCTTTGATTACAGCTTTGCACACTCTTGGCATTCTTTTGATGAGCTTCAAGAGGTAGTCCCCTGAAATGGTTTTCACTTCACAGGTGTGCCCTGTCAGGTTTAATAAGTGGGATTTCTTCCCTTATAAATGGGTTTGGGACCATCAGTTGCGTTGAGGAAAAGTCAGGTGGATACACAGCTGATAGTTCTACTGAATAGACTGTTAGAATTTGTATTATGGCAAGAAAAAAGCAGCTAAGTAAAGAAAAACGAGTGGCCATCATTACTTTAAGAAATGAAGGTCAGTCAGTCAGCCGAAAAATTGGGAAAACATTGAAAGTAAGGGCTATTTGACCATGAAGAAGAGTGATGGGGTGCTGCGCCAGATGACCTGGCCTCCAAAGTCACCGGACCTGAACCCAATCGAGATGGTTTAGGGTGAGCTGGACCGCAGAGTGAAGGCAAAAGGGCCAACAAGTGCTAAGCATCTCTGGAAACTCCTTCAAGACTGTTGGAAGACCATTTCAGGGGACTACCTCTTGAAGCTCATCAAGAGAATGCCAAGAGTGTGCAAAGCAGTAATCAAAGCAAAAGGTGGCTACTTTGAAGAACCTAGAATATGACATATTTTCAGTTGTTTCACACTTGTTTGTTATGTATATAATTCCACATGTGTTAATTCATAGTTTTGATGCATTCATAGTCATTAAAATAAAGAAAACTCTTTGAATGAGAAGGTGTGTCCAAACTTTTGGTCTGTACTGTATATCTTTGCACAAAATGGCTGTATTTCAAAAGGCTGTATTTCAAATGCCTGATTCAAACCCCTGTATGTATAAGGGGGATCACACACGGTCTGAACCTGTGTAGGCCTGAAGTAAATATATCTTTGCACAAAATGGCTGTATTTCAAATGGCTGTATTTCAAATACCTGATTCAAACGCCTGTATGTATAGGGGGGATCAGACACGCCCTGAATCAGTGTAGGCCTGCAGTAAATTTATCTTTGCACAAAATGGCTGTATTTTAAATGGCTGTATTTCAAATGCCTATTTCAAACCCCTGTATGTAGAGGTGGTATCTCAGAGGGCCTGAACCTCTGTAGGACTGAAGTAAATATATCTTTGCACAAAATGGCTGTATTTCAAATGGCTGTATTTCAAATGCCTAATTCAAACCCCTGTATGTATAGGGGGGACCACACACACGCCCTGAACCAGTGTAGGCCTGAAGTAAATATTTATTTGCACAAAATGGCTGTATTTCAAATGGCTGTATTTCAAATGCCTAATTCAAACCCCTGTATGTATAGGGGGATCACACACACCCTGAACCAGTGTAGGCCGGCAGTAAATATATCTTTGCACAAAAAGTCTGTATTTCAAATGGCTGTATTTCAAATGCCTGATTCAAATTCCTGTTTGTATAGGGGGGATCACACACGCCCTGAATCAGTGTAGGCCTGCAGTAAATATATCTTTGCACAAAATGTCTGTATTTCAAATGTCTGTATTTCAAATGCCTAATTCAAACCCCTGTATGTATAGGGGGGATCACACACACCCTGAACCAGTGTAGGCCTGAAGTAAATATATCTTTGCACAAAAAGGCTGTATTTCAAATGGCTGTATTTCTAATGCCTAATTCAAACCCCCGTATGTAGAGGGGGTATCTCCCAGGGCCTTAACCAGTGTAGGCCTGAATTCAATATCGGTGCACCAAATGGCGTTATTTAAAATCTCTGAATGTAACCCAAATGTATTAAGGGTGTATCTCACAATGACATCTGCATCAAAGGCTGCCAACTAATTTTTTTGTGCCCAAATGAGTGTTTGTTTAAAAACTGAATTTGACAGCAGTATATAAGCCTGTAATTTCACACGTGCTGATGCTGCAAGGTTTTTTTGTCAAAAGAGTGTGTTTTTCAAACCCCAGAAAATGATGGGTGTATTTCTACCTTAAATTGCACACTGACTTAGGCCTCATGCACACGACCGTTGTGTGCATCCGTGGCCATTGTGCCGTTTTCCGTTTTTTTTTTGCGGACCCATTGACTTTCAATGGGTCCGTGGAAAAATCGGAAAATGCACCGTTTTGCAGCCGCATCCGTGATCCGTGTTTCCTGTCCGTCAAAAAAATAGGACCTGTCCTATTTTTTTGACGGACAATGGTTCACGGACCCATTCAAGTCAATGGGTCCGTGAAAGAACACGGATGCACACAAGATTGGCATCCGCGTCCGTGATCCGTGGCCGTAGGTTACTTTCATACAGACGGATCCGAAGATCCGTCTGCATAAAAGCTTTTTCAGAGATGAGTTTTCACTTCGTGAAAACTCATATTAGACAGTATATTCTAACATAGAGGCGTTCCCATAGTGATGGGGACGCTTCTAGTTAGAATATACTACGAACTGTGTACATGACTGCCCCCTGCTGCCTGGCAGCACCCGATCTTTTACAGGGGCTGTGATACGCACAATTAACCCCTCAGGTGCTGCACCTGAGGGGTTAATTGTGCATATCATAGCCCCCTATAAGAGATCAGGGGCTGCCAGGCAGCAGGGGGCAGACCCCCCTCCCTCCCCAGTTTGAATATCATTGGTGGCCAGTGTGTGGCCCCCCCGCCCCCCCTATTGTAATATCATTGGTGGCCAGTGTTCGGACTCCCCCGGCCACCCCGGCCCCCCTCTATTGTATTAATATCATTGGTGGCCAGTGTGCGGCCCCCCCCCCCCCCCCCGATCATTGGTGGCAGTGGAGATTCGATCGGAGCCCCAGTTTAATCGCTCTGGGGCTCTGATCGGTAACCATGGCAACCAGGACGCTACTGCAGGCCTGGTTGCCATGGTTACTTAGCAATATTACAATATTAGAAGCATCATACTTACCTGCTGGCTGCTGCGCTGTCTGTGTCCGGCCGGGAGCTCCTCCTACTGGTAAGTGACAGGTCTGTGCGGCGCATTGCTTAATGATCTGTCACTGATCATGGAAAAACGGAACCCGTTTTTGCGTACCGCAAAAAAAACGGTCGTGTGCATGAGGCCTAATACAGATGTTGTAGATTGCCAAAAAAGTATTTTTTTGCTAACAGAATATGAAAGCTGCATATAATAAACTTGAATTTAACACTTGCAGATCTGGAAAATAGTGTTTTTTGAAAAAAATAGTGTGTTTTTCAAACCCCAGAAAATGATGGGTGTATTTCTACCTTAAATTGGACATTGACTAATACAGATGTTGTAGATTGCCAAAAAAGTCTTTTTTTGCTAACAGAATATGGAAGCTGTATATATTAAACTTGAATTTAACACTTGCAGATCTATAAAATACTGTTTTTTGGAAAAAAAAAAAGTGTGTTTTTCAAATCCCCGAAAATGATGGGTGTATTTCTACTTTAAATTACACACTGACTAATACAGATGTTGTAGATTGCCAAAAAAGTCTTTTTTTGCAAACAGAATATGAAAACTGTATATATTAAACTTGAATTTAACACTTGCAGATCTGGAAAATACAGTTTTTTGTAAAAAATAGTGTGTTTTTCAAACCCCAGAAAATGATGGGTGTATTTCTACCTTAAATTGCACATTGACTAATACAGATGTTGTAGATTGCCAAAAAAAGTCTTTTTTGCTAACAGAATATGAAAGCTGTAGATATTAAACTTGAATTTAACACTTGCAGATCTGGAAAATACTGTTTTTTTTTAAAAAAAAGTGTGTTTTTCAAACCCCAGAAAATGATAGGTGTATCTGTACCTTAAATTGCGCACTGACTAATACAGATGTTGTAGTTTGCCCCCAAAAAATTGTGATTTGCAATGTCCCAAAAGCTCAGATGCAGTGCTGGTGCACTGAGCATGCATAAAATGGCCGCCACCACCACCCACCTAACTAACAGAATTCTAAAAGTTAGTATTTTTTGGTCAATGAGTTTAGGGCAGGGTAAAACGATAGTGCCCTGCACCCACACAACTATTTGTCTGTAGATCGCTGAGTTAGATTCTCTCCTATGCTCTCCCTGAAATCAGAAGTCCAGCAGCATCCTCTCCCTACACTTGTAACAGAAGAGTGACGTGCAGTGCTACGTGACTCAAGCTTATATAGAGCCTGGGTCACATGCTGCTCTGGCCAATCACAGCCATGCCATTAGTAGGCATGGCTGTGATGGCCTCTTGGGGCAAGTAGCATGACGCTTGTTGAAAGGCCTTTCAAAAAGTGCCAAGAAAGCGCCGAACACCGAACCCGAACTTTTACTGAAATGTTCGGGTTTGGGTCCGGGTTCCCAAAATCCTAAAGTTCGGTACGAACCCGAACTTTACACTTCGGGTTCGCTCAACCTTAGCTACTAACTAAAGTTGATAGCAAAAGTATTAATTGTAAATAATTAAAATAAGCAATAGCAGGGGCATAGCTATAGGGGATGCAGAGGTAGCAGTTCCTACTGGGCCCAGGAGCCTGAGGGGGCCCAAAGACCCTTGTGGTACATACTGTAAGAAGTCACCAGTATTATAGAAAGTGCATGCTGGTCAAGTTACATCTCTGGTGGAGGGAAGGGGTTAGGTCAAGAATTTGGCATTGGGGGGGTGCCATTTCAATTTTTGCCTCAGGCAGTAGAAAGGCTATGTGCTCCCTTGCCACAAACCACTGAGGAAGGGGGGCCCAAGCTGAACTCTTGCCCTAGGGCCCATGAGTCTTTAGCTACACCACTGAGTAATAGTGTATATGTGGTATATATTATGATAATGTGATTATATTGTTTAAATATACACTTGTGTTGTAATTGATGTTTCAGTATAAAGGTGGGTAGATAGTCAGGCATATTGTCAGGAATGAACGTTCCTGTGAATGCTCATTCCTGACAATCTGCTCATCTAAATGGGCAGCCGATCACCTGATGTAGGAGTGAAACGCTCAATCAATTGGGTAAAATGATCGTTAGTGCAGGCACATAAATTATAATTTCTGGGTAGTAGATTGTGCTGTCTAAACAGCGATCTGAAGATGTATGAGGATGAGAGATCGCAATAGCGATCCCTTGTCCTCATACTGACTGTGGAGGTGCTCACTGCGTGTAAATGCAACACTTCACCCCCACTGAATGAGCAGCCAACTGTCAGAAAGGAATGCTTCCTTCCTGACAATCTGCTGCTCGTTTGCCCATGTAAAACCACTTTTAGAGTTTGACATATTCTATATTTATACAATAAAATGCACTGGAACCATCTGACAATGAATTAATGATTCACAGTAAGGTTTTTGCCTTTGGTGATTTAAGAGAAGCTCTGATCAGAGATCAAATTTTGTGGCTTCAAAAGAAATGCATTAAGAAAAACTCCCCTGATTTAAAATCTGTGAAAGTACAAACTAATGAGCTAAATTCTCACAAATTTAGTTATCCAGAGTTTAAACACAAAAGAATGAGGATGAGGATGATGCACAGCAAGAAGAGCTGCGGATTAGTTTTAGGAAATTATAATCAAAGCAAGATATTGATAGTATTTTAACCCCTTGGCACCACAGCCAATGTTTTTCAATTTTTGCAAAAATGATGGTTTTCTTAACCTAATATTTTGTTGCACAACCTATTTAGGCAATCACTGCAATCAGGCAATTTCTATAACTCTCATTGATTTTTCGGCACTTGTCCATAGATATTTTGTCTCACTCCTTATACGCAAACTGCTCCAGCTGTCCCAAGTTTGAAGGGTGCCTTCTCCAGACAGCATGTTTCAGCTGCTTCCACAGATGTTCAAAAGGGTTTAGATAAGGGCTCATAGAAGGCCATTTTACTTGTGTGTTTTGGTTCATTATCCTGTTGGAGGACCCATGACCTGCCACTAAGATCAAGCTTTCTCACACTGGGAGGCACATTTCGCCCCAAAATACCTTTATAGTCTTGAGATTTCATTGTATCGTGCATAGATTCAAGACATCCTGTGCCAGATGCAGCAAAGCAACCCCAAAACATAACCGAGTCTCCTCCATGTTTCACAGTATGTACAATGTTCTTTTCTTTGTCTACTTCATTTTTGCATTTGTGAAAATAGAGCTGATGTGACTTGCCAAAGAGCTCAATGTTAGGGATGAGCGAACCTGAACTGTATAGTTCGGGTTCGTACCGGGTTCGACATTTTCGTAAAAGTCCGGGTTCGGGTTCGGTGTTCGGCGCTTTCTTGGCGCTTTTTGAAAGGCTGCAAAGCAGCCAATCAACAAGCGTCATACTACTTGCCCCAAGAGGCCATCACAGCCATGCCTACTATTGGCATGGCTGTGATTGGCCAGTGCAGCATGTGACCCAGCCTCTATTTAAGCTGGAGTCACGTAGCGCCGCACGTCACTCTGCTATGATCAGTATAGGGAGAGGTTGCAGCTGCGACGTTAGGGCGAGATTAGGCAGATTAACTCCTCCAAAAGACTTCATTCTGTGATCGATCTGCAGCTGTGGATCATTGAAGTGCTATTATTGACTTGCTCACTTTTTTGAGGCTGCCCAGAGCGTTTTTAGATCACTTTTTTTCTGGGGTGATCGGCGGCCATTTTGTGACTTGTGGTGCGCCAGCACAAGCTATCACCAAGTGTATTTAACCATCGATAGTGTGGTTATTTTGTGCTATATCCTACATCAGCTGCAGGCTGAGCCTGTGTAACCGAAGTGCATTTAACCATCAACAGTCTGGTTATTTTTTGGCCATATACTACATCAGCTGCAGGCTGAGCCTGTGTCACCGAAGTGCATTTAACCATCGACAGTCTGATTATTTTTTGGCCATATACTACATCTGGTGCAGGCTGAGCATGTGTCACCCAAGTGCATTTAACCATCAACAGTGTGGTTATTTTTTGGCCATATATTACATCAGGGGCAAGTTGAGCCTGTCACCCAGCGCCTAAAAAATAGACCTGACATTTATATTCAACCAAATCTGTACTGTTTTAGCTGGTCAAGTTATTTGTAGTGACCGTAAAAGCACACTTTTTTTTCTGGGTTGAAAAACCATTCCCAAATTTGCCATTCTCAAAATAACTAGTTTCTGGTATTTGAGGCCTACTTGAAATCTATCCCAAAAAGAATATCTTACATTGAAGGTACTGATAGTGTCATTCATAAAAACCTAAGACACACGCTAGCGTGCTGATAGAAATCTGATTCTGTGATTAAACCTATACCTGTCACACAGCGCAAAAAAAAAAACAGGCCTCACATCTCTATTTAACCAAATCTGTACTGTTTAAGCTGGTCAAGTTATTTGTAGTGACCGTAAAAGCACACTTTTTTTTCTGGGTTGAAAAACCATTCCCAAATTTGCCATTCTCAAAATAACTAGTTTCTGGTATTTGAGGCCTACTTGAAATCTGTCCCAAAAATAATATCTTACATTAAAGCTAGTGATAGTGTCATTCAGAAAAACCTAAGACACACGCTAGCGTGTGGATAGAAGTCTGATTCTGTGATTAAACCTATACCTGTCACACAGCGCAAAAAAAAACAGGCCTCACATCTCTATTTAACCAAATCTGTACTGTTTTAGCTGGTCAAGTTATTTGTAGTGACTGTAAAAGCACACTTTTTTTTCTGGGTTGAAAAACCATTCCCAAATTTGCCATTCTCAAAATAACTAGTTTCTGGTATTTGAGGCCTACTTGAAATCTATCCCAAAAAGAATATCTTACATTGAAGGTACTGATAGTGTCATTCAGAAAAACCTAAGACACACGCTAGCGTGCTGATAGAAATCTGATTCTGTGATTAAACCTATACCTGTCACACAGCGCAAAAAAAAACAGGCCTCACATCTCTATTTAACCAAATCTGTACTGTTTTAGCTGGTCAAGTTATTTGTAGTGACCGTAAAAGCACACTTTTTTTTTCTGGGTTGAAAAACCATTCCCAAATTTGCCATTCTCAAAATAACTAGTTTCTGGTATTTGAGGCCTACTTGAAATCTATCCCAAAAAGAATATCTTACATTGAAGCTAGTGATAGTGTCATTCAAAAAACCTAAGACACACGCTAGCGTGCAGATAGAAGTCTGATTCTGTGATTAAACCTATACCTGTCACACAGCGCAAAAAAAAACAGGCCTCACATCTCTATTTAACCAAATCTGTACTGTTTTAGCTGGTCAAGTTATTTGTAGTGACCGTAAAAGCACACTTTTTTTTCTGGGTTGAAAAACCATTCCCAAATTTGCCATTCTCAAAATAACTAGTTTCTGGTATTTCAGGCCTACTTGAAATCTATCCCAAAAAGAATATCTTACAATGAAGCTAGTTATAACGTCATTCAGAAAAACCTAAGACACACGCTAGCGTGTGGATAGAAGTCTGATTCTGTGATTAAACCTATACCTGTCACACAGCGCAAAAAAAAACAGGCCTCACATCTGTATTTAACCAAATCTGTACTGTTTTAGCTGGTCAAGTTATTTGTAGTGACCGTAAAAGCACACTTTTTTTTCTGGGTTGAAAAACCATTCCCAAATTTGCCATTCTCAAAATAACTAGTTTCTGGTATTTGAGGCCTACTTGAAATCTATCCCAAAAAGAATATCTTACATTGAAGGTACTGATAGTGTCATTCAGAAAAACCTAAGACACACGCTAGCGTGCTGATAGAAATCTGATTCTGTGATTAAACCTATACCTGTCACACAGCGCAAAAAAAAACAGGCCTCACATCTCTATTTAACCAAATCTGTACTGTTTAAGCTGGTCAAGTTATTTGTAGTGACCGTAAAAGCACACTTTTTTTTCTGGGTTGAAAAACCATTCCCAAAGTTGCCATTCTCAAAATAACTAGTTTCTGGTATTTGAGGCCTACTTGAAATCTATCCCAAAAAGAATATCTTACATTGAAGCTAGTGATAGTGTCATTCAGAAAAACCTAAGACACACGCTAGCGTGCAGATAGAAGTCTGATTCTGTGATTAAACCTATACCTGTCACACAGTGCAAAAAAAAACAGGCCTCACATCTCTATTTAACCAAATCTGTACTGTTTTAGCTGGTCAAGTTATTTGTAGTGACCGTAAAAGCACACTTTTTTTTCTGGGTTGAAAAACCATTCCCAAATTTGCCATTCTCAAAATAACTAGTTTCTGATATTTGAGGCCTACTTGAAATCTATCCCAAAAAGAATATCTTACATTAAAGGTACTGATAGTGTCATTCATAAAAACCTAAGACACACGCTAGCGTGCTGATAGAAATCTGATTCTGTGATTAAACCTATACCTGTCACACAGCGCAAAAAAAAACAGGCCTCACATCTCTATTTAACCAAATCTGTACTGTTTTAGCTGGTCAAGTTATTTGTAGTGACCGTAAAAGCACACTTTTTTTTCTGGGTTGAAAAACCATTCCCAAATTTGCCATTCTCAAAATAACTAGTTTCTGGTATTTAAGGCCTACTTGAAATCTATCCCAAAAAGAATATCTTACATTGAAGCTAGTGATAGTGTCATTCAGAAAAACCTAAGACACACGCTAGCGTGCAGATAGAAGTCTGATTCTGTGATTAAACCTATACCTGTCACACAGCGCAAAAAAAAACAGGCCTCACATCTCTTTTTAACCAAATCTCTACTGTTTTAGCTGGTCAAGTTATTTGTAGTGACCGTAAAAGCACACTTTTTTTTCTGGGTTGAAAAACCATTCCCAAATTTGCCATTCTCAAAATAACTAGTTTCTGGTATTTGAGGCCTACTTGAAATCTATCCCAAAAAGAATATCTTACATTGAAGCTAGTGATAGTGTCATTCAGAAAAACCTAAGACACACGCTAGCGTGCAGATAGAAGTCTGATTCTGTGATTAAACCTATACCTGTCACACAGCGCAAAAAAAACAGGCCTCACATCTCTATTTAACCAAATCTGTACTGTTTTAGCTGGTCAAGTTATTTGTAGTGACCGTAAAAGCACACTTTTTTTTCTGGGTTGAAAAACCATTCCCAAATTTGCCATTCTCAAAATTGTGGTGAACGGGAACAATGAGGAAAACATCTAATAAGGGACGCGGACGTGGACATGGTCGTGGTGGTGTTAGTGGACCCTCTGGTGCTGGGAGAGGACGTGGCCGTTCTGCCACAGCCACACATCCTAGTGAACCAACTACCTCAGGTCCCAGTAGCCAGCAGAATTTACAGCGATATTTGGTGGGGCCCAATGCCGTTCTAAGGATGGTAAGGCCTGAGCAGGTGCAGGCATTAGTCAATTGGGTGGCCGACAGTGGATCCAGCACGTTCACATTATCTCCCACCCAGTCTTCTGCAGAAAGCGCACAGATGGCGCATGAAAATCAAGCCCATCGGTCTGTCACATCACCGCCATGCATATCAGGGAAACTGTCTGAGCCTCAAGTTATGCAGCAGTCTCTTATGCTGGTTGAAGACTCTGCTGCCAGGGTTTCCCAAGGGCATCCACCTAGCCCTTCCCCAGGGGTGGAAGAGATAGAATGCACTAACGCACAACCACTTATTTTTCCTGATGATGAGGACATGGGAATACCACCTCAGCACGTCTCTGATGATAACGAAACACAGGTGCCAACTGCTGCGTCTTTCTGCAGTGTGCAGACTGAACAGGAGGTCAGGGATCAAGACTGGGTGGAAGACGATGCAGGGGACGATGAGGTCCTAGACCCCACATGGAATGAAGGTCGTGCCACTGACTTTCATAGTTCGGAGGAAGAGGCAGTGGTGAGACCGAGCCAACAGCGTAGCAAAAGAGGGAGCAGTGGGCAAAATCAGAACACCCGCCGCCAAGAGACTCCGCCTGCTACTGACCGCCGCCATCTGGGACCGAGCACCCCAAAGGCAGCTTCAAGGAGTTCCCTGGCATGGCACTTCTTCAAACAATGTGCTGACGACAAGACCCGAGTGGTTTGCACGCTGTGCCATCAGAGCCTGAAGCGAGGCATTAACGTTCTGAACCTTAGCACAACCTGCATGACCAGGCACCTGCATGCAAAGCATGAACTGCAGTGGAGTAAACACCTTAAAAACAAAGAAGTCACTCAGGCTCCCCCTGCTACCTCTTCTGCTGCCTCGGCCTCTTCTGCTGCTGCCGCCGCCTCGGCCTCTTCCTCCGCCTCTGGAGGAACGTTGGCACCTGCCGCCCAGCAAACATGGGATGTACCACCAACACCACCACCTGCGTCACCAAGCATCTCAACCATGTCACACGGCAGCGTTCAGCTCTCCATCTCACAAACATTTGAGAGAAAGCGTAAATTCCCACCTAGCCACCCTCGATCCCTGGCCCTGAATGCCAGCATTTCTAAACTACTGGCCTATGAAATGCTGTCATTTAGGCTGGTGGACACACACAGCTTCAAACAGCTCATGTCACTTGCTGTCCCACAGTATGTTGTTCCCAGCCACCACTACTTCTCCAAGAGAGCCGTGCCTTCCCTGCACAAACAAGTGTCCGATAAAATCAAGTGTGCACTGCGCAACGCCATCTGTGGCAAGGTCTAACTAACCACAGATACGTGGACCAGTAAGCACGGCAGGGACACTATATCTCCCTAACTGCAAACTGGGTAAATGTAGTGGCGGCTGGGCCCCAGGCGGAGAGCTGTTTGGCGCACGTCCTTCCGCCGCCAAGGATCGCAGGGCAAGATTCTTTGCCTCCTGTCTCCTCCTCCTCCTACTCAGCTTCCTCCTCCTCTTCTTCCACCTGCTCATCCAGTCAGCCACACACCTTCACCACCAACTTCAGCACAGCACGGGGTAAACGTCAGCAGGCCATTCTGAAACTCATATGTTTGGGGGACAGGCCCCACACCGCACAGGAGTTGTGGCTTGGTATAGAACAACAGACCGACGAGTGGTTGCTGCCGGTGAGCCTCAAGCCCGGCCCGGTGGTGTGCGATAATGGGCGAAATCTCGTTGCAGCTCTGGGACTAGCCGGTTTGACGCACATCCCTTGCCTGGCGCATGTGCTGAATTTGGTGGTGCAGAAGTTCATTCGCAACTACCCCGACATGTCAGAGCTGCTGCATAAAATGCGGGCCGTCTGTTCGCGCTTCCGGCGTTCACACCCTGCCGCTGCTCGCCTGTCTGCGCTACAGCATAACTTCGGCCTTCCCGCTCACCGCCTCATATGCGACGTACCCACCAGGTGGAACTCCACCTTGCATATGCTGGACAGACTGTGCGAGCAGCAGCAGGCCATAGTGGAGTTTCAGCTGCAGCACGCACGGGTCAGTCGCACTGCGGATCAGACCCACTTCACCACCAATGACTGGGCCTCCATGCGAGACCTGTGTGCCCTGTTGCGCTGTTTCGAGTACTCCACCAACATGGCCAGTGGCGATGACGCTGTTATCAGCGTTACAATACCACTTCTATGTCTCCTTGAGAAAACACTTAGGGCGATGATGGAAGAGGAGGTGGCCCAGGAGGAAGAGGAGGAAGAGGGGTCATTTTTAGCACTTTCAGGCAAGTCTCTTCAAAGTGACTCAGAGGGAGTTTTTTTGCAACACCAGAGGCCAGGTACAAATGTGGCCAGACAGGGCCCACTACTGGAGGACGAGGAGGACGAGGATGAGGAGGAGGTGGAGGAGGATGAGGATGAAGCATGTTCACAGCGGGGTGGCACCCAAAGCAGCTCGGGCCCATCACTGGTGCGTGGCTGGGGGGAAACACAGGACGATGACGATACGCCTCCCACAGAGGACAGCTTGTCCTTACCTCTGGGCAGCCTGGCACACATGAGCGACTACATGCTGCAGTGCCTGCGCAACGACAGCAGAGTTGCCCACATTTTAACGTGTGCGGAATACTGGGTTGGGACCCTGCTGGATCCCCGATACAAAGACAATGTGCCCACCTTACTTCCTACACTGGAGCGTGATAGGAAGATGCGCGAGTACAAGCGCACGTTGGTAGACGCGCTACTGAGAGCATTCCCAAATGTCACAGGGGAACCAGTGGAAGCCCAAGGCGAAGGCAGAGGAGGAGCAAGAGGTCGCCAACGCAGCTGTGTCACGGCCAGCTCCTCTGAGGGCAGGGTTAGCATGGCAGAGATGTGGAAAAGTTTTGTCACCACGCCACAGCTAACTGCACCACCACCTGATACGTGTTAGCAGGAGGCAACATTTCACTAACATGGTGGAACAGTACCTGTGCACACCCCTCCACGTACTGACTGATGGTTCGGCCCCATTCAACTTCTGGGTCTCCAAATTGTCCACGTGGCCAGAGCTAGCCTTTTATGCCTTGGAGGTGCTGGCCTGCACGGCGGCCAGCGTTTTGTCTGAACGTGTATTCAGCACGGCAGGGGGCGTCATTACAGACAATCGCAGCCGCCTGTCTACAGCCAATGTGGACAAGCTGACGTTCATAAAAATGAACCAGGCATGGATCCCACAGGACCTGTCCATCCCTTGTGCAGATTAGACATTAACTACCTCCCCTTAACAATATATTATTCTACTCCAGGGCACTTCCTCATTCAATACTATTTTTAATTTCATTTTACCATTATATTGCAGGGCAACCCAAAGTTAAATGAACCTCTCCTCTGTCTGGGTGCCGGGGCCTAAATGTGTGACAGTGGCCTGTTCCAGTGGTGGGTGACGTAAAGCCTGATTCTCTGCTATGACATGAAGACTTATTCTGTGCTGACATGAAGCCAGATTCTCTGTTACGCGACCTCTCTCCTCTGCCTGGGTGCCTGGGCCTAAATGTGTGACAGTGGCCTGTTCCAGTGGTGGGTGACGTGAAGCCTGATTCTCTGCTATGACATGAATACAGATTCTGCGCTGACATAAGGCCAGATTCTCTGTTACGGGACCTCTCTCCTCTGCCTGGGTGCCTGGGCCTAAATGTGTTACAGTGGCCTGTTCCAGTGGTGGGTGACGTGAAGCCTGATTCTCTGCTATGACTTGAATACAGATTATGCGCTGACATAAGGCCAGATTCTCTGTTACGGGACCTCTCTCCTCTGCCTGGGTGCCTGGGCCTAAATGTTTGACAGTGGCCTGTTGCAGTGGTGGGTGACGTGAAGCCTGATTCTCTGCTATGACATAAATACAGATTCTGCGCTTACATAAGGCCAGATTCTCTGTTACGGGGCCTCTCTCCTCTGCCTGGGTGCCTGGGCCTAAATGTGTGACAGTGGCCTGTTCCAGTGGTGGGTGACGTGAAGCCTGATTCTCTGCTATGACATGAATACAGATTCTGCGCTGACATAAGGCCAGATTCTCTGTTACGGGACCTCTCTCCTCTGCCTGGGTGCCTGGGCCTAAATGTGTGACAGTGGCCTGTTCCAGTGGTGGGTAGCGTGAAGCCTGATTCTCTGCTATGACATGAAGACAGATTCTGCGCTGACATAAGGCCAGATTCTCTGTTACGGGACCTCTCTCCTCTGCCTGGGTGCCTGGGCCTAAATGTGTGACAGTGGCCTGTTCCAGTGGTGGGTGACGTGAAGCCTGATTCTCTGCTATGACATGAAGACAGATTCTGCGCTGACATAAGGCCAGATTCTCTGTTACGGGACCGCTCTCCTCTGTCTGGGTGCCGGGGCCTAAATGTGTGACAGTGGCCTGTTCCAGTGGTGGGTGACGTGAAGCCTGATTCTCTGCTATGACATGAAGACTTATTCTGTGCTGACATGAAGCCAGATTCTCTGTTACGCGACCTCTCTCCTCTGCCTGGGTGCCTGGGCCTAAATATGTGACAGTGGCCTGTTCCAGTGGTGGGTGACGTGAAGCCTGATTCTCTGCTATGACATGAATACAGATTCTGCGCTGACATAAGGCCAGATTCTCTGTTACGGGACCGCTCTCCTCTGCCTGGGTGCCTGGGCCTAAATGTGTGACAGTGGCCTGTTCCAGTGGTGGGTGACGTGAAGCCTGATTCTCTGCTATGACATGAATACAGATTCTGCGCTGACATAAGGCCAGATTCTCTGTTACGGGACCTCTCTCCTCTGCCTGGGTGCCTGGGCCTAAATGTTTGACAGTGGCCTGTTCCAGTGGTGGGTGACGTGAAGCCTGATTCTCTGCTATGACATGAATACAGATTCTGCGCTGACATAAGGCCAGATTCTCTGTTACGGGACCGCTCTCCTCTGTCTGGGTGCCGGGGCCTAAATGTGTTACAGTGGCCTGTTCCAGTGGTGGGTGACGTGAAGCCTAATTCTCTGCTATGACATGAAGACAGATTCTGTGCTGACATCAGGCCCGATTCTCTGTTACGGGACCTCTCTCCTCTGCCTGGGTGCCGGGGCCTAAATGTGTGACAGTGGCCTGTTCCAGTGGTGGGTGACGTGAAGCCTGATTCTCTGCTATGACATGAAGACTGATTCTGCGCTGACATGAAGCCAGATTCTCTGCTATGGCATGAAGAGACTGATTCTCTGCTGACATGAAGCCAGATTCTTTGCTATGGCATGAAGAGACTGATTCTCTGCTGACGTGAAGCCAGATTCTCTGCTATGGGACCTCTGTCCAATTGATATTGGTTCATTTTTATTTTTTAAATTTTTATTTTAATTCATTTCCCTATCCACATTTGTTTGCAGGGGATTTACCTACATGTTGCTGCCTTTTGCAGCCCTCTAGCTCTTTCCTGGGCTGTTTTACAGCCTTTTTAGTGCCCAAAAGTTCTGGTCCCCATTGACTTCAATGGGGTTCGGGTTCGGGACGAAGTTCGGATCGGGTTCGGATCCCGAACCCGAACATTTCCGGGAAGTTCGGCCGAACTTCTCAAACTTGAACATCCAGGTGTTCGCTCAACTCTACTCAATGTCCATCTGTCACTGATATACCTTGACTTTGGAGTTCTCCCCTATTCTCTTTGGAAATTGTTCTGGGTTCTTTGGTTAAAATTTGTATTATCTGTCTCTTCAATCTGTCATAAAGTTTGGAGATAGTCTTATAGCCTTTACATTTAGCATGTCTGTCTATAATTCTTTAAAATCTCCTGAGACAACTTTCTCCTTAGTTTTCTTAGGTCTGTGTTCAGTGTGGTACATACCATGATACAAAACAGCACAGTGACTACTTTTCACCCTTTAAATAGGCAGACTGGTTGAATTAAAAGTTTGAAGACACTTATAAAGCTAATTACAGGACACACCGTAGTTAATCATGTCCTGATGGTCAAATTATTTTCAATCTTTTCTAGTGGTACCATCAGTTTTGTCCAGGTCAGTTTCATTACTTTTTTTAAATTTTTATTAATCTATTGAACCACAATTCAAAAGCAATGTCGGATTTGCAGTAAATTTTGATGTATTATTACCAAACAGCACAGTGACTCCTTTTCACCCTTTAAATAAGCAGATTGACTGATTTTAATTTTGAAGACACTTATGAAGCTACTTACAGTACACACCTTAGTTAATCATGTTCCTATGATTAAATTATTTTCAACCTTTTGTAGGGGTACCATCCTTTTTGTCCAGGTCAGTTTCATTACTTAGTTGTTTTTTGTTTTTTTTACATTATTCTATTGTACTACAATTTAAAAGCAATGTCTGAATTTCAGTAAATTTTGATTTATTATTACTTTTGTCAGTTTCAAGTAATTTCAGTGACCATTGTGGGTTTGTTTGTTTAAAAAAGGATATGAACAATTTTGTCCATGTGTGTATAATATATTGGAAAACTGTTACAAATTTTTTGGGGAAATAGAAAAAAAAAAAAGAATCATGAATTTTGTCAGTTTGGATTTTGTCCCATTTTTTTGGTATTAGTTTTATAGAGTTCACTGCATGGTATATATAACATGTTAATTTTGCTCTATGTGTCAGTATGATTACAATGATCTGAAATTGATATACTGTCCCTTTTTCATGTTTCACTACCTTTGCAGAGTTAAAACACTTTAAAAAACTAGTTGTTTTTGTGTTGCGATATTCGGAGACCAATTACTTTTTTATTTTTCTGTTGACGGAGTTACATGTCCTTGTTTTTGTGGATCGAACTGCAGTTTGTATTTGTACCATGGTGGGTCCATACCAAAAACAGCAAGTAGGTGTATTTCATTTTCAAATGTTTTTTCCCCGTACTGTTCTCTGTTGCAGATAAATAACTAGCTAGTGTTATCATTCTGGTCCTTACGGATGAAGCAACGTGATTATGTTTAGTTTTTTCTTGTTTTTCTTGTTAATAATAAAGGATTTAATAAGGGGAAAGTAGGTTTTGTGGTTTTACTTGGTCATATTTTTTTTTTTCTAAAACATTTAATCCAGCTAGAGGACTTGATGATGATGTCATTATTTGATCACTTATGTAATACACTGCAGTAATTATGGAATATATTAACATCTGCACATCGTGCCATAATTTTAACAAAGGTTGCGTGGAACATTTTAGTATGCTTCTCGGCTTCTATGAGCTTTTGAGGGTTGATTAATTACCTCTATGTAAGAGAACACACTCATTAGGATTGGATATTTATGACTGAAACGAAGATGTCACAACTTTCTGATTTCAATAAATGATTTCAGTACTGAATAAATCGCAATAGTTTGTGCCAACAATGGGGCAGATTTACAAATTCTATAGATAGTGTAAGCTTAGACAGGCTGTCTAGACATACACCAAACAAAATGTATTACTTACAGTGGCTCACGCTGGATAATACATTTGGTGAATGGAAAGACAATTTTGCCTGGCTCTATACCAACTATAAGTTGGCTTACATTGAGACAGAATTTTACACCAAAATTGTAGCACAATTTTAAATGTCACATGTCAATGTCAAATTTAAGGCTACACCCATTTTCTTTAAAGCCACACCATTTTATTGGTAAGATACAGCCCTTTGTGTGGTAAGGTGTAGATCATTTCTCTAAACTCACATGCACCAGATTATGCCATATTTTAGTGCAGTTTGTGTCAGAATCTAGAAGCACTCACATTAGTAAATGTGGGCAATTAAGCCTGAAAGGCAGAATATGCAAAACACTTATGGGGGAATTTATCATAAGGGGAATTTTTGCTATAGGTTTTTCTTGAGTCTGCATTGCTGTAATTTGTGCCAAATTTATAAAATATAGTAAGGTTAAGGCTCCACAATGATTTAACACATCATTCATGATTGCACTTTTTAATTACAGTAGATCACAGTATTGTGTGATTGGGCACATTTAACCAATTTTTTGTGATCAGAAAATCACAGAAAAATGAAATAGCACACACACACACACACACACACAAGACTTTTACAAACCCGTAGTCATTTCCCTCTATGATCTACAATAATGGCAAACTGCAATTTCAAATGTAAAATCACTGTGGAATCTAACCTATAAAATGTTGGCCAATCCTACTGACATAAGCACATGCGCAGTCCCTGTAACTTATTGTAATCAGAGGCATCCTTAATGTCATACCATACCATTACTCCACCTTTAGCAATATTCTATTCCCTTTTCTGCTAGTTTGCTACAAAATATTTATAATCTCTGGTCTGAGATATCTCTTCAAAAGACAGGTTTGAAATCCATGACATATAGGTAGAGACCGGTCATTATAGTTGAGCCAGACAGGAATATGTCCAAAATAAAGCTGTCTAGGTGACTTTTCTCACTCTTTCTGACTCGTTCTTAAACTATGTTTTCTTGCCAAAGTGTTGCAGATTAAAACATAGCTGTTTCTAGTGATGGAGTCTATTTGGATTTTATGCTGCCTACATATGTGATGTTAAATACCTTTGCGTAAATAAGAGAGTAGTAAGCAAGTGATACCTTTATAGATAAAAAAAAGTATTGCAAGGTTTCAGAGCACAAAGGTGCCTTTTCCAGGCTAGATTACAAATGGAAGACTGGGAAACAGGCATAACACTTATAAGATGTTACTGCGAAACATATACTCCGGGGGATGCATAATAAATATAAGGCCAAGCAACAAGTGGACATGGTCAGCGGAGACAATGTAGATTAAAGTAAAACTGAGGGAGGTGTGAATTTTGTCTAAATAGTGGACCATAAAAACAGGGGTGAGATTCAGTCCATCACTTAATGACTGGAATGTAGTCATCATTTTAAACTCCCAGGTTTTCCTGTCTCTATCATTCTTAAAATTCATTTGGAGAATTAAAGCCTTTAAGTCATCCATGTAGTGTTCTGGTCCAGAGAAATGGATTCTCACAGTTGTATCGGCCTTATGGTTTATCTTGAAATTCCTCAATTAGGAAACCTTGTACAGAGTATCATGTACACCTGTGTTGTTATAGGTTTGTTGGGTATAGGGACTGTATTTGTGGATAAGACATGTGTAGGATTTGCATTTTTTTTGGGTTGCATTGAAAAGTGCCCATCTGTGATGGAGATGAGAGGGCACTCCTGACAAGTTTGATGTTTTTTTGTATGACAGGTAACTCTGGAAATATTTATTTTAGTCTTTTTTCTTTATTGAATATGAGTTGGAGGTCTGCTGCAATTTTCTTTAGGATGTTCATTTGGGGGCTGTACATGACCACTAAAGGCACCCTGTTGGTGTCCTCTTCTATCTGTACTTCTGTCTGTTGTAGGAACGTATTCCTTAGTGACAGTAGGTGTTTTCTGTCCCCGCCCTCTAAACAAATACGGATGTATCGTAGGGCCTGGCTGTAAATTATAGACTTTTTAATGTTTTGGATGAAACCTGGCCCATCAAAGATGTGCAGGACGGTCCGTGGGTTTATGATAAATGTTTGTATGGTATTGTTCCTTATATATATGGTAGTGTCCAGAAAATATACTAGTTGAAGTTTTTTGAAATGTCAGTTCATCCTCTTCCAAGCCAGACCAGATTAGCAGTAGCATCGATATACCAAAAGTACACCAGAGGTATGGTGGTGCAGATCGATAGAAAATCCTCCTCTAGTTTGGCCATAAGCAGGTTGGCATACTGTGGTGACATCCTACTGCCCATGGTGCCACCCATATGCTGTAGGTATATGTGTTCCCCAAAAGAAAAATAAATTGTGGTGAATTGTATATACCTGATCAGTTGCAGAGCTGGTTCTGTGGCAAGATTATTTTTGTGTAGGAAGTACTGACATGCGTCTATGCCATCCTCGTGAGGGATATTAGAGTACAGGGACTCTACATCCATAGTCACCAATTTTGTGTCTTCTAGTAATGGTCTAATGGTTGACATCTTGCAGAGAATGTCTGTGGAGTCCTGGATATAACTTGGTGTCTGTCACGGAACCATGAACCAGACGTACAACAAGAGATAAGAGAAAATAAGAAGGCTTTATTGAAAATAAAGCTGTAAAGCAAAAGTCCAAACGGATGGTGAAACCGAGCAGAGTCTTTGCGAAGCCAGAGGTCAGGAACCAGAAGGGAAGTCAGACGAAGCCAGGATCAGGAACCAGCAGGGTAGTCAGACGAAGCCAGGATCAGGAACCAGCAGGGTAGTCAGACGAAGCCAGGATCAGGAACCAGCAGGGTAGACAGACGAAGCCAGGATCAGGAACCAGAAGCAGCAGCAGTATAGAAGCATGTGAACACAGGAGGACCAAGCAAGGAACTGAAGCCACAGACCTCCTATATATATGAGCTAGGCATCCAGCTCCTCCCAGGGGAAGGAGGAGCCGCAGGGTGGAAGGCTACAAGAAACCCAGAACCCAAGATGGCCGCCAGCACATGTCAAACGAAGGAGAGCAGCAAGCAGGTAAGACCATGACAGTACCTCCCCCTCAAGGGCCCCTCCTCCGCGGAGCACAAAACGGTTTCTGAGGGAAGCGTGCGTGGAAGGCTCGGAGCAAGGCAGGAGCATGGACATCTGCGGAGGGAACCCAGGAACGCTCCTCTGGACCATAACCACGCCAATGGACCAAAAACTGCAACCGACCGCGGACCAGGCGTGAGTCCAGGATATTGCTCACCTCATATTCCTCACGATTGCCCACTTGGACCGGACGAGGCCGAGGAACCGAGGAAGTGAAACGATTACACACCAGTGGCTTCAACAGGGAGACATGAAACACGTTGGAGATCCGCATGCCAGGAGGAAGCGCAAGGGCATAGGCTACCGGGTTTACCCTGCGAAGCACTCGGAAGGGACCAACAAAGCGAGGCGCCAGCTTGGCAGTGGGCACTCGAAGGTTGAGGTTGCGGGTGGACAACCATACACGGTCTCCGACCTGGTAGGAAGGAGCAGGCGCTCGTCTGCGATCAGCCTGGAGTCTCTGGCGCTGCGCAGAGACCTCAAGGGACTTCTGGATCTGTACCCAAGAAGCACGTAGGACGGAAAGGTGATCCTCCACAGCCGGAATATCCTGGGGAGAGAATACCTCCGGTAACACGGCAGGTTGGAACCCATAATTGGCCATGAAGGGAGACGTCCCAGAGGAAGAGTTCACCGCCGTGTTCCTGGCAAACTCAGCCCAAGGCAGGAGGTCAACCCAATTGTCTTGGTGATCGGAGACATAGCAACGAAGGAATTGCTCCAAGGCCTGATTGGATCGTTCTGCGGCCCCATTGGACTGAGGGTGGTAGGCCGAGGAGAAGGAGAGATGAATCCCCAACTGGGAGCAAAAGGCACGCCAGAACCTGGACACAAACTGACTCCCCCGATCCGACACAATCTCCTTAGGCAAACCGTGCAACCGGAAGACCTCCCTGGCAAAAATCGTGGCCAACTCTTGTGCAGAGGGTAACTTCTTGAGAGGAACACAGTGGCACATTTTGGAAAACCGATCCACAATCATGAGAATGACCGTATGGCCTCGGGATGCAGGGAGGTCCACAATGAAATCCATCCCCAGGTGTGACCATGGGCGCTCCCCGGTGGCTATGGGTTGCAGAAGGCCCAACGGAAGGTGCCGAGGGGACTTACTCTGGGCACAAACGGAGCATGCCGCTACATATGCGGCGATGTCGGAACGTAGGGAAGGCCACCAGAACAGACGTGAAACAGCCCAGGACAGCTGATTCTTTCCAGGATGCCCCGCGGTCTTGGAGTTATGGTAGGTTCGCAACAACCGAGTGCGCAACTCCTCAGGCACAAAACATCTGCCGTTGGGTCTCCCAGAGGGAGCACCAGATTGAGCCGCCAAAATCTGCTCACCCAGGGGAGAGGTCAGGCTGGTGCGAATGGCGGCCAGGATCTGATTCGGAGGTATGACCGAAGTCGGAATCGACTCCTCCCTGGACAGCTCGGAGTACTGCCGTGATAAGGCATCCGCCCTGATGTTCTTGGAACCGGGTAGGTAGGAGACCACGTAATTAAAACGTGACAAGAACAGAGCCCATCTGGCCTGACGTGGTGTCAATCTCTTGGCCTCAGAAAGGTAGGTCAGATTCTTGTGGTCCGTCAGGATGAGAACCGGAACCACCGAACCCTCGAGCAAGTGCCTCCATTCTTTAAGGGCCTGCACGATGGCCAATAACTCCCTGTCACCAATCTGATAGTTGCACTCCGCGGAAGACAGTTTCCGGGAGTAAAACCCACAAGGAAGCAGAGGACCCTCTGGTGTTCTACGCTGAGACAGAAGGGCGCCTACTCCCGTCTCAGACGCGTCCACCTCGAGGACAAAGGGCAACCCAGGGTTGGGATGCGACAGAATCGGAGCCGACACAAAGGCGGACTTTAGGGCCTCAAAAGCTCGGATGGCCTCGAGCGGCCAGACCTGGGAATTACTGCCCTTCCTGGTCAGATCCGTGAGAGGCTTGGCCAGCATGGAAAAGTCCCTGATGAACTTCCGATAATAATTGGCGAAGCCCAAAAAGCGCTGCAGGGAACGAAGACCACTGGGCTGGGGCCACTGTAAGACAGCCGAAACCTTCTCAGGATCCATGGAGAACCCCTCAGCGGAAATGATGTAACCTAAGAAGGTTACCTGGGATCGGTGAAATTCGCATTTCTCAAGCTTACCGAACAGCTTGTTCTCTCGTAACCGTTGCAACACTCGTCTGACATCCAGAATGTGGGCCTCCATGGATTCAGAATATACCAAGATGTCATCCAAATAGACTACCACACACTGCTGCAACAGGTCACGGAAAACATCGTTGATGAATTCCTGAAAGACTGCGGGCGCATTGCACAACCCAAAGGGCATAACCAAGGATTCGTAATGACCGGTCCTGGTGTTAAACGCGGTCTTCCACTCATCGCCCGCCTTGATCCTTACCAGGTTATATGCCGCCCTCAGGTCGAGTTTGGTAAAGACCGTGGCCCCTTTAAGGCGATCGAACAGCTCGGAAATCAAGGGTATCGGGTAAGCGTTCTTGATCGTGATGCGATTGAGACCCCTGTAATCGATGCAAGGCCTCAACTCACCGCCCTTCTTTTTCACAAAGAAAAATCCAGCCCCTGCCGGGGACGAAGACTTGCGAATGTGTCCGCGTGAAAGCGCCTCCCTCACGTACTCCTCCATGGCCTCATTCTCCGCTACCGACAGTGGATAGACTTTGCCACGAGGCGGAACGGCACCAGATTGTAACTCTATGGCACAATCGTATGGGCGGTGCGGAGGTAGGGCAACCGCGCGCACCTTATCGAATACATCCCGGTACTCCTCGTATTCAGGAGGCAACAGAGAGTCCGAGGAAGTACACAGCAACTTGACAGACCCATGGATGCAACTAGCCCCACACTGCGGTGACCACGAGAGGATCTCGACCGATCTCCAATCGAAAGTCGGATTATGCTTCTGGAGCCAGGGGTACCCCAAGACCACCGAGTAGTGTGGAGACGAAATAACCTGGAGGCAGACCGACTCTCTGTGAACGGCACCAATGGCTATCCCCACTGGAAGGGTCTCATGAGTCACGTGTGGCGGCAGAAGGGGTCTGCCGTCTATCGCCTCAAGAGCCAGTGGGGAACCTCGAGCCTGCAGAGGAATGGAATTGGCGGCAGCGAACACACTATCAATGAACAAACCACCAGCACCAGAGTCCACCAACGCCTGGGTCGTCACCGAGCCCCCGACCCAGGAGAGGACAACAGTGATCAGTGGTTTGTCAACACGGGAAACCGGGGACGAGGAGACTCCACCCAAGATCTGCCCCCGACAGGATCTCAGGGTACGAGCGTTCCCCGGACGGTTCGGACATGCCAACCGAAAATGCCCACCGAGACCACAGTACATGCATCGGCCCTCGCGTCTCCGGAGTGCCCTCTCCCCCTCGGACAGGCGAGCAAACCCCAGCTGCATGGGTTCACCCCCAGACAAGTCATCCCCAGGAGGCGTGGGAGGAGAGGGAGGCACGGGTGGGACAGCAAACGTAGGCACCAATCTGTTAGAAGACCTCCGCAGGTTCTCCTTAAAGGAAGGTCTCTCCCTGAGTCTGGTGTCAATCAAAATCAGGAAAGAAATAAGAGACTCGAGCTCAACTGGTAGGTCCTTAGCTGCAACCTCATCCTTCAAGGCATCCGAGAGACCATGAGAGAAAGCAGCGACCAGAGCCTCATTATTCCAGCCCACCTCTGCTGCCAGGGTACGAAACTCAATGGCGTATTCAGCTATGGATCGTGAACCCTGTCTGATGGACATAAGGAGCTTCGCAGCAGAGGCAGCACGAGCCGGCACATCGAATACCTTCCGAAGAGAAGCAACAAAACCGGAAAACTCGGCAACCACCGGATTGTTGTTCTCCCATAAAGGGCTGGCCCAGGCCAAGGCCTTGTCCGAGAGCAGCGAGATCAAGAAGCCCACCTTTGATCTCTCAGTAGGAAAGGCATGTGGCAGCAACTCGAAATAAATGCCCACCTGGTTAAGGAAACCTCGGCACTGAGTTGGCTCTCCCCCAAAGCGCTGTGGAAGAGGGGCAGAACCGGTCATACCCCGAAACACCGCAGGCGCAACAACAGGTGTCGGGGTAGACTCTGGCGCAACAACCGGAGCGGCAGTAGGAGCGAGCCCAGGAGCGACAACCGACCCATCGGCAACGGGAGCGAAATGAGCCGTGCGTTCAAGCAGGGTTTGCAACGCCACAGCGAACCGACCCAACAGGTGATCCTGCTGATCAAGTCTGGCAACCAGCGTGGGTAGCGAGGATGGCCCTGTACCGTCAGAATTCATGGCTTGGTCCTAATGTCACGGAACCATGAACCAGACGTACAACAAGAGATAAGAGAAAATAAGAAGGCTTTATTGAAAATAAAGCTGTAAAGCAAAAGTCCAAACGGATGGTGAAACCGAGCAGAGTCTTTGCGAAGCCAGAGGTCAGGAACCAGAAGGGAAGTCAGACGAAGCCAGGATCAGGAACCAGCAGGGTAGTCAGACGAAGCCAGGATCAGGAACCAGCAGGGTAGTCAGACGAAGCCAGGATCAGGAACCAGCAGGGTAGTCAGACGAAGCCAGGATCAGGAACCAGAAGCAGCAGCAGTATAGAAGCATGTGAACACAGGAGGACCAAGCAAGGAACTGAAGCCACAGACCTCCTATATATATGAGCTAGGCATCCAGCTCCTCCCAGGGGAAGGAGGAGCCGCAGGGTGGAAGGCTACAAGAAACCCAGAACCCAAGATGGCCGCCAGCACATGTCAAACGAAGGAGAGCAGCAAGCAGGTAAGACCATGACAGTGTCCTTTTCACCAAGGGTATCAGAATATTCTCTATCCAGCCCAAGATACCTTCACTTAAGTTCCGGATACCTAAAATTATTGGTCTGCCAGATTCCCTTCTTTATGTATTTTTGTTAACATGCAAAAGGTCCTCATTTTAGGATTATCCAGTATAAGGTCCAGTAGGATGGGTTATTCAATTTGTATAATTTGTATAAATTCTTCTGTAAGCATGAATACTCTGACAGTTAACTTTTAAATGGATTGCCTGACAACCTAGCCAAAATTAATACAGATATGGACTGTGTTTAAAATAAAGAAAGCAACTCACCCACCTATTCAATGCCTCCCCATTGAAGTGCTGAGGATCTCATCCCTGCTGCTTCTGGTTACCTGTTGACTGAAAGCGTTACATCTTTTACATGCATCACTGGAGCCATTCACTGGCAGTTGTGTGTCCCTGAGTGGAACTTGACCAGTGAACCTCTGTGGTTATGTGCCACTCCCCTATGTGTCACATGTAATTTCTGAGGCCGTTAAATGGCTGCAGCAGTGTACGTGACCACAGATAGGACATCACATTTCCAGTCCACAGGTGACAGGCAGTAGTGGGAACAGGGCCCGAAGCAATGGAATGAACTGGCAGTCAATAGTTAAAGGGGTTGTCCCATGCACCTGGATCTGAGTACTTTTGTAATTGCACAAGTTATTCAATACAATGTGTTTGTATGGTGCCACCTAATCTTTGTTCTTTTTCTTATTTTTTTGTTCTTTTCTCGCTGACATATCCACACATCCTCAGTTTCATCCTTCAACTGCCTCCTGAGCTGTGATAGAGAGAGAGTTGCAACAGAAAAGACACTCCCCTTGAGCTGCTAGCTTGATATAAATTCAGTAGAGCAATGAATGGGGAGATCTTTGGTTCCATGTGAGGTATAGGGCTGGTTCTAGCTTTGTTAGAAAGAGACCATTATGTACTATATGATGTCCGATTGTCATTTTTTTTTCCATTATGATTAACAATGAGGTTTCTTTCTTAATGTTAAACATATTCCACCTCTAAATTTAAGATAAATCCTGAAATTAATATATCTGTCCACCATATTCTCCAACATTGTATTTTTTGTTCTATAGCTTATATATAAGCCCTAGTTTTGAAGCCTGACAGCCAAAATAAGCAAGCAGTACATTTGTTTTTATACAGTTACAGCTTCCATGCACTCTGCTATTAAATAACATAGGTACAGATAATTGTTGGTTAAGCATTTTGGAGATAATAATCTCTAATTCATTTTGGATGTTAATGCAATAATGTAACACTTAAAAATGTAGTGCTATGGACTTTAGCCCATAGTATTTCTCTCTGAAATGCTTCCTTTCTTTCAAATTAGTCATTAAAATGAAATCCCACTAGGAGTTTAAATTTTATTAATTCCTGGTCCTAATGCCAATAACTCTTCTATGGCTGCAACAAAAGCCAAGCTTAGCATTGCTAAAATGCGTGATCACCATCAATTTTCATAGTAGGGGATGTAGTTATATTGAGATGATACATTAAAGGCACAATTAAAGTGCTTTTAATGCTTCTTTTCATTCCATTTTGGAAAGAAAATTCATTTAAAGTGCAGTCGTGTTAAATGTCTTTTCTTTGCTTAAAATTTGGGTCAACAAATGGATTGAATTAAAGTTTTAAAATCAGTTACGGAAAGAAGATGAAATGTCAATAATTATACTTTTGACAAGATTTCGAACACTCAATACATCACAATGGAATATACTTATTCCCTAGTCTGTATATTATTTTCCATGAATACTTAGTAACACTTGCCATGGACAATTTAATTTATATACTTGATGAATACTTATTACAGCCTCTGTATAATGAAATTGCACTAATGTATACATTATACACCATATGTTTGGTTTTGTTTAAATGTACAGTGTATTCAGCATATGCACTCTATGGACTAAAGTATTGGGGCACATTAAATCTACATGAGCTTTAATGACATTTTATTCTAAATTCATTGGCATTAATATGCAGTTTGTCTCCCCTTTTCAATATAGTTTCCACACTTCTGGGAAAGCTATCTACAAGATTTTGAAATGGGTCTGTGGGAATTGTTGCTCATTCATCCAGAGGACCATTTGTGACCAAGCAATAATGTTGGACCAGAGAGCCTGGCTCACAATCTCTGTTGTAGTTCATTTCAAAGGGTTTTCAATGGGATTGAGGTAAGGGCTTTATGCGGGCCAGTCAAGTTTATACTAAACTCACCCAAACATGCCTTTATTGACCTTGCCTTGTGCACTGGGGCACAGTTGGAAGCATAAACTTGTCCAAATTGTCTTGGGAGGCTGAAGCATTAAGATTTCCATTCACTAGAACTAATGAATAGTGATGGCCTTGCGGTTCGCCCGGCGGCCGTTTCGCGGCGAACTTTGCTCGTTCGCGATTCGCCGAACATGCGACCATATGGCGATATTCGCGCCCCCCATATTCTTTTACATTGTGAAGAACTTTGACCCATTACACATCCATCATGTGGTACAGGACAGTCAATTGAAAAATTTCAGCACATGGACATACCCCCTACCTTATAAATAGACCCAATATGGCCGCCATTTTACATTCAGTCTTTTGTCAGTGTAGGGAAAGGTTGCTGTATGGAGCAGGGACAGACTGTTAGGGACAAAAACGCTATCAAATAGGTCCACAAAAGTCAGTTTAAGGACTGGTATTGGAGTACTATTGATAGGTGTGCAGTACAGAGGGGTGTAATATACTTATAATATACTTTCTAACATAGAAAGCATATTATAGTGGATTTGTATTGTGCAGCAGTGGTGAACGGTTCTGCAGCGATACTGCAGCTACACAGAGTGACAAACGCAATTAGAAAAAATAATTATAACTGGTGTGATATACCAGTCGCCCCCCAAAACAACTGATTGAAGTGGGATGTTATATACCAATAATATCCTTTCTTTATAGCGTATTTCGGTACTGCAGCATTTGTTTGCTGTTTTGCTGCGTTCCCTCTGCTACAAACAGTGACAAACGGTATTGGAAAAAATAATTATAACTAGTGTGATATACCAGTCGCCCCCCAAAAAACTGATAGAAGTGGGTGTGGAAAAAGGGAGGTTTCTGCTTGCTTTTGCTGGCTAGTTCGTGCCATGTTGGGATGTTAAATGTCTATGTGTATTGTAAAGGGTGGGACATTGTATACGTCAAGTAGTGAGGTCTGTTCCATTGTTTCTATGTGTGTATTGGCGATTGCCCTCTGTCCTGAGAGATAATTGAATTACAACTCAGTTGTCTCCAGGACAGAGGACATTGTGTATTCTCCTGCCTGTGATGATTATGTTAACCATGATGTACCATGATTATATCACAGGCAGAGGGGAGGATTCTATGTGGGTTGTAACCTGTGTGTTATTGGGCAATGTATATTTGTTGTGGGTGTCTCCCTTGCATGGGAGCAGGGCATAAAAGAAATGATTCAACTGCTAATAAAACACACTGATTGTACCCCTTCATGTAGTCTCGGCGCATGTTTGGGGGACTGGGGTCTTCTATTCGCCTTATTTCGGATTTTCGGCTGTTTATTCGGGAGTAAGCTGCATAAGGGTTCATCTGTATTATATGGGTTCCTTTACACTGGTGGCAGCAGCGGGATTTCTCCCGAATGGATTTACTTCATTTAACCGAAAAAAAGTGAATGGCGCATAGATACGAACGGCTGAAACGAACAACACTTAAAGAACTGCTGGAAGCTCGAGGCATAGTGGCAAGCAACAAGCCGAAAGCCACGATAATAGCCGAATTACTGGAGAGCGACCGAAACATCGAGGTGCAAATGGTGAACACAGAGGAAACTGAGTTTCAGAAAGATGTGAGATGGAGTCTCAGTTTGGTAGGACTGAATCCTACACCAGAAATTGTGGTACAGATTATGGCACAAGCTTTGGAAGCAGAAAGCCGCCGGGAAGCACGGGAGGCCAGAGAAAGATCACCACAAATGGATATATTGTCACTACCAGGATCATCTATGGGGCGGTCACGTAAGATAAATTATGCTGCTTTTAAAAGTTTCATAGAAAGTGAAATGGATATTGACAATTATCTGCAGGACTTTGAAAGACAGTGTGTATTACAAGATGTGGATAACACTAATTGGACTGCGATATTGAGCAGCAAGCTTTCAGGCAGAGCAGCAGAAGCCTTTAGAGTGGTACCTGATGCAGACATGCAAAATTATGAGAAAGTGAAGGAGATATTGTTGGCCCGTTATGCAGTTACCCCAGAGGCACACCGGAGAAAATTTCGGTCCCTCCGGAAACAGGGCAAAGACTCTTACACAGAGTGGGCATTCCGCATGCACCGCGCTGCCAGTAATTGGATGCAGGGATGCCAGGCGACTACACTGGAGGATGCGTTACAGTTACTATTGTTGGAGCAGTTTGTTGACCACACTCCTACAGATACCAGGGATTGGGTCAAGGACAGAAAACCACCGTCATTAGAAGAAGCCGCACATTTAGCAGACAAATTTCACGAAAGCAGACCGGCAGATAACAACCGGGGAGCCTCAGGATTTCGACCACAGTATCACACTCCTGCCCCAACACAGCAACCGAAACCAGTACCACCGGTGAGTCAACCTACCGCCACGGGGGTTCAGAAAACTGCACCGATGTGTTTTGGGTGTAAGCAAGTGGGACACATCAGACCTAATTGTTCCCACTGTAATAATGATCGATGGGGACGAGCACCAACCCCTCTAACAAGAGCAGCTGCTCATTGTGTACAAGAGGATTACAACTATTCTACACAAGGGGGGGACCGCAATCCGTCTGAGAATTGGTCCATGTTACATGAGGTCAATCCAGTGCAAGCAGCAGATGACAACCGGGCACACCATCGACAGACCGTGACCCTTAATGGGCAGGAAGCCAGAGGACTGAGAGACACTGGAGCTACGATCACCCTAGTACAACCTCACCGTGTTAAGCCTTCCCAACATACCGGGTGATCTGTGGCTGTAAGGGTGGCGGGAGGGGCTATTCACAAGTTACCCACCGCCATGGTACACATTGACTGGGGTACTGGGGCTAAGGCTGTGGAGGTGGGAATCATGCCAGAGTTACCAGCAGAGGTTTTGCTGGGAAACGACTTGGGGTGCTTGACGTCTCAATTTGTACAGCCGACTACAGCAGGAGCACTCCCAGTCTCAACCAGACAACAGGCACGCGCTATGGGTGCCTCACACTACTCGGATAACCAGGTAGGCACTGATAATGCTGCCGTAAATTCTAGTCCTAACATGTATTGGGGCACTCCCACAGACTTTGGGCAAGCGCAGAGGGAGGATAGCACGTTAAGTGGGTACAGGAGGGAGGCGGATAATCCCCAGGGAGACATAGGACAGGAAAAGTTCCAGTGGGAGAAAGGTTTACTATATCGGGTAACAGAGGGGGCAGGGGGAGGAGCCCAACAGGTAATAAAGAAGCAGTTAGTGGTACCACGGAAATATAGGGCAAAGCTATTACGGATTAGCCATGACATACCGTTAGCAGGACATTTAGGGATCAAGAAAACCCGGGATAGGTTGACCCAGACATTTTTTTGGCCAGGTGTTACCCGAGAATTGCAAAATTATTGTAGAACCTGCGACGTATGTCAGAAAGTAGGAAAGAGGGGTGACCACCCCAGAGCGAAACTACGCCCACTACCCATAATAGAGGAACCTTTCTTCAGGGTAGTAGTAGATTTGGTAGGACCCCTTAGTAGGCCTAGTCCATCAGGTAAGAAGTATATTCTTACAGTGGTGGACTATGCTACTCGCTACCCGGAAGCTATAGCCCTACCTAATATCACTGCTGAAACCGTAGTGGAAGCTCTCATCCAGGTATTCACTAGAGTGGGGTTCCCTAGGGAAATAGTATCTGACCAAGGACCCAATTCACGGCGGTAGTTACTCAGCAGCTCTGGCAGAACCCATACTAAGCTCTCCATATCATTCCCAAACGAACAGGCTCTGCGAACGCTTTGATGGCACTCTGAAACAGATGCTAATCACGTTCGCAGAGACCTGTCGGAACTGGGAAGAATTCCTTCCCCCACCTACTGTTCGCCTACCGGGAAGTACCCCAGGCATCCACCGGATTCTCTCCTTTCGAACTATTATATGGAAGGAGAGTCCGAGGACCGCTGGACCTGGTCAGCGAACACTGGGAAGGGGATATGGGGGAATCAGGCACGCCTATAGTACCATTTGTTTTGGAGTTGAGAGACCGACTGCAGGCCCTTACTCAATTGGTAAGAGAAAACCTGCAGGCGGCTCAACGGCGACAAAAACACTGGTACGATAGGGGAGCTAGAGATCGTATCCTAGAGATAGATCAAAAGGTGCTAGTCCTCAAACCGACAAAAACTGATAAGTTGCAGGCCTCTTGGCAAGGGCCCTACAAAGTATTAGCCAGGGTCAGCGATACCACGTACATAGTAACAGATTGTACCGATGAAAGGATTCGCACGTCATTTCATGTCAATATGATAAAACCCTACTTAGAGAGACCAGATGGGGTCTCTTCAGTATGCGCTCCGGCGTTTGAGGATAGTGAGGGTATACCCTTACCCAATTTGCTCCACAAAGAACCCACGGGGGTGGAGCAGGTTGGATTAGGGCCAGAGTTAAAGCCAGCGGAAAGGGCACAGGCTTCCCAGCTATTGCAGGAATTTCGAGATATGTTCTCTGCTCTTCCAGGCTACAAATGCAGATGGGCTATCTCGGCAAACAGAACTGGAAAAACTACGTTTAACACCGGACATCCCCAAGCCAACCCGTTAGGGTCTAGGCGGGTATGCCGTCCCATGGAACTAAGGGGGAGCTATGTGGAGAAAGGGAGGTTTCTGCTTGCTTTTGCTGGCTAGTTCGTGCCATGTTGGGATGTTAAATGTCTATGTGTATTGTAAAGGGTGGGACATTGTATACATCAAGTAGTGCGGTCTGTTCCATTGTTTCTCTGTGTGTATTGGCGATTGCCCTCTGTCCTGAGAGATAATTGAATTACAACTCGGTTGTCTCCAGGACAGAGGACATTGTGTATTCTCCTGCCTGTCATGTTAACCATGATGTACCATGATTATATCACAGGCAAAGGGGAGGATTCTATGTGGGTTGTAACCTGTGTGTTATTGGGTAATGTATATTTGTTGTGGGTGTCTCCCTTGCATGGGAGCAGGGCATAAAAGAAATGATTCAACTGCTAATAAAACACACTGATTGTACCCCTTCATGTAGTCTCGGCGCATGTTTGGGGGACTGGGATCTTCTATTCGCCTTATTTCGGATTTTTGGCTGTTTGTTCGGGAGTAAGCTGCATAAGGGCTCATCTGTATTACAGTGGGGTGTTATATACCAATAATATACTTCCTTTATAGTGCATTTGGGTACTGCAGCATTTGTTTGCGGTTTTGCTGCGTTCCCTCTGCTACACACAGTGAGAAACAATATTGGAAAAAATAATTATAACTGGTGTGATATACCAGTCACCCCCCAAAAAAACTGATCGAAGCAGGGGTGTTACTGTATTTTTCGCCCTATAAGACGCACTTTCCCCCCCCAAAAGTGGGAGGAAAATAGCACTGCATCGTATGGGGCGAATGCTGCAATTTTACACTGATACATCGATGCCGCGCTGCTGCACAGCAAGGCCGGCGTGTGTATCAGCGGGAGGGAGGAAGGACTGCGGGCCGGCATCTTGTTTTGTAATGGCAGCGGGGCCCGATGCAGTAACTGTATTCTACTACACCGGGCCCCGCTCACTGTAGTAATCATATAGGCAATGTTAAACTGTAAATTCATTAATCTAGGCTGTAGTACGGTACTTACTACTAACTTCCATAGCAGGCAGGAGGCCGGGCGAGCGGGCGGGAGCCGGCAGCGTAACTCAATACATCACACATCTGCTCGCCTACTTTATGAATGAAGCAGGAGGCGCAGGCACGTGACGTAGCGAGTTACGCTGCCGGCTCCCGCCCGCTCGCCCGGCCTCCTGCCTGCTATGGAAGTTAGTAGTAAGTACCGTACTACAGCCTGGATGAATTCATTTACAGTTTAACATTGCCTATATGAATACTACAGTGAGTGGGGCCCGGTGTAGTAGAATACAGTGACTGCACTGAGCCCCACTGCCATTACAAAACAAGATGCCGACCCCTAATTCCTGTATTGGGGGTCATTCACTACACAGGGACACCGTTATGGGGGGATCTGTGCATAAGATGCTATGTGTCATCCACAGATCCCCCTATAGCAGTGTCATGCCATCCCCAGATGCCCCCATAATAGTGCCATCCCCAGATGCCCCCATAATAGTGCCATCCCCAGATGCCCCCATAATAGTGCCATCCCCAGATGCCACCATAATAGTGCCATCCCCAGATGCCCCAATAACAGTGCCATCCCCAGATGCCCCCATAACCATGCCATCCCCAGATGCCACCATAATAGTGCCAACCCCAGATGCCCCCATAATAGTGCTATCCCAAGATGCCACCATAATAATGCCACCCCCAGATGCCCCAATAACAGTGCCATCCCCAGATGTCCCCATAACCATGCCATCCCCAGATGCCCCCATAACAGTGCCATCCCCAGATGCCCCCATAACAGTGCCATCCCCAGATGCCCCCATAACAGTGCCATCCCCAGATGCCCCCATAACAGTGTCATCCACATATGCCACCATAACAGTGCCATCCACAGACCCCCCTAACAGTGTGTCATCCACAGATCCCCCATAATAGTGTCATCCACAGACCACCATTAGTTCAAAACCCACCAAAAGCACACCTTTTGGTTAAAAATATTATTTTTTCTTATTTTCCTCCTCAAAAACCTGGGTGTGTCTTATGGGCCGGTGCATCTTATAGGACGAAAAATATGGTATATACCAATAATATACTTTCTATGTAGTGCATTTGGGTACTGCAGCATTTGTTTGCTGTTTTGCTGCAATCCCTCTGCTACACACAGTGACAAACGGTATTGGAAAAAATAATTAGAACTGGTGTGCGCATGCGCAAACATGAAAATTATTTTGCCAATATTTTGCATTTAAAAAAATAATGAATGGAGATCGCAAATTCGATTTAATACATCTGGTATGTCACTGTCCATGTTGTGGGATGATTTGTGCACTTCTAGTAATTATTTCTTGGCTGCAAATATGAGCTGAAGGTTTTTCAGGTTCGCCTGCCATTAAAATAAATGGGACTCGCCACGAACTCGCGGTTCGCGAACATTTGATCGCGTTCGCGAACCGTCCCGGCTGATGTTCGTCCATCACTACTAATGAACCAAGGCCAACTTCCAAAAAACAACCCCACAGCATCATTGTTCCTTCACCAAAGTTTACATTTGGCACAATGCAGTCAGGCAGGTAAAATTTTACTGCCATTCACCAAACCCAGGCTCCTCCATCAGACTGGTAGATAGCGACACATGATTCGTTAGCAATGTGCTTTACACCACTCCATTGTGCTCGGTGATATAAGGCTTGCATGCAGTTGCTCAGTCATGGAAACCCATGCCATGAAGCTCCCAGTGCACAGTGTTTGTGCTTATGGTAATGCCAGAGGAGGTCTAGACTTCTGCAGTTATTGAGTCAGCAGAATGTTTGTGATCTTTGTTCACTACACACCTCAACACTCCGCGATCCTGCTCTGTAGCTTTACATGGTCTCTACTTCATGGCTGAGTTGCTGTGGTTCTTAAAGGATAACTGTTGTATTTTTTTTTTTTGAGTATTGGATTGTGGTGATTAATATCACCTTGGTGGCCCTATTTCAACTTTTCACTGTGTATTCAATTACCCCTTAATTCCACATTTTTGTTCCCTCTACTGCCTATTTTTACCTGTGCTTAAAATAGGGTTGTTAGGCATGGTCCATCTATCTGTTGAAGGACAGAGCACGCAGCGTGCAAGGTCACATTACTGTCAACCAGGGACTGTAAGTAAATGATTAAATCCAGGTCCTCCCCAGCAGCTGATAACAGTGCCTGGGCTGTGTGCACTTCTCCCTGTCCCTGCGCTTGGCAGACGCTCCCTCACTCAGCAGAGCTGGAGAATGCAGAGTTGGAGCAGCGCACACCAGGGAAGGGAGATCTGCCATCTGCTCAGTGTATAAATGAAAGCAACATGTGGTAAGAGGACCCCTTTGTGCTGCAGGAGATTAACCCTTTAGGGGGGAGGGCTCTGGTTACTGACACTTTTGGGGGGCTATTGTTACTGGCTAGTGAGGGCAGGCGGGATTAGCCTCAGGGTGAGGGCAGTGGCGGCCATCTTAACTGAATAGTGAAATTGCAGTTTTATGCAGACTGGTTGCTAAGGGCTGAATCTTATTAAATATGGGATAAGTCAGTCTAATAGTAACTGATTCTGGAATATCATGTTATTAGTAACTACATATATGAAAATTGAAATTAGGGTCTAAATGTGACAGTTATCCTTTAAATGCTTCCACTGTACAATGATAATGTAATGCCCCAGAATGGTATTATCTCTTTTTTGTGCCCCTCTACTATCTCCTACGGTTGATTCTGTGTCATCATGTGTATTTATTCCAGGTTCAAAACACTATGCATATCCTTTTCCCTGTAATGTTGTGTTAATATGTAATGTGTCTGGTTCACCAGCAGATGGCGGCAACATTGGCAGAGCTAGTTTGCCTGGAAGGGAACCTTCTTGTCCATTCTAGTCCTCTCTACATAGGGAGGAGTTTATTTAGTGAAAGGCAGTTTAGAGTACCCTCTGGGGTATGGGGTAGGAAGCAGGTCCTCGTCCCTGCTGGACAAGCCCTGCAAAAGTCACTCTAGTCTACCTCCTGTAAGGGAAAGGGTGTGCAGCAAGCTGTCGTCCCTATTGGACGGGCCCTGCTAAAGCCAGTGGAGCACCATCAGCTCTGCTGGAATAAGAGAGAAAGAGAAAAGAGCCTCACAAGCCAGGAGGAAAGGTTCCCTGGAAAAAGATAAAAGAGAAAGACAGAGATCCAGATCATGATAAAGACAGAGTCAGACTACAGAAAGCTAAGTAGAGCAGAAAGGAAAAGTTTCTATTTAATTATTTCAGCACAGCAGAGCTAGAGAAAGTGACAGATGTAGCAGGGCCGAATGTGTATGCCTGCCAGAAGTTAAGCCAAAGCCTGCTGGTGAGCAAGATAAAGTTGGAAGATTTAATATGTATTTATTTAAAGTTTGTAATTTTATCTCTTTTAAGATTTTATGTTCCTCTGTCGTTTCACTAGTAATTTGGTTTTGCTTATGTATTTTACCATATTAAATTATACTTTGCCTTCTCTGGCACTTGGGATAAATATTGACTTCAGGTACAATCTAATTCTGCTCTGGAACTCTTGGTTAAGAAACTGCTCGATAAGGATTTTATCAGTAAGATTTACTCAGTTCGCTTGACAATTGGTACTGCTGTCAGGCAACTCACATAACAATGTAAATAGGAAAAGGGATATGGTGGTGCTTAATGGAGAATGAATAGCATAAGGTCTATGAGCTCCCCATAAGCATCTGCCTAATAACTATCATAGATTAACCCAATTTGAGGTCATACACAGACACTATTACTCATCAACATTTACAGTTGCAAGAAAAAGTATGTGAACCCTTTGGAATGATATGGATTTCTGCACAAATTGCAACAATAGACAATCACAGTCTTCTTAAACTAATAACACACAAAGAATTCAATGTTACCATGTTTTTATTGAACACACCATGTAAACATTCACAGTGCAGGTGGAAAAGTATGTGAACCCTTGGATTTAATAACTGGTTGAACCTCCTTGGCAGCAATAACTTCAACCAAACATTTCCTGTAGTTGCAGATCAGACGTGCACAACGATCAGGAGTAATTCTTGACCATTCCTCTTTACAGAACTGTTTCAGTTCAGCAATATTCTTGGGATGTCTGGTGTGAATCGCTTTCTTGAGGTCATGCCAAAGCATCTCAATAGGGTTTAGGTCAGGACTCTGACTGGGCCACTCCAGAAGGCGTATTTTCTTCTGTTTAAGCCATTCTGTTGTTGATTTACTTCTATGCTTTGGGTTGTTGTCCTGTTGCAACACCCATCCTCTATTGAGCTTCAGCTGGTGGACAGATGGCCTTTAGTTCTCCTGCAAAATGTCTTGATAAACTTGGGAATTCATCTTTCCTTCGATGATAACAATCCGTCCAGGCCTTGACGCGGCAAAGCAGCCCCAAACCAAGATGCCCCCATCACCATACTTCACAGTTGGGATGAGGTTTTGATGTTGGTGTGCTGTGCCTATTTTTCTCCACACCTAGTGTTGTGTGCTTCTTCCAAACAACTCAACTTTGGTTTCATCTGTCCACAGAATATTTTGCCAGTACTGCTGTGGAACATCCAGGTGCTCTTGTGCAAACTGTAAACGTGCAGCAATGTTTTTTTTGGACAGCAGTGGCTTCCTCTGTGGTATCCTCCCATGAAATCCATTCTTGTTTAGTGTTTTACGTATTGTAGATTCGCTAACAGGGATGTTAGCATATGCCAGAGACTTTTGTAAGTCTTTAGCTGACACTCTAGGATTCTTCTTCACCTCATTGTGCGGTCTGCGCTGTGCTCTTGCAGTCATCTTTACAGGACGGCCACTCCTAGGGAGAGTAGCAGCAAGTCAACAATTCTTAATCGTAGGTCTTCTCAGTGCTCTTTTGTGCGAGGCATCATTCACATCAGGAAATGCTTCTTGTGAAAAGCAAACCCAGAACTGGTGTGTGTTTTTTATAGGGCAGGGCAGCTGTATCCAACACCTCCAATCTCATCTCATTGATTGGACTCCAGTTGGCTGACACCTCACTCCAATTAGCTCTTGGAGATGTCATTAGTCTAGGGGTTCACATACTTTTTCCACCTGCACTGTGAATGTTTACATGGTGTGTTCAATAAAAACATGCTAACATTTAATTCTTTGTGTGTTATTAGTTTAAGCAGACTGTGATTGTCTATTATTGTGACTTAGATGAAGATCAGATCACATTTTATGACCAATTTATGCAGAAATCCATATAATTCCAAAAGGTTCACATACTTTTTCTTGCAACTGTATTCAGTGCCCAAGATGAGCATGTGTGGAGGGGGATTAGATCTATTTTAGCATTGTCCCAAACTTTTTTGATATTTGCTTGAGGAGGTGGAAGATATCAATGTTAGCTGTGGGTTCAGAGTCCCTGTAGAACGACTATATTGTATACTAAGGGACCTGACAAGGTTATCCTCAAACCCTATGCAGTTCTCATATCTTTACATTGCACTTTATTGCACACAGTGTAATCACTTTCCCCAGGTTTTCCCACAGTCCAGATCTAGAAAAATCTGGTTTTGCATTATGTGATAAATTGGAGCACAGACTTTGTATGTCTAAAAGTAAGGATTAAGAATGGCATAAAATATGAAAGTGGTTTAAATGTTTAGAGTTTAACCACCTCCGGACCGCCTAACGCAGGATCGCGTTCCGGAGGTGGCAGCGCTGCGCACAGTCACGCATATACGCGTCATCTCGCGATGGCCGAGATTTCCTGTGAACACGCGCACACAGGCGCGCGCGCTCACAGGAACGGACGGTAAGAGAGTTGATCTCCAGCCTTCCAGCGGCGATCGTTCGCTGGCAGGCTGGAGATGTGTTTTTTTTAACCCCTAACAGGTATATTAGACGCTGTTTTGATAACAGCGTCTAATATACCTGCTACCTGGTCCTCTGGTGGTCTTCTTTGTTTGGATCGACCACCAGAGGACACAGGTAGCTCAGTAAAGTAGCACCAAGCACCACTACACTAAACTACACCCCCCCCCGTCACTTATTAACCCCTTATTAGCCCCTGATCACCCCTGATCACCCCATATAGACTCCCTGATCACCCCCCTGTCATTGATTACCCCCCTGTCATTGATCACCCCCCTGTAAAGCTCCATTCAGATGTCCGCATGATTTTTACGGATCCACTGATAGATGGATCGGATCCGCAAAACGCATCCGGACGTCTGAATGAAGCCTTACAGGGGCGTGATCAATGACTGTGGTGATCACCCCATATAGACTCCCTGATCACCCCCCTGTCATTGATTACCCCCCTGTCATTGATCACCCCCCTGTAAAGCTCCATTCAGACGTCCGCATGATTTTTACGGATCCACTGATAGATGGATCGGATCCGCAAAACGCATCCGGACGTCTGAATGAAGCCTTACAGGGGCATGATCAATGACTGTGGTGATCACCCCATATAGACTCCCTGATCACCCCCCTGTAAAGCTCCATTCAGATGTCCGCATGATTTTTACGGATGCACTGATAGATGGATCCGATCCGCAAAACGCATCCGGACGTCTGAATGAAGCCTTACAGGGGCATGATCAATGACTGTGGTGATCACCCCATATAGACTCCCTGATCACCCCCCTGTAAAGCTCCATTCAGATGTCCGCATGATTTTTACGGATGCACTGATAGATGGATCCGATCCGCAAAACGCATCCGGACGTCTGAATGAAGCCTTACAGGGGCATGATCAATGACTGTGGTGATCACCCCCCTGTCATTGATTACCCCCCTGTAAAGCTCCATTCAGATGTCCGCATGATTTTTACGGATGCACTGATAGATGGATCCGATCCGCAAAACGCATCCGGACGTCTGAATAAAGCCTTACAGGGGCATGATCAATGACTGTGGTGATCACCCCCCTGTCATTGATTACCCCCCTGTAAAGCTCCATTCAGATGTCCGCATGATTTTTACGGATGCACTGATAGATGGATCCGATCCGCAAAACGCATCCGGACGTCTGAATGAAGCCTTACAGGGGCATGATCAATGACTGTGGTGATCACCCCCCTGTCATTGATCAACCCCCTGTAAAGCTCCATTCAGATGTCCGCATGATTTTTACGGATCCACTGATAGATGGATCAGATCCGCAAAACGCATCCGGACGTCTGAATGAAGCCTTACAGGGGCGTGATCAATGACTGTGGTGATCACCCCATATAGACTCCCTGATCACCCCCCTGTCATTGATTACCCCCCTGTCATTGATTACCCCCCTGTAAAGCTCCATTCAGATGTCCGCATGATTTTTACGGATCCACTGATAGATGGATCGGATCCGCAAAACGCATACGGACGTCTGAATGAAGCCTTACACGGGCGTGATCAATGACTGTGGTTATCACCCCATATAGACTCCCTGATCACCCCCCTGTCATTGATCACCCCCCTGTCATTGATCACCCCCCTGTCATTGATCACCCCTCTGTAAGGCTCCATTCAGACATGTTTTTGGCCCAAGTTAGCGGAATTTTTATTTTTTTTTCTTACAAAGTCTCATATTCCACTAACTTGTGTCAAAAAATAAAATCTCACATGAACTCACCATACCCCTCACGGAAACCAAATGCGTAAAATTTTTTAGACATTTATATTCCAGACTTCTTCTCACGCTTTAGGGCCCCTAGAATGCCAGGCCAGTATAAATACCCCACATGTGACCCCATTTCGGAAAGAAGACACCCCCAGGTATTCTGTGAGGGGCATATTGAGTCCATGAAAGATTGAAATTTTTGTCCCAAGTTAGCTGAACGGGAGACTTTGTGAGAAAAAAATAAAAAATATCAATTTCCGCTAACTTGTGACAAAAAAAAAAAATTTCTATGAACTCGCCATGCCCCTCATTGAATACCTTGGGGTGTCTTCTTTCCAAAATGGGGTCACATGTGGGGTATTTATACTGCCCTGGCATTCTAGGGGCCCCAAAGCATGAGAAGAAGTCTGGTATCCAAATGTCTAAAAATGCCCTCCTAAAAGGAATTTGGGCCCCTTTGCGCATCTAGGCTGCAAAAAAGTGTCACACATCTGGTATCGCCGTACTCAGGAGAAGGTGGGGAATGTGTTTTGGGGTGTCATTTTACATATACCCATGCTGGGTGAGAGAAATATCTTGGTCAAATGCCAACTTTGTATAAAAAAATGGGAAAAGTTGTCTTTTGCCAAGATATTTCTCTCACCCAGCAAGGGTATATGTAAAATGACACCCCAAAACACATTCCCCAACTTCTCCTGAATACGGCGATACCACATGTGTGACACTTTTTTGCAGCCTAGGTGGGCAAAGAGGCCCACATTCCAAAGAGCACCTTTAGGATTTCACAGGTCATTTACCTACTTACCACACATTAGGGCCCCTTGAAAATGCCAGGGCAGTATAACTACCCCACAAGTGACCCCATTTTGGAAAGAAGACACCCCAAGGTATTCCGTGAGGGGCATGGCGAGTTCCTAGAATTTTTTATTTTTTGTCACAAGTTAGTGGAAAATGCTGATTTTTTTTTTTTTTTTTTTTTCATACAAAGTCTCATATTCCACTAACTTGTGACAAAAAATAAAAACTTCCATGAACTCACTATGCCCATCAGCGAATACCTTGGGGTCTCTTCTTTCCAAAATGGGGTCACTTGTGGGGTAGTTATACTGCCCTGGCATTCTAGAGGCCCAAATGTGTGGTAAGGAGTTTGAAATCAAATTCTGTAAAAAATGACCTGTGAAATCCTAAAGGTGCTCTTTGGAATATGGGCCCCTTTGCCCACCTAGGCTGCAAAAAAGTGTCACACATCTAGTATCTCCGTACTCAGGAGAAGGTGGGGAATGTGTTTTGGGGTGTCATTTTACATATACCCATGCTGGGTGAGAGAAATATCTTCAGATTCGTTTTGTAAACTGGGATTACTTTAAAACATAACATTTACTAAATCATTTAAAATAATGGTTTCTGTAAGGTGATGGACAACAACAATATCTCCAATATACCACTTCAAATGCATGAAAAGAGGGTGGATCTTACCCCATTCTGTGGGATCCACATTCAATGGAGAAATTTCCTGGTCTTGAATAGTACCAGGAACCGGTGTGACCAGGGTGCTTGCGTCCGTATTGGCACTGCAGATAACTCCTAATAGGCCCTATTCTGCCTTTCCTGCCTCATTAGGGGTCAGGGGCTACAAGCAGCGCCTACCTATCACACATGGAGCACCCGCCCCGACAGGGGCGACCCCACACCGAACCTTTCCCTCAGTATGGGTCTAGTGTTCTATATGGCCCTAATTACAAAGCCCTACATGCCATGTTTCTGTCTTTCTTTTGAGACATCATCAGGGGACTTCACACATGTATTCAAGGGCAGTAAAGATCAAGGTGGTTTTGGCCTCGTGTCTTCACTCAGGATATTCAGTTGTTCCTATCCATGCTGTACAATGGGAAGTGTCCCATGACAGCCAGTGTCTCACCACAAACAGCAATGAAGTGGTATATTGGAGATATTGTTGTTGTCCATCACCTTACAGAAACCATTATTTTAAATGATTTAGTAAATGTTATGTTTTAAAGTAATCCCAGTTTACAAAACGAATCTGATAATTATTTGGGTGTAATCAGATATCGCCACAGATTTATCCAGTGTGGTGATATAATTAATTTTATTCGAGAGAAATATCTTGGCAAAAGACAACTTTTCCCATTTTTTTATACAAAGTTGGCATTTGACCAAGATATTTATCTCACCCAGCATGGGTATATGTAAAATGACACCCCAAAACACATTCCCCACCTTCTCCTGAGTACGGAGATACCAGATGTGTGACACTTTTTTGCAGCCTAGGTGGGCAAAGGGGCCCATATTCCAAAGAGCACCTTTCGGATTTCACAGGTCATTTTTTACAGAATTTGATTTCAAACTCCTTACCACACATTTGGGCCCCTAGAATGCCAGGGCAGTATAACTACCCCACAAGTGACCCCATTTTGGAAAGAAGAGACCCCAAGGTATTCGCTGATGGGCATAGTGAGTTCATGGAAGTTTTTATTTTTTGTCACAAGTTAGTGGAATATGAGACTTTGTATGAAAAAAAAAAAAAAAAAAAATCATCATTTTCCACTAACTTGTGACAAAAAATAAAAAATTCTAGGAACTTGCCATGCCCCTCACGGAATACCTTGGGGTGTCTTCTTTCCAAAATGGGGTCACTTGTGGGGTAGTTATACTGCCCTGGCATTCTAGGGGCCCAAATGTGTGGTAAGGAGTTTGAAATCAAATTCTGTAAAAAATGACCTGTGAAATCCGAAAGGTGCTCTTTGGAATATGGGCCCCTTTGCCCACCTAGGCTGCAAAAAAGTGTCACACATCTGGTATTGCCGTACTCAGGAGAAGGTGGGGAATGTGTTTTGGGGTGTCATTTTACATATACCCATGCTGGGTGAGAGAAATATCTTGGCAAAAGACAACTTTTCCCATTTTTTTATACAAAGTTGGCATTTGACCAAGATATTTATCTCACGCAGCATGGGTATATGTAAAAAGACACCCCAAAACACATTCCCCACCTTCTCCTGAGTACGGAGATACCAGATGTGTGACACTTTTTTGCAGCCTAGGTGGGCAAAGGGGCCCATATTCCAAAGAGCACCTTTCGGATTTCACAGGTCATTTTTTACAGAATTTGATTTCAAACTCCTTACCACACATTTGGGCCCCTAAAATGCCAGGGCAGTATAACTACCCCACAAGTGACCCCATTTTGGAAAGAAGAGACCCCAAGGTATTTCGTGATGGGCATAGTGAGTTCATAGAAGTTTTTATTTTTTGTCACAAGTTAGTGGAATATGAGACTTTGTAAGAAAAAAAAAAAAAAAAAAAAAAAAATCATCATTTTCCGCTAACTTGTGACAAAAAATAAAAAGTTCTATGAACTCACTATGCCCATCAGCGAATATCTTAGGGTGTGTACTTTCCGAAATGGGGTCATTTGTGGGGTGTTTGTACTGTCTGGCCATTGTAGAACCTCAGGAAACATGACAGGTGCTCAGAAAGTCAGAGCTGCTTCAAAAAGCGGAAATTCACATTTTTGTACCATAGTTTGTAAACGCTATAACTTTTACCCAAACCATTTTTTTTTTACCCAAACATTTTTTTTTTATCAAAGACATGTAGAACTATAAATTTAGAGCAAAATTTCTATATGGATCTCGTTTTTTTTGCAAAATTTTACAACTGAAAGTGAAAAATGTCATTTTTTTGCAAAAAAATCGTTAAATTTCGATTAATAACAAAAAAAGTAAAAATGTCAGCAGCAATGAAATACCACCAAATGAAAGCTCTATTAGTGAGAAGAAAAGGAGGTAAAATTCATTTGGGTGGTAAGTTGCATGACCGAGCAATAAACGGTGAAAGTAGTGTAGGTCAGAAGTGTAAAAAGTGGCCTGGTCTTTCAGGGTGTTTAAGCACTAGGGGCTGAGGTGGTTAAAAACATGAAACATTTTAACTTCTAGTGTCCAAAAGTGTAGCTGGATTAATTTATTTATCATTCCTCCCCTTCCACTCCTGAGGTTTCTTTATTGGTGGGAAGGATTGGTGAGGGTTTAGGTATTATAACAATTAATTGTTAAATGGGTTTTTCAAGGCTTTGATATCTATAATAAAAAAAAGTCTAAGATGGCACTTAGTATGTGAAATTGTTTGTGACTAGAAGCCAATTGACTGAGGATACTACTGTACTTTGGATAAGCTAATTTTAGTTGAGTCATGGTTCAGAAACTGAGTCAGGTCAAGACATATCTGTTCATGGACTACTGTATTGATATCATTCAAGACTGGTTAATCTGTTGATCCTTCCTTGTATTCTGAGTTGTCAATTGTAATATTGGCTAACCACTACTCAGACCTGAGATACATGCTTGCTGTGGATCTGGATCTCCTTGCATCTGGTGCATCCAGTTTCTGCTGGAGATTCCCTTGATAGAATAGTGTTTAGGTATGAACAGACTCTGGTGGGACCTCCCATAGTGATTACATTCCCACAGCCTAAGGGCCAATAGCACTACATGATGTTGCTGAGTTGTAGTTGCTTCAAAAATTTAAGAGTTTCTTATTCCCCCTTAAAGGTGTTGTCTCACTTTGACAAATATCATTTATTATTAGAGAAAGTTAATACAAACCACTTACTAATGTATTCTGATTGTCCATATTGCTTCCTTTGCCAGCTTGATTCATTTTTCCATCACATTATACACTGATCGTTTCCATGGTTACGACCACCCTGCAATCCATTAGCAGTGGCTATGTTTGCACACAATAGGAAAAAGCAGTAGCACTTGCACTCCCATAGTCCTGGTCACCAGAGAGTTGATGCTTTTTCCTATAGTGTACAAGCACGGGCCACACTGATGGATTGCAGGGTGGTCATAACCATGGAAACGAGCAATGTATAATATGATGGAAAAATGAATTAAGCCAGCAAAGAAGGCAATATGGATAATAACAATATATTAGTAAATGGTTTGTATTAACTTCCTGTACATGATAAATGCCATTTGCTAAAGTGAGACAACCCCTTTAAAGAAACATAAGGTCATAACTAGGGTTGAGCGAACCCGAACTGTAAAGTTCGGGTTCGTACCGAACGTTACGATTTTTGGACCCCGGACCCAAACCCGAACATTTCCGTAAAAGTTCAGGTTCGGTGTTCGGCTCTTTCTTGGCGCTTTTTGAAAGGCTGCACAGCAGCCAATCAACAAGCGTCATACTACTTGCCCCAAGATGCCATCACAGCCATGCCTACTAATGGCATGGCTGTGATTGGCCAGAGCAGCATGTGACCCAGGCTCTATATAAGCTTGAGTCACGTAGCGCTGCACGTCACTCTGCTATTACAAGTGTAGGGAGAGGATGCTGCTGGTGATTTCAGGGAGAGCATAGGAGAGACTCTAACTCAGCGATCTACCTAGAAATAGTTGTGTGGGTGAAGGACACAATCGTTTTACCCTACCCTGAGGCCATTGACCAAAAAAAAATAACTTTTATAATTCTGTTAGTTAGGTGGGTGGTGGCGGTGGCGGACATTTTATGCAAGCTCAGTGCACCAGCACTGCATCTGAGCTTTTGGGACATTGCAAATCACCATTTTTTGGGGGCAAACTACAACATCTGGATTAGTCAGTGTGCAATTTAAGGTAGAAATACACCCATCATTTTCTGTGGTTTGAAAAACACACATTTTCTTTCAAAAAACAGTATTTTCCAGATCTGCAAGTGTTAAATTCAAGTTTAATATATACAGCTTTCATATTGTATTACCAAAAAAAGACTTTTTTGGCAATCTACAACATCTGTATAAGACAGTGTGCAATTTAAGGTAGAAATACACCCATAATTTTTTAGGGTTTTAAAAACACACTTTTTTTTACAAAAAACACTTTATTCAGGCCTTGCTGCATCAGCACGTGTAAAATTACAGGCTTATATACTGCTGTCAAATTCAGTTGTTAAAGAAACACTCATTTGGGCACAGAAAATTTAGTTGGCAGCCTTTGATGCAGATGTTATTGTGAGATACACCCTTAATACATTTGGGTTACATTCTGAGATTTTAAATACCGCCATTTGGTGCACCAATATTGAATTCAGGCCTACACTGGTTCAGGCCGTGTGAGATACCCCCTCTACATACAGGGGTTTGAATCAGGCATTAGAAATACAGCCATTTGAAATACAGCCATTTTGGGCAAAGAAATATTGAATTCAGGTCTACAGTGGTTCAGACCGTGTGAGAAACACCCTCTACATACAGGGGTTTGAATCAGGCATTAGAAATACAGCCATTTTAAATACAGCCATTTTGTGCAAAGATATATTTACTTCAGGCCTACAGTGGTTCAGACCGTGTAAGATACTCCCTCTACACACAGGGGTTTGATTCAGGGATTTGAAATACAGCCATTTGAAATGCAGCCATTTTGTGCAAAGATATATTTACTTCAGGCCTACAGTGGTTTAGACCGTGTGAGATAATCCCTCTACATGCAGGGGTTTGATTCAGGGATTTGAAATACAGCCATTTGAAATACAGCCATTTTGTGCAAAGATATATTTACTTCATGCCTACAGTGGTTCAGACCATGTGAGATACCCCCTCTACATACAGGGGTTTGAATCAGGCATTTGAAATACAGCCATTTTGGGCAAATATATATTTACTTCAGGCCTACAGTGGTTCAGACCGTGTGAGATACTCCCTCTACATACAGGGGTTTGAATCAGGCATTTGAAATACAGCCATTTTATATACAGCCATTTTGTGCAAAGATATATTTACTTCAGGCCTATAGTGGTTCAGACCGTGTGAGATACTCCCTCTACATACAGGGGTTTAATTCAGTGATTTGAAATACAGGCATTTGAAATACAGCCATTTTGTGCAAATAAATCTTTAATTTAGGCCTACACTGATTCAGGGCGTGTGAGATACCCCCTCTACATACAGGGGTTTGAATCAGGCATTAGAAATACAGCCATTTGAAATACAGCCATTTTGGGCAAAGAAATATTGAATTCAGGTCTACAGTGGTTCAGACAGTGTGAGAAACACCCTCTACATACAGGGGTTTGATTCAGGGATTTGAAATACAGCCATTTGAAATACTGTCATTTTGGGCAAAGATATATTTACTTCAGGCCTACAGTGGTTCAGACCGTGTGAGATACTCCCTCTACATACAGGGTTTTGAATCAGGCATTTGAAATACAGCCATTTTAAATACAGCCATTTTGTGCAAAGATATATTTACTTCAGGCCTACAGTGGTTCAGACCGTGTAAGATACTCCCTCTACACACAGGGGTTTGATTCAGGGATTTGAAATACAGCCATTTGAAATACTGCCATTTTGGGCAAAGATATATTTACTTCAGGCCTACAGTGGTTCAGACCGTGTGAGATACTCCCTCTACATACAGAGTTTTGAATCAGGCATTTGAAATACAGCCATTTTGTGCAAAGATATATTTACTTCAGGCCTACAGTGGTTCAGACCGTGTAAGATACTCCCTCTACACACAGGGGTTTGATTCAGGGATTTGAAATACAGCCATTTGAAATGCAGCCATTTTGTGCAAAGATATATTTACTTCAGGCCTACAGTGGTTCAGACCGTGTGAGATAATCCCTCTACATACAGGGGTTTGATTCAGGGATTTGAAATACAGCCATTTGAAATACAGCCATTTTGTGCAATTATATATTTACTTCATGCCTACAGTGGTTCAGACCGTGTGAGATACCCCCTCTACATACAGGGGTTTGAATCAGGCATTTGAAATACTGCCATTTTGGGCAAATATATATTTACTTCAGGCCTACAGTGGTTCAGACCGTGTGAGATACTCCCTCTACATACAGGGGTTTGAATCAGGCATTTGAAATACAGCCATTTTATATACAGCCATTTTGTGCAAAGATATATTTACTTCAGGCCTATAGTGGTTCAGACAGTGTGAGATACTCCCTCTACATACAGGGGTTTGATTCAGTGATTTGAAATACAGGCATTTGAAATACAGCCATTTTGTGCAAATAAATCTTTAATTTAGGCCTACACTGATTCAGGGCGTGTGAGATCCCCCCTATACATATAGGGGTTTGATTCAGCCATTTGAAATACAGCCATTTGAAATACAGCCATTTGAAATTCTGTCATTTTGTGGATGAAATCTTTAATTCAGGCCTACACTGATTCAGGGCGTGTGAGATCCCCCCTATACATACAGGGGTTTGATTCAGCCATTTGAAGTACAGCCATTTGAAATACAGCCATTTTGTGCAAAGAAATCTTTAATTCAGGCCTACACTGATTCAAGGTGTGTGAGATCCCCCATATACATACAGGGGTTTGATTCAGCCATTTGAAATACAGCCATTTAAAATACAGCCATATTGTGCAAAGAAATCTTTAATTCAGGCCTACACTGATTCAGTGCGTGTGAGATCCCCCCTATACATACAGGGGTTTGATTCAGCCATTTGAAATACAGCCATTTGAAATACAGCCATTTTGTGCAAATAAATCTTTAATTCAGGCCTACACTAATTCAGGGCGTGTGTGAATCCCCCTATTCATACAGGGGTTTGATTCAGCCATTTGAAATACAGCCATTTGAAATACAGCCATTTTGAGCAAAGATATATTTACTTCAGGCCTACAGTTGTTCAGACCGTGTGAGATATTCCCTCTACATACAGGGGTTTGAATAAGGCATTTAAAATACAGCCATTTTAAATACTGCCATTTTGTGCAAAGATATATTTACTTCAGGCCTACAGTGGTTCAGACCGTGTGAGATACTCCCTCTACATACAGGGGTTTGATTCAGGGATTTCAAATACAGCCATTTGAAATACAGCCATTTTGTGCAAAGATATATTTACTTCAGGCCAACAGTGGTTCAGACTGTGTGAGATACCCCCCTACATACAAGGGTTTGAATCAGGCATTTGAAATACAGCCATTTTGTGCAAAGAAATATTTACTTCAGGCCTACAGTGGTTCAGACCATGTGAGATACTCCCTCTACATACAGGGGTTTGAATCAGGCATTTGAAATACAGCCATTTTAAATACAGATATTTTGTGCAAAGATATATTTACTTCAGGCCTACAGTGGTTCAGACTGTGTGAGATACTCCCTCTACATACCGGGGTTTGATTCAGGGATTTGAAATACAGCCATTTTAAATACTGCCATTTTGTGCAAAGATATATTTACTTCAGGCCTACAGTGGTTCAGACCGTGTGAGATACTCCCTCTACATACAGGGGTTTGATTCAGGGATTTCAAATACAGCCATTTGAAATACAGCCATTTTGTGCAAAGATATATTTACTTCAGGCCAACAGTGGTTCAGACTGTGTGAGATACCCCCCTACATACAAGGGTTTGAATCAGGCATTTGAAATACAGCCATTTTGTGCAAAGAAATATTTACTTCAGGCCTACAGTGGTTCAGACCATGTGAGATACTCCCTCTACATACAGGGGTTTGAATCAGGCATTTAAAATACAGCCATTTTAAATACAGATATTTTGTGCAAAGATATATTTACTTCAGGCCTACAGTGGTTCAGACTGTGTGAGATACTCCCTCTACATACCGGGGTTTGATTCAGGGATTTGAAATACGGCCATTTTAAATACTGCCATTTTGTGCAAAGATATATTTACTTCAGGCCTACAGTGGTTCAGACCGTGTGAGATACTCCCTCTACATACAGGGGTTTGATTCAGGGATTTCAAATACAGCCATTTGAAATACAGCCATTTTGTGCAAAGATATATTTACTTCAGGCCAACAGTGGTTCAGACTGTGTGAGATACCCCCCTACATACAAGGGTTTGAATCAGGCATTTGAAATACAGCCATTTTGTGCAAAGAAATATTTACTTCAGGCCTACAGTGGTTCAGACCATGTGAGATACTCCCTCTACATACAGGGGTTTGAATCAGGCATTTGAAATACAGCCATTTTAAATACAGATATTTTGTGCAAAGATATATTTACTTCAGGCCTACAGTGGTTCAGACTGTGTGAGATACTCCCTCTACATACCGGGGTTTGATTCAGGGATTTTAAATACAGCCATTTAAAATACAGCCATTTTGTGCAAAGAAATCTTTAATTTAGGCCTTCACTGATTCAGGGCGTGCGAGATCCCCCTATACATACAGGGGTTTGATTCAGCCATTTGAAGTACAGCCATTTGAAATACAGCTATTTGAAATACAGCTATTTTGTGCAAAGAAATCTTTAATTCAGGCCTACACTGATTCAGGCCGTGTGAGATACACCCTTTACATACTGTCGTTCTCTTCTACTATTAATTAAACACCCATTTAGGACAAGATCCTAAATTCAAAAAATATGAGGAGAGCGTCAAATTAGGGACGTGGCCCAGGTTGTGGTGCTGCTGGTGGATCTCCTGTTGCAGGGAGAGGACGTGGTCGATCTGTGCCAGCTACACGCACAAGTGAAACTCCTTTCTCAGGTGCGAGTAGGCGACAAAACCTGCAGCTGTATTTGGCCGGGCCTAATGCTGCTCTACGAATGGTGAGGCCTTAACAAGAACAGGCGATAGTAGATTGGGTTGCTGACAGTGGATCCAGTTCCTTCACATTGTCTCCCACCCAGTCTCCTGCTGAAAGACCACAGTTGGCACCTGCAGCCGATGTCCATCAGTCTTTCACCTCACCCCCTTGCAAATCAGCCAAGCAGTCTGAGCCCAAATTCATGCAGCAGTCTCTTCTGCTTTTTGTTGACTCTTTTAGCATGGTTTCCCAGGGCCATCCAGCTAGCCCTGCCCCAGAAATGGAAGAGATGAGTACATGGGAGGACCATCGCAGCACGTCTCGAATGATGACAAAACACAGGTGCCAACTGCTTGGGCTTTCGAAAGTGTGCAGACCGACAAGGAAGGCAGGGGTGAAGACTGGGTGGAAGATGATGTGGAGGATGATGAGGTCCTCGACCCCACCTGGAATCAAGGTCATGCGAGTGACCTATGTAGTTCGGAGGAAGAAGCGGTGGTCGCACAGAGCCACTAGCACAGCAGAAGAGGGAGCAGGGTGCAAAAGCGGAGCGGCCGTCCTCTAGACAGTACGCCTCCTACTGCCCACCGCAGCAAGGGACCGAGCACACCAAAGCCAGCTCCAAGGAGTTCCCTGGCGTGGCAGTTCTTCAGACAACGTACTGACGACAAGACACGAGACGGATTGTTTTAAAGGCCTTATGGCGGTGGCTGTCCCACAGTACGTCGTGCCCAGCCGCCATTACTTTTTAAGGCGAGCCATCCCATCCCTTCACAACCAATATAAGATGTGCACTGCGCAACGCCATCTGTGGCAAGGTGCACATGACTACGGAGGACCAGTAAGCACGGTCAGGGCCGTTATATCTCCATAACAGCACACTGGGTAAATGCAGTGGCGGCTGGGTCTGAGGCGGATAGCAGTTTGGCGCATGTCCTTCCACCACCGAGGATCGCAGGGTGCTTCAGTTTGCCTCCTGTTGCTTCCTCCTCCTACTCTGCTTCCTCATCTTCTACCAGCTCCTCATCCGGTCAGCGTAACACCTTCACCACCAACTTCAGCACAGCCAGGGGTAAACGACAGCAGGCAGTTTTAAAACGTATCTGTTTGGGGGACAACCCCCACACCGCGCAGGAGCTGCGGACGGGCCTTGAACAACAGACCGATGAGTGGTTTTTGCCAGTCAGCCCCAAGCCCGGCCTGGTGGTGTGCGATAATGGGCGAAATCTCATACCAGCTCTGGGACTAGCCGGTTTGACGCACATCCCTTGCCTGGCACATTTGCTGAATTTGGTGGTGCAGAGATTCCTTAAAAATTACCCCGATATGTCAGAGCTGCTGCATAAAGTGTGGGCCGTCTGTGCGAGCTTTCGGTGTTCTCACCCTGCTGCTGCTCGCCTGTCAGCGCTGCAGCGTAACTTCGGCCTTCCCGCTCACCGCCTCATATGCAACGTGCCCACAAGGTGGAACTCCACCTTGCACATGCTGGCCAGACTGTGCAAGCAGCAGCAGGTGATAGTGGAGTTTAAGCTGCAGCATGCACGGGTGAGTCGCTCGGCGGAACAGCACCACTTCACCACCAATGACTGGGCCTCTATGCGAGACCTGTGTTCCTTGTTGCGCCGTTTCGAGTACTTCACCAACATGGCCAGTGCCGATAACGCCGTTCTCAGCGTTACTATCCCACTTCTATGCCTCCTTGAAAAAACGCTCCTGGCGATGATGGAAGAGGATGTGGCACAGGAGGAGGAGGAGGAAGAGGGATCATTTCGTATGGTTTCCGGCCAGTCATTTCCAAGTGGCTCCGAGGGTGGGTTCCTGCACCCACAAACGCCAGGTACACAATTGTCCAGCCAGGGCACAGTTCTGGAGGATGAGGAGGAGGAGATGCAGGAGGAGGAACTATGTTCACAGCAGGGTGGCACCCAGACCAGCTCATGGCCATCACTGGTGTGTGGGTGGGGGGATAGAGAGGACACAGACGATACACCTTCCACAGAGTACATCTTTTCGTTGCCTCTGGGCAACCTGGCACACATGAGCGATTACATGCTGCAGTGTCTCCGCAATGACCGCCGAGTTGCCCACATTCTAACTTGTGCTGATTACTGGGTGGCCACGCTGCTGGATCCACGTTACAAGGACAACGTACAGTCCTTAATTCTGTCACTGGTGCGTGATCGTAAGATGCACGAGTACAAGCGCACGCTGGTAGACGCGCTGCTGGTGGCATTCCCACCTGACAGCGGGGCACAGTGGAAGCACAAGGCAAAGGCAGAGGACGAGGAAGAGGTCGCCAACGCAGCTGGGGCACCGCCAGCACCTCAGAAGGTAGGGTTAGCATGGCCGAAATGTGGAAAAGCTTTGTCAGCACGCCACAACAACCAGCACCACCAGCTGATATGGAACATCTTAGCAGGAGGCATTTCACCAAAATGGTGGAGCAGTATGTGTGCAAACGCCTACACGTACTGAATGACGGGTCTGCCCCTTCAACTTCTCGGTCTCATAATTGGGCACATGGCCTGAGCTTGCCCTTTACGCCTTGGAGGTGCTGGCCTGTCCTGCAGCCAGTGTATTATCTGAACGTGTGTTTAGCACGGCAGGGGGCGTCATCACAGACAAGCGCAGCCGCCTGTCCACAGCCAATGTGGACCATCTCACGTTCATTAAAATGAACCAGGCATGGATCCCTCGCGACTTGTCCCTACCTTGTGCAGAATAAACATGTATACCGGCACTAAGCAGCCATTGTTATACTGCAGCGCAATTGCTCATGTTTGTATTTTGGATATTTCACGCTCTTTTGGAGTGTACCTTAATTTTAATAAATTAAATTAAAACCAAAATCCTGTGTTGGCTATCTCGTCCTCCTCCACCGCCGCTTCCACCTACTCTGCTACATCCACCGCCTCCTCAAACTCCTACTACATATGGAACTCCACCTCATAAATCCTTTTTTTTTTTTGTACGTGTTTTATTTTATATCATTTCACTACTTTGTCATTAACATTTTCTGGTGAAATTCACCAATTTTTGCGTGTATATTACCACTGCTATACCTAGTAGACCGGTAAAAAAATAAAAAAAATTGGCAGTTACATTTTATGGTGAAATTAGCAAATTTTTGGGTGTATGGTACCACTGCTATACCTAGTAGGCAGGTTAAACAAACAAAAAAATTGTCATTTACTTTCTCGGGTTAAATTAACCAATTTTTGGGTGTATAGTACCACTGCTATACCTAGTAGACAGGCTTAACAAATAAATAAATTGTCATTTACATTTTCGGGTAAAATTCATCAATTTTGGTGTGTATAGTACCACTGCTATACCTAATGGAACGGTAAAAAAAAATAAAAAAAATTGTCAGTTACATTTTCTGGCGAAATAAACAAATTTTTGGGTGTATAGTACCACTGCTATACCTAGTAGACAGGTTAAAAATAAATAAATTGTCAGTTATATATTCTGGTGAAATTCACCAATTTTTGGGTGTGATGTACCACTCCTATACCTAGTAGACCGGAAAAAAAAAAAGGCAGTTACATTTTTGGGTTAAATTCACAAATTTTTGGGTGTAATATACCCCTCCTCTACCTAGTTGACAGCTTAATAAATTTCAATAATTTTTCTGTTACATTCTTGGGTTGACATTATACAATTTTAGACGTGAATAAACACCTGCTATGCATAGGTTACAGGGAATACAATTTAATAAATGTTTCAGTAATTAATGCGCACCACATCCTTACATTCAATGCTTAAACTTAAAAAAATTGTCACACTTTTATGCTTTAATAATTTCTCCCATATTTCAACTCTAATTTTAAATTAGAAAAAATGAATCCTTCCTTGGATGTGGTCTCTCTTTTTCACGCTCCCTCTCTGGCCTGGAACCCTGATTCCCCGCCACCCATGATCACCATGGTAGGCGCATAAAAGAACATCGAAAGTTGATAGAGCAGATATCAAATTGCATCGTGAACATCACGGGGATGTGCGACATGGTGGGGCAGTAAGTGTGCACACGCCTACACAAACTGACTGACAGGGGTCAGCCCCTGCAACTTCTGGGTCTCGAAATTGGGCACATGGCCTGAGCTTGCCCTTTACCCCTTGGAGGTGCTGGCCTGCCCTGCAGCCAGTGTATTGTCAGAACGTGTGTTTAGCATGACTGGAGGGGGTTAACACAGGTTATATTTCCCAATGTTTTGGGGTGTACCCTAATTTTTAAAATAAAATTTAAAACAAAAAACCAGTGTAGGCTACCTCCTCCTCCACCGCCACTTCCACCTACACCGCCACATCCACCGCCTCGTCAAACCTCCACCGCCACTTCCACCTACACCTCAACCACATTTTGAGGCCATTTGCAGCCCTCTAGCCCTTTCCATGACATTTTTACAGCCATTTTAGTGTTCAAAAGTTCGGGTCCCCAATGACTTCAATGGGGTTTAGGTTCTGGGTCAAGTTCGGGTCAAGTTCGGGTCCCGAAATCAAACTTTTTTCCGAAGTTCGGCCGAATCCGAACATCCAGGTGTCCGCTCAACTCTAGTCATAACACATTAAATTTGCATATGTATGCCTTAGATACTAAAGTGCTATGGATCAGATTGTTACTTGGAACACAGAGTTAAGGTACACATTTACTGTGACAGATTTATTATGTGTGTGACACCTTTTGCACCTTAACAGTTTTAAAAAGAGTGTAGAAAAAGGGGAGTTGCTAAGAGAAGTCACGAAATACTTCAAATCTATTAATAGCATGCATCATTGTTACGGTGCAAAATATTGCCAAATCATAAATAATGCATTTTTACAACAGTATTGATGTCACCCATATGTTGATGCTATATAATTAATAGGGAATTAATAACAAAAAAAAAATTGATATGTAATTCATACTGGAGACTTGTGCACAGTGCACAGAATGGCCTTCATTTGCTGAAACTGTAATAAAACTTTACCAGTAATGACTAATTAGGTTAATGTAGTATGCTGTATATTTTGTACAGCATTTTGCCACTACTAATATTGATGGCATGGTTATCAATGGTATCTATGAAAGAAAATACTGTGTATATTAAATGTACCATAGTACAGGAATGATTCAAATTCATCTACATCAGCTAAATTCTCAACTCATCTTATCTAACAAATTAAACGACTTCTAAAGGAAGACCCTGTGTGTAGTTTTAGCTATAAATCTACTTCCCACGTTGTTTAAGACATTGTCAGCTTCCCATCCGGTTGGTGGAGATTCTCCTGGTGGTAAGGGCATTGGCTGTCATTTTTATTATACTATACATCATATTTATTAGACAAAGCAGCAGCTGTACCTGACCTTGAATTATCTCGGCTTTTTCCCAGTCTTTCTTCTTTTCAAGTGAGTATCAGATTATTGAAAGAAGACTTTTGCAAAACATGCCCTGAATCCATCTCATTAAAATCTAAACAGATATTGCATAAATATGCAGAAAATAAAATGAACATTCTTGTAGAAAATAATTATATTTACTTGGTTAACATGCGTTAAAGATAACAAAGGACGTTCTATGTGTCTTCTAAAGTTGTCAAAATGTTTGTTAAAGATGAAAATCTTTATTGATCGTAATAGGAATTTTAACAGACACAGACTGGAAAGGCCTGCAATATGTGTCACCAGAATAAAACAAAGAGAAAATAACTTTCAAATTTAAATGTCTTAAGTGTTCAACACAGTTCATGCTTGACTCCATTATTCTCTTTTTGTGTGATATGCTTTATTCATCAAATTGGATATAGAACATTTGGAACATTCTGAATAATTATTTCACTGTCATAACAAATATGATCAAACAATAATATTTTCTACTTTGCATATGTCTTTCATTAATTTAAATATGTAAATTAATATATTGACATAATGTAGACATTCAAATATATAAAATTCAAGGAACAAAATCTGACAACCCTCTTATACACTGCTCAAAAAAATAAAGGGAACACAAAAATAACACATCCTAGATCTGAATTAATTAAATATTCTTCTGAAATACTTTGTTCTTTACATAGTTGAATGTGCTGACAACAAAATCACACAAAAAAAAAATGGAAATCAAATTTTTCAACCCATGGAGGTCTGGATTTGGAGTCACACTCAAAATTAAAGTGGAAAAACACACTACAGGCTGATCCAACTTTGATGTAATGTCCTTAAAACAAGTCAAAATGAGGCTCAGTAGTGTGTGTGGCCTCCACGTGCCTGATTGACCTCCCTACAACGCCTGTGCATTCTCCTGATGAGGTGGCGGACGGTCTCCTGAGGGATCTCCTCTTAGACCTGGACTAAAGCATCTGCCAACTCCTGGACAGTCTGTGGTGCACCGTGACGTTGGTGGATAGTGCGAGACATGATGTCCCAGATGTGCTCAATTGGATTCAGGTCTGGGGAACGGGCGGGCCAGTCCATAGCATCAATGCCTTCGTCTTGCAGGAACTGCTGACACACTCCAGCCACATGAGGTCTAGCATTGTCTTGCATTAGGAGGAACCCAGGGCCAACAGCACCAGCATATGGTCTCACAAGGGGTCTGAGGATCTCATCTCGGTACCTAATGGCAGTCAGGCTACCTCTGGCGAGCACATGGAGGGCTGTGTGGCCCTCCAAAGAAATGCCACCCCACACCATTACTGACCCAATGCCAAACCGGTCATGCTGGAGGATGTTGCAGGCAGCAGAACGTTCTCCACGGCGTCTCAAGACTCTGTCACGTCTGTCACATGTGCTCAGTGTGAACCTGCTTTCATCTGTGAAGAGCACAGGGCGCCAGTGGAGAATTTGCCAATCTTGGTGTTCTCTGGCAAATGCCAAACGTCCTGCACGGTTTTGGGCTGTAAGCACAACCCCTACCTGTGGACGTCGGGCCATCATATCACCCTCATGGAGTCTGTTTCTGACCGTTTGAGCAGACACATGCACATTTGTGGCCTGCTGGAGGTCATTTTGCAGGGCTCTGGCAGTGCTCCTCCTGGTTCTCCTTGCACAAAGGCGGAGGTAGCGGTCCTGCTGCTGGGTTGTTGCCCTCCTACGGCCTCCTCCACGTCTCCCGATGTACTGGCCTGTCTCCTGGTAGCGCCTCCATGCTCTGGACACTACGCTGACAGACACAGCAAACCTTCTTGCCACAGCTCGCATTGATGTGCCATCCTGGATAAGCTGCACTACCTGAGCCACTTGTGTGGGTTGTAGACTCCGTCTCATGCTACCACTAGAGTGAAAGCACCGCCAGCATTCAAAAGTGACCAAAACATCAGCCAGGAAGCATAGGAACTGAGAAGTGGTCTGTGATCAACACCTGCAGAACAACTCCTATATTGGGGGTGTCTTGCTAATTGCCTATGATTTCCACCTGTTATCTATCCCATTTGCACAACAGCATGTGAAATTGATTGTCACTCAGTGTTGCTTCCTAAGTGGACAGTTTGATTTCACAGAAGTGTGATTGACTTGGAGTTACATTGTGTTGTTTAAATGTTCCCTTTATTTTTTTGAGCAGTGTATATAGTGGAAGTGCATGAAGAAAAGAAAAAAATGTTCAAGTAAAAATTTCTATGTAGACTGGAGTGTTCTATTTTAAAGTTATATATTTAGGATAAAAAGGCTTTATACAAAAACAGGGGGCATACATACACACAAATTGTGAATGAATTGCAGTCGAATAATCCAACACCCCTAAAAATTTCTGAAATAAAACATCAACATTTGAAAACATAGATTAGTACATAGTTATGGAGTCTTTAAAGTCAACAAGAGTAGCAACATTGATGCAGGCTTTTAAGAAAATAAGTAAATTAGGATGTCACTAGGCAAGGAGGGGAACTGGTAGAGTGGTATAGGAAAAGAGTAGGTGCCTTGCTTATCTATTACCTTTAGATTTGCTAAAAAAAGATTTGAAGGAGAAGAGAACAACCCCAATAGAGTGCCAACAGAAAGGACAAGTTCAGAGAGCAGGGAAGCAGCTAGACATCACCAGAGGTGCTCAAACATGTCCAGAGTAAAGACTTACAGGCAAACCACAGCACGAGAAAGGTTGTTACCCCAGTCCTCCAAACAAACAGGACAGGCATGATCAATTCAGAAAAAGAGAGTGCCCAGTGAGTAAAGAAGCTGCAAATATGATTAGTTAGTACTAGAGTTGAGCAAATCAACGTTAACGGAATTGAATTTTCTTGCGCTTTGTGGTAACGATTAACATTTTTTCTAAAATGCTGCATATGTAAGGCTACTTTCACACTCGCGTTTGGTGCGGATACGTCATGGAGCTGCACAAACGCATCCGTTCAGATAATATAACCACATGCATCCGTTCAGATCCATTTGTATTATCTTTAACATAGCCAAAACAGATCCGTCTTGAACACCATTGAAAGTCAATGGGGGACGGATATTGTGTGAGTGAAAACGGATTCGTCCCCATTGACTTACATTGTGTGTGAGGGCGGATCCGTTTGGCTCAGTTTCGTCAGACGGACACCAAAACGCTGCAACATATTGGTGTCCGCCTCCAAAGCGGAATGGAGGCAGAACGGAGCCAAACTGATGCATTCTGAGTGGATCCATTTTGGTCCACTTGTGAGAACCCTGAACGGATCTCACAAACGGAAACCAAAATGCCAGTGTGAAAGTAGCCTTAGGGTACTTTCACACTAGTATTATTCTTTTTCGGCATTGAGTTCTATCCTAGGGGCTCAATACTGGAAGAGGACTGATTAGTTTTATCCTAATGCATTCTGAATGGAGAGCAATCCGTTCAGGATCCGTCAGGATGTCTTCAGTTCAGTCTTTTTAACTTTTCAGGACGGAGATAATACCGCAGATGACGCGTGGGAGCAGGTATTGCGAGTGGTCCTGAGACTGGAGAGGGTGACATCAGTGACATGAAGACAGTAGTGGATGAGGATGTAGCTGATCGTACGAGGGATCCGGGTTAAGACTAAGAGGGGGCTTCATCATCATCATTAGGGGATGAGGGTGGCAGCTTGCACGTGAGGCAGCAGTTGAGCCTGCAGAGTGCTAGCGTGGCCATGAGGAAGCCAGACTTCACCAGTGATACGCGTGGGGCGATCTCTCCCTGACACAGGCCCACTTACATAGTCCGGGTTTCACATCACTGCTTTTTCTTCTTCTTAGGTATTATTTAATATTTTTTGATGCTATATTATCATTTGTTTCTTCTTTTTTGTGATATTGTATTGTATTCTTAATTATCCCGGACTATATATGCTTTGGTGGACTGTGGTGGGCAGTGTGTTTGTGTCTGGATCTTCCTGTACCAGAACATGATTTATTGTATACAATTTTTAAGGCGTTTGTATGTTAATGTTGTTTAATAAAATTACTTGATTGATTGGATGTGCATATTATTACGGTTTTCTAGGCCATTTGGATATTTGAGTATAGTTTTTGAACTGTTTGTGCACTTCTTTTCATTGGTTGTGTGCCCGCTAAATCTATAGGTATTGAACTGGGGAGGAACTGCTTCACATCCTTCAAGAGGAAATTGAATCCTGGCTGTCTCCATGGTCACCAATAATGGGAAGAACATTGTGTCAGCGCTGCGTCAAATAGGGCTGAAGCCTGCAGTTCCTGAAGTCTTCCACCCAACTGCAAGACATCCTGAAAATGGCCAGGAAACTGTGCATGCACTTCAGCCACTCTTACTCTGCAAAACATGCCCTCCTTGGACTGCAAAGACAGAATAGCATTCCCCAACATCGCCTGTTATGCAACATTTCCACCTATTGGAGCTCCACCATCCACATGTTGGACCAACTATATGAGCAGAGAAAGGCCATAAACAATTTTTTTCTGATGCAGACAGGAGCACGCTCCTGTGTAACTTTGATGTTAGCCAGTGGCAGCTCATGCATGACACTTGCCATTTGCCCAGGCCCTTTGAGGAGGCCAATATATTTGTCATTCCCCAGGACTAGGAGATTAACAATGGCATTCTACTCCTTCATGTCCTGGAGCAGATGCTTATAAAACTGGTTGGCCAGGGGACAGGAGACATGGTGCCTACATCCTACGGCCACCTAAGCCCTGTGGGGGCTGAACTGGAGGAGGAGGAGGACATTCACACACAAGCAATGAGAAGCTAGAGGGTGATAAGGAAGGCCAGGCAGATGACCTGGACACACAGTGGCAGTATGCAGTGGAGATGGAGGCAGGGAATCCCTCCAAGTCCCTTAGACAAATGACCAGATACATACTGAGATGCCTGCGTAGCGGCAGATGTATTTTCAGCAGTTGGCAGAGGGATGACTACTGGCTTTCCACCATGTTAGACCCTCACTACCACTCCAAAATGAGGGCCTTTTCCACCCACTGAGAGGGAGGATAAACTCAACTCCTATGGGACATCCTATGTTGTCAGTTGGTTGCTGCCTATGTGCGATATCGCTCATGCTCACAAATGTCTGTGTTCACGTTCCACTGCCATTTCTGCTGGAGGGAAGGGGTGAGGCAGGAGCTGCACTAGCTTCATCAGTAGCAACTGAATTCTGGAGTCTCTAATGAGCACTTTTCTTTACCCACCCACTGAAGAAGCCACCCACCAGCAGCAGCAAGACATGGAGCAGAACCTGAACCAGCAGGTGGTGGCACACTTGGAGTGGACCCTGCAACCCACATCCACAACCATAATGGCATTCTACTCCTTCATGTCCTGGAGCAGATGCTTATAAAACTGGTTGGCCAGGGGACAGGAGGCACGGTGCCTACATCCTACGGCAACCTAAGCCCTGTGGGGGCTGAACTGGAGGAGGAGGAGGACATTCACACACAAGCAATGGGAAGCTAGAGGGTGATGAGGTCCATAAGGATCAATTTCCCCCTCCTTTACATCCCATAGTCAGTGGAATTGGATCTTTAATAGAAAGATTAGGGAACTGGCTAGATTGTATTCTATGGTTATGTCAAGGATACCTCGTCAATCTTGAGATCCTTTTATGAAATGACCTGGGCTAATGAATACAGATGGCCGACAGTGGATGTAATTTCTTTATATCCTTTGATTCCACACAATGTGGCGATACTTGCACTCGAATTTCATCTACATAGGTACAGTAGCTTTACTTATGAGTTCATTGATTATGTTTTGGTTGTGACTCAGTTCCTGATGTCTCACAATTATTTTACTTTCAATTCTGCATATTATGTCCAAACCTCAGGTGTATCAATGGGTGCGAAATACTCGCCCTCATTAGCTAATCTCACCATGTCCTATTGGGAGGAGACATATGTGTATAATACCAACAACCCATTCTCTGAGCATATTGTGTGGTATGGCAGGTACATTGACGATATGCTCCTTATCTGGAGCGGTGATGTGCCTGCCATACAGCAATTTATGCAGTATCTCGAAAGTAACCCCTATAATTTACATTTTACTTACACTGAGAACCAATATTGTGTCAACTTTATGGATCTCAAACTCTCGGGAATATCGGGACACATTATACAAACAGAAACATTTCACAAGGAAGTGACGGGAAATACGATTTTACGTGCGGACAGTCACCATCCAGTCCACACGATTAAAACGATCCCTGTGGGAGAATTCACACGTGCCCATAGAAAATTGAAGCACACCTGCGGCTTTTGAAAGAGAAATTCAGATTCTCAAAATGCGGCTAGCGCAAAGAGCTTATCCGGGGTGGATGATATCTAGAGGTCTGGCAATTGCCAGAAATAAAACTAGAAGGGAACTATTGTTCCCCTCACAGGGTTTCTCTTCTAAAGACAGGAATACAAATAAAAATAAAAATAAATATAAGGGGGCGAATGACCGTGAGCATGTGAGCAATAGGAACACAAATAGCTCTAACAGAGATGCAACAGTTGATCAATGTGAAAATAAGGAGGATATGTCTACGCTTGTCTTAACGTACAGCAAGCATTTTGAAATAATTCAACAAACAATTAAAAAATATTTGCCAATACTTTATGATGACGATACACTTTGCTGTATGTTGAGACAAGGATGTAGGATTGTTTTTAGAAGACCTCGAACTATAAGGAACAATTAGGGTTAAACAACAGGACAATACATGGCTTACTTACAAAGGTTTCACCAGGTGTGGCAGTTTTCGCTGCCGCACATGCAATTATGTAGTGAATACGAAAACTTTCCATAATGCGAATACTTCTTATATATACCCTATTAAATCGTATATCAACTGTAATTCGATGGGGGTTGTATATGTTATTCACTGCACAGCTTGTGAGATGATGTATGTGGGTTGCACCACCAGAAAATTTAAAGTTAGAATTTTGGAGCACCTCAACTACATCAGCAATCCTGCCAGTGTGAACATATCCAATGCGGCTAAACACTTTATACAGAAACATGAACGCAATATGAAATATTTTAAAGCTTTTGCGATCGAACAAGTGAAATTACCGAAAAGAGGAGGTGATTGAAAGCGCTTGGTTAGAATGAGGGAGGCTTTTTGGATTTTTAAATTAGATACTAGACATCCGAATGGTCTTAATGTGAAAAACAAACTTATGCATTTTTATTGACCATTTTTTCGATCGGTATTATGGGAATAAGATTTGCTTATAATATACACTCAGCTAAAGAATTATTAGGAACACCTGTTCTATTTCTCATTAATACAATTCTCTAGTCAACCAATCACATGGCAGTTGCTTCAATGCATTTAGGGGGGTGGTCCTGGTCAAGACAATCTCCTGAATTCCAAACTGAATGTCTGAATGGCAAAGAAAGGTGATTTAAGCAATTTTGAGCGTGGCATGGTTGTTGGTGCCAGGCGGGCCGGTCTGAGTATTTCACAATCTGCTCAGTTACTAGGATTTTCACGCACAACCATTTCTAGGGTTTACAAAGAATGGTGTGAAAAGGGAAAAACATCCAGTATGCGGCAGTCCTGTGGGCAAAAATGCCTCGTGGATGCTAGAGGTCAAAGGAGAATGGGCCGACTGATTCAAGCTGACAGAAGAGCAACATTGACTGAAATAACCACTCGTTACAACCGAGGTATGCAGCAAAGCATTTGTGAAGCCACAACATGCACAACCTTGAGGCGGATGGGCTACAACAGCAGAAGACCCCACCGGATACCACTCATCTCCACTACAAATAGGAAAAAGAGGCTACAATTTGCACGAGATCACCAAAATTGGACTGTTGAAGACTGGAAAAATGTTGCCTGGTCTGATGAGTCTCGATTTCTGTTGAGACAGTCAAATGGTAGAGTCTGAATTTGGCGTAAACAGAATGAGAACATGTATCCATCATGCCTTGTTACCACTGTGCAGGCTGGTGGTGGTGGTGTAATGGTGTGGGGGATGTTTTCTGGGCACACTTTAGGCCCCTTAGTGCCAATTGGGCATAGTTTAAATGCCATGGGCTACCTGAGCATTGTTTCTGACCATGTCCATCCCTTCATGACCACCATGTACCCATCCTCTGATGGCTACTTCCAGCAGGATAATGCACCATGTCACAAAGCTTGAATCATTTCAAATTGGTTTCTTGAACATGACAATGAGTTCACTGTAATAAATGGCCCCCACAGTCACCAGATCTCAACCCAATAGAGCATCTTTGGGATGTGGTGGAACGGGAGCTTCGTGCCCTGGATGTGCATCCCTCAAATCTCCATCAACTGCAAGATGCTATCCTATCAATATGGGCCAACTTTTCTAAAGAATGCTATCAGCACCTTGTTGAATCAATGCCACGTAGAATTAAGGCAGTTCTGAAGGCAAAAGGGGGTCCAAAACCGTATTAGTATGGTGTTCCTAATAATTCTTTAGGTGAGTGTATATCTGTATATGGATATGCTTATATATTTATGTATGACAGTTTGTATGTAATTTTATATTTGGTTATGGAAATTGTCACTTTATACATAGAAGCATCGAATTTAGATGGATGCTATTTGCATTTTCATTGCTTGACAATGTGAACAGTGCCCTATATAGGGAACAGAGGGCTCCACATTTTCCTTCTCTTCCCTTCCCTCATCTCTCCAGGTGGGGGTGGAACCATGTGTTTCCAGTTCAGTATTTATTCTCTGGAAAAGACACTGCTCACAGTTAAGAATAAGAACCTCGTTCGAAACGTGTCAATGTTGCTACACTAGTGGGTGCATATCCTGTACATTGTTTCTACTGCCTGAATAAAGACGAGGATTTTAGCTACCAAAGAAAACGTGAGTGCTGGAACTTTGTTTTTATGACTTATATTACCTCTGTGTACTAAAAATATTCATCTATTCATCGCTATGTATTAGGAGCAATGGGTTTCCTGTTATTTCTAACAGAGGGAACACACCAGTGGTGAGTGTTTGACATATCTCAATCAGAGAACACATACACATCTGAGGACTATTATTGTTATTAAGGAACATCTTTAAAAAAAGCTTATTTATACAGTGGAATAATGCCTTTGCTGCAGGGCCTGCAGTAAACATAATACTCCTGGATTGGACTATACTCTGTAGTTATTTTTTTATTATGTAACATTTTATTAATTTGAACCATTTTTGTTCTATTAGTAAACAACATTCTCTTGATGTATTTCTTAAGAGTTTGCTTATGTGTCTTTATAAAACTGCTGTATAAAACTCTTTCTCTCAAAAAGACTAACAAACAACTTATATCACCCTTCACTTCATAAGGACTAGATGAAACTACAGTGTTCATTATACACCAGATAGAAAAAGCCATATACTACAATAATTAATTTACCTTGAAGAAGAATTTACACTTAAGCGTACGGCCGCACGTTCAGGTTCTTGAGACAGTTCCAAAACCAGGAGTGAATTCAAGAGGAGAAGCATTATCTGTCCTTAATACTTTTTCTCCTTTTATGTTCCACTCCTGATTTTGGCTTCCAAAAGTGCATCAAGAAACCTGAATGTGTGGCCTTACCCTAAAAGAGAGGCCAAAGGCAATGTTGCAAATATCCTCCATGGGATTCAATTAGCACAGATAAATAATAATACCCACACCTGTTAAACATAGTAATGGATGCAGAAATAGCCGTCCAGTCAGCTTTGAGCTTTCTTCAATCTACACCAAATAAAAAGTTTCTTCCAGATTTCACGGAAAAAAATTAGACACTCATATCAATATCTATCAGGCAAAATAAAAGCAAATGAGAATGTACCACACCCTTAAAAATATTAAATGACACAAGGAAGGGATGCCCTCCTGTAAGGAGTTTACCCAACCAAAATTCTCTGCATGGTTGTGCTGGGAGGGTTGCCAAACCAACAAGCCAAGCTCCAGCTGCTGAACTATCAAACTGAGCCAATTGGGTTCCTGGCTCAGCATCCTATCCCAGACCTAGGCAGGGGATTTAAGTCTGCTACTCAGTCATCACCAGCTGCTGGTGATTGTGTATATGTGTCTTGGCTTAGTTTGTAGCTAAACTCAAGACATGTTTTTTTCCCTCTGAGTACTACCCATGATTTAGTTTCTGGATTAAACCCTCGCCTGCTGTATTGTGTCCTACAAATTGCATGGTATTCTGACTGTGCCTTGTTCTGTGGATTAACCCCTTGTCCACTGAATTTGCTATGGATCCTCCTGGTGTATTGACCAGGGCACATTTCTGCATTAATTAACCCCTTGTATTCTTCTAGAGAACTTGCACCAGTTGTCTGCTACCTTACTTTGTTGACATAACCTGGGTACCTAGCAGCCAAGTCCATCTAGCCTGGCGGCAGGCTCTGTTGGAGAACCCAGGGGTAGCCTTGGCTTCCTACCAACCTGATTTGTTAAGAAAGACTGGTAGCGTTTTTTTAGTTTGCTGGCTGTGATTATGGATGGTGACCATTAGAGATGAGAAAATGTATTTGCAGATTCAGAGATTTGGTATGAATCTCAGATTTTTTTCCCGCACCAAATCGAATCTGGATTTTTTCTGGTTCGATTTGGACAAATCTTGTAAAACACCAAGTTACTGCGGTTTTGACAGTGGGCAAAAGCACCAGGGAGCAAGAAGAAGCCCTTTCACATGACTCATGCAGGAACTGGGGGGAGGGCTTGCTCAACACTGACTGTGTTATGTAAACCGAAGACAGAGGAGCATTGCTAAAGCTCAAAATGGGCCACTTTAGAGCTATTTTTCTAATAGAAATATACGATTTCAGTCAGTAAAGAATATTACTAAAAATGTTCAGTATCACTGCCCCTATACATTACAAAAATAAAAAAAAAGAATGACAGTTACACTTTAAGGAGATTCATAGCATTGCATGTACATCCCTCCAGTATACTTTGGGTTAAAATGGAAAACAAACAAAATCTCCTACAAAATAACATGAAACAATAAGTAAAATGCAATTTTTCCACTTTCCTTTTACATTGGATGCAACTAGTAACAGATATGATACCAACTAACTAATAAGTGATATATCATCTACAGATTTCTATTAACTGATGATAAACATGATGAATCATGTTGAATGAGAATTCAACATGCTTCCTATTAGGGATAACCAAATTGATTTGTTCATCTGAACGAATTTATACTTGTGAAGGAGCATCCACACAGCTCGAGATGTTCCCTTCTGCTTGCAGATTAACATGGCCGCACATCTCACATGGCCTTGATAATCTCACACATGGTCTGTTATTGCGCCTGGTTGCCCGATGATCGAGTGTTTGCTCGTTCATCTGGAAGTTCGCAGCAGTATTACACTGCCAGATGATCGCTAACAAATGTTCATGCAAATGCTCGTTAACGATTATCTGCTGAAAAATAAGGTAGTGTAATAAAGGCTTAAGGCAGATCTCCCAGAGTGTCCAACCTGCTGTGGCGATCATACTTACTTGGTCCCCGCTTCTGGGCAGGCTCTTCCTCTCCCTGTCGCACTGAGATCAACATCTATTGATGGGGACACGTGATTGCTACAGCTAATCACAGGCTGCAGCAGTGACCTGCTCCCCTTGCTTCATGTGACCAATAGTGGAGCTTTTGGCATCTGCATGTTAAGTATACATACCATATTTGCTTCTGGATCCTTACATTTGACAACTCTAAGACTTGGTTCACAACAGTTGTGATCTGCAGGTTGATTTTTGTCTAAACCTAACATACCTGTGTACTTTGTGCATCCATCAGGGAGATGTCTGGCAGCAAAACTGAAGGAAGGAGGCCTTATTTATTTACTATCCTAAAGGATTGTAAATATTTTACCTGGAACAAATATGAAATGATTAATAATGAATCATATTTTCTTGTAAATTGATTAAACCATTTCCTGTTAAGGTTTTCTTTACATTCTTAAAGGGGTTTACTGAGATTTTAATACTGATGACTAGGGATGAGTGAATCGACTTCCGATGAAACATCCGATGTTGATTCTCATAATACTTCATTTGAATACTGTACAGAGCGAGAGCTACGTACAGTATTAGAATGCATTGGCTCCTATGAGCCAAAGCTATTACTTTGCGAAGTTTCACGAGACTTTGCATAATAACTTCATAAATCAATTTCTACTGTAAAAAAACATTTCCTGAACTCGGGTTCGGTTCCAAAGTAACACTTGGAACTGAACCCAAGTTCAGGAAATGTTTTTTACAGTAGAAATTGATTTATGAAGTTATTATGTGAAGCATCACGAGACTTCGTAAAGTAATAACTTTGGCTCATAGGAGCCAATACATTCTAATACTGTACGGAACTCTCGCTCTGTACAGTATTCAAAGTATTATGCGAATCAACTTCAGATGTTTCATGCGAAGTCGATTTACTCATCACTACTGATGACCTATCTAGAAGATAAGTCATTGGTATCCGGTACCCCCACCAATCATCTATTTGATAAGGCACCAGCGCTCCTGTGAGTGCCGTGGCCTTCTCGAAGCTCACCAAGCACAGCGCCATACATTATATAACAGCTGTGCTTGGTATCTCGCTCAGCCTCATTCACTTGACTGGGGCTGAGCTGCGACTAGGCCAGGTGACGAATGAACGTGTGGTCACTGGCCTAGGCAAAGCTGAGAAAAGGCTGCAGCACTACACCGCTGCCTTCTCAAACAGCTGTTCAGCGGGGATCCCGGTTGTCAGATCCCCACTGATCAGATACTGATGACCTATCCAGAGGATAGGTCATCAAATCAGTATTAAATCTTAGAAAACTCCTTTAAGGGTCAGTATGAAATGTGAATTCCTGTTCTGGCAAAAGTGATTGCTAATTCTTGGATTTTAGGCGAAAATTGTAATATAATCTATTCAAGATTTCTGGTTTCTTTATGGAAAGCATATATAACAAACAAATCGTATTTAATCTGTTCGTTGAATGTATTATTTCTTTGGCACATATACTTCTTTCAGCAATATTAAGTGCTTTGAATAATTACTTCCTCAGATAGTTCTCTAGACTTTTCTCCTGTATCAAATCCTCCTTCGCCTGTCTATATTTTACTAAAATACAATTACTGAAACCACAGTATTCATTTTGCACACAAACAATATCTTTTCTTGCAGATATGCAAATGACTAAGCACATTCGGTACTTCAAAGTGAATTGCCTATTCACCTAATTATTTAACTGTGTCAATGGGCACTGCATTATCATATGTAATTGAATAGTTCAACAAGATAACAGGTTAACATAGACACTATCCAGCAAAATTAAATAATGCACTCTTCATTCTGAATAACGGGGGTGACACTTAAAAACGTGACATTCATATTATTTAAATGGCAAGCTAGATACATTAGTGTACATTAAATGACACATATTAATTCAGTTGCATAGTATGTATAATTCCTTTGTAATGTATGATCTGTAAGTGTGTCAGAAGACACCACTTCCTATCCTTGGTCTAGCTTTTAAATTTATAGTTTAGGCAGGGTACTGGCTGTTGTTAAAGAAACCAGCCCTGTATGAAGACTCACTGGAAGTGCATGGGAAGACAATATGCAAAGATATATCTCCCAAGGAAAGCAAACCATCTCATTTGCACCTCCTTTTAAAAATGGCTACATGTGAGTCAAAATCTGACTTTTTAACAAGCCTTGTGATATGACAAGGAAAAATGGCCAAGCCAACTATCCATCTGTAGACAGTTGTTTTGGGGTGCTTGCTAGTGTTGAGCGAGCATGCTCGGCCAAATTGCTGTTTGGTTCGAGCATTGCTATGCTCGGAACATTGCGGTACTCGGCCAAGAACCGCATGTGCTTGAGCGCCATGCTCGAGTCTACTCCCCGCATGCTATGCAGCCAATAAATGTGCAGGTAAGTACTGCCATCACTGTAATGCTGTAGCCTTGTTGTTTACTGGCATTACAGTGATTGGCTGGCTGGAACACGTGATCGGGTGCTATATTGCACCCAATGGTGCTTGTTCAGCTCCTTATTAGTCAGGGAAAGCTGCGCTTAGGAAGGGACAGATAGTGTAGGGAGTGTGATTGCAATCTATTTAGTTAAAAAATGTTTCAAAGACCCAAAAGTCCCTTTAAGGTCTATTGTGTGTGGTGGCAGCAATATAATATAGGCATCCATTTTTTCCCCATACTTTTTCTATAGAGGGTGTCTGCAGTGACTTGTGACATCTCTGTAATACCTTCTGTGTGTCAGGGCCAAAGATAGAAAAATATAAGTGAAAACTAGTATATTTTTTTCCATACTTTTACTTACTTTTCCTATAGAAGGGTGTCTGCAGTGACTTGTGATAACTGTGCAAAACCTTGTGTGTGTCAGGGCCAGAGATAGAAAAAATGTAAGTGAAATCTAGTATATTTTTTTCATGCTTTTATGTACTTTTCCTATAGAAGGGTGTCTGCAGTGACTTGTGACTAGAGATGGCCTTGCAGTTTGCCCAGTGGTCGTTTTGTGGCAAACTTTGCTCGTTCGCAGTTCGCCGATTGGGCGAATATATGGTGATGTCCGTCGGCGCCATATTCTTTTACATTGTGAAGAACTTTGACCCATGACACATCCATCAGGTGGTACAGGACAGCCAATTGAGACGCTTCAGCACATAGACATAAACCTGATCTGGCCGCCATTTTAAATCAGTCTTTTGCCAGTGTAGGGAGAGGTTGCTGTGTGGAGCAGGGACAGACTGTTAGGGACATCAAATGCTAGCTAATAGGGCCACAAAAGTCATTTTAAGGACTGGAATAGGTGTGCTATCGATAGGTCTGACTTACTGAGGGGTGTAATATACTTATAATATACTTTCTAACATAGAAAGTATATTATAGTGCATTTGAATTGTGCAGCAGTTGTGTGCGGTTCTGCTGCGATTCTGCAGCCACACAGAGTGCCAAACGCTATTGGAATAAATCATTTCTACTGATGTGATATACCAGTTGCCCCACAAAAAAACTGATTGAAGCAGGGGTGTTATATACCAATAATATGCTTTATATATAGTGCATTTAGGTAGTGCAGCATTTGTTTGCGGTTTTGCTGCGTTACCGCATCTACAGATAGTGACAAATGCCATTTGAAGAAATAATTTCTACTGGTGTAATATACCAGTTGCCCCACAAAAAAACTGATTGAAGCAGGGGTGTTATATAATAATTAGATACTTTCTATATAGTGCATTTAGGTAGTGCAGCATTTGTCTGCGGTTTTGCTGCGTTACCTCAGCTCACAGAGTTACAAACGCTATTGGAACAAATAATTTCTACTGGTGTGAAATACCAGATGGGCCCAAAAAATCTGATTGAAGCAAGGGGTGTGATATACCAATAATATTCTTTCTATATAGTGCATTTGGGTAGTGCAGCATTTTTTTTGCTGTTTAGCTGCGTTACCTCAGCTACACAGAGTGACAAACACCATTGGAACAATTAATTTCTACTGGAGTTATAATTCAGTTGCCCCCCAAAAAATTGATTGAAGCAGGGGTGTTATATACCAATTATATACTTTCTATATAGTGCATTTGGGTAGTGCAGCATTTGTTTGAGATTTTGCTGCGTTACCTCAGCTACAGATAGTGACAAACGACATTGGAACAAATAATTTCTACTGGTGGGATATACCAGTTGCCCCCCTCAAAAAGTAATTGAAGCAGGGGTGTTATTGTCACGCTGGACAGGATACAAGATACAATAGACAAACAGAAAACCACAAAACAAGTGTCTAGGCCAGAAACCGGTGGATAAAGGTCACCTCCTGACTAATCCCTACCAGCTCTCCCTAGACATCTGTGCCCACGTTCAGACCCTAAAGGTGGGAATAAACGTGCCCCGTGCCTAAGGGTCCTTCCTTCCTTCCTTCCTCTGAAGGGAGGCGGATACAGTCCAACTCCAAACCCAAAACAAAAAACTACACATGTGCTGCTAACCTGGCAGACCTCCGCACATAACCTGAGCAGGGCATGACAGTTATATACCAATAACATACTTTCTATATAGTGCATTTAGTTAGTGCAGCATTTGTTTGCGGTTTTACTGCGTTACTGCAACTACAGAGAGTGACAAACGCCCTTGGAACAAATAATTTCTACTGGTGTGATATACCAGTTGCCCCACATAAAAACTGATTGAAGCAGTCACTGTCAGCGGTGTATCAGCGGGGAGGGAGGAGAGGCTGGGGGCCGGCATTTGGTGCTCTAATGGCAGCGGGGTTCGGTACAGTCACTGTATTCTATTACACCGGGCTCCGCTCACTGTAGTAATCATATCTAACGTGTAGGCAATGTTAAAGTATAGAAATCCTCTGAAATCCAGCATATAGCACTTACTAAACTCCCGTAGCAGGCAGGAGGCCGGGTGGCGCAGCCTAACTCAGTACGTCACGCGGCTGCACCGCCTGCTTCATTCATAAAGTGGGATGAGCAGGCACGTGACATAGTGAGTTATGATTCCACTCCCCCCCCCCCCCCCCCGGCCTCCTGCCTGCTACGGGAGTTTAGTAAGTGCTACATGCTGGATTTCAGAGGATTTACTTTAACATTGCCTACACTTTAGGTAGGATTACTACAGTGAGCGGGGCCCGGTGTAATAGAATACAGTGACTGCACCGGTCCCCGCTGTCATTACAGCACCAGATGCCGGACCCCAGCCCCTGTATTGGGAGTAATTCACTACACAGGGACATTGTTATGGGGAGGGGGAATCTGTGGATGACACAGCATAAGATACTATATATGTGTCATCCACAGATCCCCCCCATAGCAGTGTCAATTCATCCACAGATGCCCCCATAACAGAGTTATCCACAGATGCCCCCAAAGCAGTGCCATCCACAGAGGCCCCGTTACAGTGCCATCCACAGATGCCCCCGTAACAGTACCATCCACAGATGCTCCAGTAACAGTGCCATCCACAGATGCCCCCGTAACAGTGCCATACACAGATGCCCCCATAACAGTGTCATCCACAGATTCCCCATAATAGTGTCATCCACAGATCACCATTAGTTCAAAACCCACCAAAAGCACACCTTTTAGTTAAAAAATTTTTTTTCCTTTTTTTCCTCCTCAAAAACCTAGGTGCGTCTCATGGGGCAAAAAATACGGTAAGCGAAAACTAGTATATCTTTTCCATACTTTTACGTACTTTACCTATAGAAGGGTGTCTGCAGTGACTTGTGACATCTGTGCAATACCTTGTGTGTGTCAGGGCCAGAGATAGAAAACATATAAGTGAAATCTATTTTCCTTTTTCCATACTTTTTCAATATACTGTGCTCGCTGTGAACTGTGACATCCGTCAAGCGTGCATATAACATTTAATATGAAGAAGGCGAGCAGTAAGAAGCCGTGGCCCTGGGCACGTTGAAACTGTGCCTGCTGCCAGAGCACAAGAAAAACAATCATTCACGATACCTAGCTTCATGTCCCAGTTTGCAGGGCGTCGCAGAACAAAACTCTTGAAATGAGACCAGTGCGACCAGGTGGTCGCTTGGATTGCATTAGATAATGTTTCCAGTTGGTTAAGCACCACCCTGTCTTCCACCAAGTCCAGTCTCAGTAGCCAACAGTCTGGTCAATGGAATACTCACCCTGATCCTCCTTCCTCCCACCATGGAGAGTCTGGCCAAACAAGTGATCCCACACTCTGATATTCCAAGCAGCTCTTTTCATTGCCATTACTTGATTTGGCCCTCTCGCCAAGCACGCCTGAAGAGGGACATGAGATCTTGTGCCCTGATTCCCAACCTCTTGAACATCCACAGTCACAAGAACATGACAGTGGGGAACGGCAATTAGTGTTTAATGAGGTGGATGATGATGAGTCAACCGCAATTTATGTCTCAAGAGGTTGATGAAGAGGATGTGACACAGTTGTCAATCACTGAGGTTGTGGTTAGTTCAACAAATCAAGAGGATGATCAGAGTGAGGAAGTGGAAGAGGAGGTGATGGACGATGAGGTCACTGACCCAACCTGGGAAGGTGGAAAGCCGAGCGAGGACAGCAGTACAGAGGGGGAGGGATCTGCAGCACCGCAACAGGCTGGAAGAGGCAGTGGGGTGGAAAAAGGGAGAAGGCGGGCCACACCACACAGACCTGCAACTGTTCCATGGAGCACCCCCTTGTGGAAATCTCCCTTGCCAAGGGGTAGGCATTCCGCAGTATGGCGCTTTTTTCAGGAAAGTGCGGACAACAAAAGAATAGTAGTTTGCAACCTGTGCCACACCAAAAGGAGTCGGGGCGTGAACACTAGCAACCTTACCACCAGCAGCATGATGCACTGTAATCCAAGCACTGTAATAAGTGGGACGAACGCCTGGGTCCACAATCTGCGTCTGCAGGTCACACCACTGCCTCCTCTTCCCCTATGGTACGTGCTTGCCAATCGTCTGTCAAAGGCACAGACGAGGATGCCTCCCGCCCTGCACCTGGACCTTTGCAAGCACCATCAGTGACCACATCCACTTCCCTGTCCCAGCGTAGTATCCAAATGTCCTTACCCCAGGCATTTGAATGCAAGCACAAATACCCAGCCACCCACCGACAGGCCATAGCACTAAATGCACCTTTCAAAATTACTGGCCATGGAAATGTTGCCATTTAGGCTTGTGGACAATGAGGCCTTCTGCAGCCTGATGTTGGCGGACGTCCCGCAGTACTCTATCCCCAGCCGCCACTATTTTTCAAGGTGTGCCATGCCCTCCTAACACCAACATGTGTCCCGAAACCTCACACGTGCCCTGACCAACGCAGTTACTGGGAAGGTCCACTTAACCACGGACACGAACCCCGGGATGGCAAAGGTTCTACCGATGCCGAGGATTGCAGGCCATACGTCGATAAGGGTTTCCCCCAGCACCTACGTTAGTGTCTCCAACCCCCACTTCTCCTCCTCCTCCGCCTCATCTTCCACTTCCACCTCTGAATTATCCACGGGCAGCACCAGTCAGCCATCAGCCGGTAGCTGGAAGCAGTGTAGCACTGCAGTGGGGAAGCGTCAACAGGCCGTGCTGAAGCTGATATGCTTAGAGAACAAACAGCACACCGACGCAGAGCTGTTGCAAGGTATAAGAGACCAGAATGAGCTGTGGCTCTCGCCACTCAACCTACAACCAGGCATGGTTGTGTGTGATAATGCCTATAACTTGGTGGCGGCTTTGGAGCTCGGCAATCTCATACACATCCCATGCCTAGCCCATGTCTTAAACTTAGTGGTTCAGCAGTTTCTCAAAACCAATTTGCCTGAGCTACTAGTGAAGATGCGCCACATGTGTGCACATTTCCGCAAGTCATCGACAGCTAAGCCGGTCTGTCAACGCTGCAGCAGCACTTGAAATTGCCAGGTCACCTGCTGTTGTGTGATGTGAGCACATGCTTGAACTCAACGTTCCATATGTTGGCCAGGTTTTGTGAGCAGCAGAAGGCAGTAGTGTAATACCACCTGCTACATGGTCGTCGCATTTCCAGTCAGCATCCGCAAATCAGAAGTGAGGAGTGGGCATGGATGTCTGACATCTGTGGGGTTTTAAGAAACTTTGAGGAATCAACACAGATGGTGAGCAGCGATAACGCTATTATCAGCATAACCATCCCACTTCTTTGTCTACGCAAACGCTCGCTGCTCACAATTAATGATGACGCTTTGCATGTGGAAGAGGTGGAAATGGGGGAAGACATTACACAGGGTGATAGCCAGATTACCCTCCGTCCGTCTTCTCAGCGCGAATTGGACGATGAAGAGGAGGGGGAGCAGGAGACGGTTGCCTCCGCTACAGAGGGTAGTACCCATGGAAGTTTAATTCCATCTGTTCAGCGTGGGTGGGCAGAAGAGGAGGAAGAGGATGAGGAGAGGGACAGTCATCCTCCTGATGACGACGGCGAAGTCTTGCCTGTTGGTACTCTGGCACAAATGGCTGACTTCATGTTAGGCTGCCTTTCCTGAGACCAGAGCGTTATACGCATTTTAGACAACATGGATTACTCGGTGTTCACCATACTCGACCCCTGCAACAAAGAGAACTTCTCATCTCTCATTCCTCAGATGGAGAGGATGAGCAAAACGGTGCAATACCAGAAGGACCTTGTTGAAAAATTGCTCCAAAAATTTCCATTTGACAATGCTGGCGGCAGAGTTCGTACTTCCTTGGGCAACGGAGGAGGGGAGACAAGGGTAACACACAGCAGTTCCAACAGAAGCAGGGAAACACTCTCCAAGGCCTGGGACAGTTTCATGACACCCCACCAGCACCCCACCGTCTCAGCGTCATCAGTGATCCCTCAGTGCCTTACAACTACTGGATGTCCAAGCTGGACACGTGGCACGAACTGGCGCTCTACGGCTTGGAGGTGCTGGCCTGCCCTGCCGCCAGCGTTTTTTCTGAGCAGGTATTTAGTGCTGCTGGTGGCATTATAGCAGATAAGCGTATCCGCCTGTCAACTAAAAATGCTGACATGTTGACTCTTATAAAAATGAACAAGGAATGGATTGCCCCTGACTTCTTGACTCCACCAGAGGAAAGCGGATGAACAAAGGCACTTTAAATGTATTGTTTAATGTACTCAATACACTGTATTCTCATGCACCCCTTCCACCACAAAAAGGGTATTGTCACGGCCATGGTCATGGCCGTGACTCCTTTACCGCATGCGGTTGCCTGCGGTCTGGTTTAGTTGTTCAACTACAGGTGAGGGCCGCTAGTTTGTAGTCTCACTTGTGGTTGCCGCGGGCAACAAGTAGTTGGATATTGTCGCAGTAGAGCAGCCTGAACTGGTGCTAGGCAGCTTGCGGCAATGTGCATGCGGTTGCACCTAGCAACCTCTCTGTTAGGTGTGTGTGTGTATGTTATGCACTTTGTATGTCTGGTGTGCACTAGGTTTATGTTAGGTGTGCACTGTGACACTTCCCTTCACTGTGGTTCCCCATGGCAACGTTTGGTATGTGTACATGTGGTGGCAGTGTCTTGGCCTTCTGGCTGACTCCCAGGACATGGTCGCCACCCATGTCGTTGCCTGCGGTAACAGCTACAGTGTGATGTGCATTTGGACAATTCCCCTTTAAGTGGTTTTACTCCCTGTTAGTGTTGGAAGGGTTAATTCCCTCTCCTGTGTGGGTGTGGCCACTTTGGGCTATAAAGCCTCTTTGGAGATCTGAAGCTGAGGGGTTCTTCAGCCATGCTTTGCTGGAGAAACCCGCCTGGTATTTCCATCTGCCAGTGGGGGCCACCCTTGTGGTCATAAACAAATTGTTATGTATTGTTTATACACGATGTTATGAGGATGTGTTTGTGTGTCATGTCTATTCTTTGCAGCGTATGGTTTCCTGGTGTCCTGTGTGGTGTGTGTGCTCTGTCGTTTGTGTTTGTGGACAGCAGCATTGATACTTGGGTCCCAGGCCCTGTGTCTGTGGCAGGTGGGTGTTAGTACTAGTTGCACTTACCTGCCATTGCCATATGCCTGTTTCCGTTTCCCCTGTCTTTATAGTTTGGCCATCTTTAGACTCATGTTTCTCCATGTCCAGGAGGAACAGGTAGTCTACCCAGCTCCTAGCGTAGGGACCGGCGGAGGGCAAGTAGGGACCCGAGGTTCCAGAGCATGAGTCCTCCTACTTTCAAGGTCGGCTCATGTCGCTAGGAGTTAGGGTCAGATTAGGGAGGCAATAGGAGGTGACCTGCTCCCTAGTTCTGTGGTTCTGGCCAAGACGTGACTACCATCCTCTGTCATCGCACGGCTGAGGGTTTTCCCCATCCTCAGCCGTGACAGGTATATGGTTAAATCTTCCTTTTCTCATCCTCCTCTTCCATCATATAAACATGCTTATTTGTCGCATATAATACCCTCGCATATATGCCCTCGCATATAATATTTTACAGGGTCAGCTCACCTGCAGACCCTCGCATATAATGTTTTACAGGGTCAGCTCACCTGCATGCCCTCACATATAATGTTTTACAAGTTCAGCTCACCTTTAGGCCCTCACCTACAATCTTATACAGGGTCAGCTCACCTGCAGGCCCTCGCAAATAATGTTTTACAGGGTCAGCTCACCTGCAAGCCCTTGCATATAATGTTTTACAGGGTCAGCTCAACTGCAGGCCCTTGCATATAAAGTTTTACATGGTCAGCTCACCTGCAGGCCCTTGCATATGTTTTACAGGGTCAGCTCACCTACAGGCCCCAACTACAATCTTTTACAGGGTCAGCTCACCTGCAGGCCCTCGCATATAATGTTTTACAGGGTCAGCTCACTTGCAAGCCCTTGCATATAATGTTTTACAGGGTCAGCTCAACTGCAGGCCCTCGCATATAATGTTTTACATGGTCAGCTCACCAACAGGCCCTCGCAAATAATGCTTTACAGGGTCAGCTCACCTGCAGGCCCTCGCATATAATGTTTTACAGGGTCAGCTCACCTGCAGGACCTCACCTACAATCTTTTACAGGGTCAGCTCACCTGCAGGCCCTCGCATATAATGTTTTACAGGGTCAGCTCACCTGCAGGACCTCACCTACAATCTTTTACAGGGTCAGCTCACCTGCAGGCCATCGTATATAATGTTTTATAGGGTCAGCTCACCTGCAGGCCCTCACATATAATGTTTTACAGGGTCATCTCAGCTGCAGGCCCTCGCAAATAATGTTTTACAGGGTCAGCTCACCTGCAAGCCCTTGCATATAATGTTTTACAGGGTCAGCTCAACTGCAGGCCCTTGCATATAAAGTTTTACATGGTCAGCTCACCTGCAGGCCCTTGCATATGTTTTACAGGGTCAGCTCACCTACAGGCCCCAACTACAATCTTTTACAGGGTCAGCTCACCTGCAGGCCCTCGCATATAATGTTTTACAGGGTCAGCTCACTTGCAAGCACTTGCATATAATGTTTTACAGGGTCAGCTCAACTGCAGGCCCTCGCATATAATGTTTTACATGGTCAGCTCACCAACAGGCCCTCGCAAATAATGCTTTACAGGGTCAGCTCACCTGCAGGCCCTCGCATATAATGTTTTACAGGGTCAGCTCACCTGCAGGACCTCACCTACAATCTTTTACAGGGTCAGCTCACCTGCAGGCCCTCGCATATAATGTTTTACAGGGTCAGCTCACCTGCAGGACCTCACCTACAATCTTTTACAGGGTCAGCTCACCTGCAGGCCCTCGTATATAATGTTTTATAGGGTCAGCTCACCTGCAGGCCCTCACATATAATGTTTTACAGGGTCAGCTCACCTGCAAGCCCCCGCATATAATGTTTTACAGGGTTAGCTCAACTGCAGGCCCTCGCATATAACCTTTTACATGGTCAGCTCACCTGCAGGCCCTCGCATATATTGTTTTACAGGGTCAGCTTACTTACAGGCCCTCACCTACAATCTTTTACAGGGTAAGTTCACCTGCAGGCCCTCGTATATAATTTTTTATAGGGTCAGCTCACCTGCAGGCCCTCACATATAATGTTTTACAGGGTCAACTCACCTGCAAGCCCCCGCATATAATGTTTTACAGGGTCAGCTCAACTGCAGGCCCTCGCATATAACCTTTTACATGGTCAGCTCACCTGCAGGCCCACGCATATAATGTTTTACAGGGTCAGCTCACCTGCAGGCCCTCGCATATAATGTTTTACAGGGTCAGCTCACCTGCAGGACCTCACCTACAATCTTTTACAGGGTCAGCTCACCTGCAGGCCCTCGCATATAATGTTTTACAGGGTCAGCTCACTTGCAGGCTCTCACCTACAATCTTTTAAAGGGTCAGCTCACCTGCAGACCCTCGTATATAATGTTTTATAGGGTCAGCTCACCTGCAGGCCCTCACCTACAATCTTTTACAGGGTCAGCTCACCTTCTGATGATGACAGCAAAGTCTTGCCTGTTGGTACTCTGGCACACATGGCTAACTTCATGTTAGGCTGCCTTTTTCACGACCCGCACATTATATGCATTTTAGACAACGCGGATGACTGGTTGTTAACCCTTCTCGACCCCCGCTACAAAGAGAACTTCTCATCTCTCATTCCTCTTGTGGAGAGGACAAGCAAAACGTTGCTATACCAGAAGGTCCTCTTTGAAAAATTGCTCCAAAGTTGATAGGGCAGACATGCAAATGGATCGTCGCTATCACGGGGATGTGCAATCGCTCAGAGGTTATCTAGAGTCACCAATGCGGCAGCAGGCCCTCGCCCCAAATGTTTTAGATGGTCAAATCAGCAGGCCCTTGCTCCACATGTTTTTGAGGGTCACCAGCAGGCCATCAATCAGAATTTTTCAAGGGTATGTATGATGCCCTCCTTTATGTGTAACAAAGGGTGTTTTGGCAGCCCTTTCACTTAGTGCATAGGCCTTATGAGTGTAGGAGTCCCACTACCTGAACTATTGTACCACAATGTGAATGAGGCCCTCCATTATGTGATCTACAGGTTGTATTGGAGTACCTCTTCCTTGTAATTTTTGGCAGCACTTGCACTTTATATACAAGTAAATATACAGGGAAGAATGTTTCCTAACAATTTTTCCAATTTTTTTTTCTTTCGGTTTTGTGCGTATTATTGTCAGTCTGTAAAAGTGGCGTACTACTTGGAAAACATGGTTCCCAGCAGCGACCTGGGAGTCCAAGATGAATCGAGACATCCTCCCCATGCTGTTCCCGAACCATTTTGGTGGTGTTTCCATCAATTTCTGACCTTTTTCTATGAACCAGGCACCCTCCCCTCTTCAGAGCACGGGGTGCCTGGTTTAATGCTCGGGTTCTCCCATTGACTTCCATTATACTCTGGTGCTCGGTAGAGCACCCCGATGTGTTTGGCCAGAGCACCCGAGCACTTTGGTGCTTGATCAACACTAGTGCTTGCCCGTCATCAGTGCAGATTAAGACTCTGGCTGGCTGGGTGTAATGCTTTGGATGCTACTTTTAAATAAATAATTCATATTTGACCGCAAAGGAAGAGAGAGAGAAGAAAAAAAAAAAAAAAGAAAACACACACAAAAACAGAAACCGCTCAGCAGGGGTTCTCATATCCCCCTGGCATCCAACCAAGCAGAAGCCTCCTCAGAGCTTGAGAAAAAAGTAACAGAATCATTGTATACTATTCTTAATCTGGCCGGGAATAGCATCAAATATTTAATATTGGCATTAATAAGGCGTTTCTTAATCTCCCCGAATTGTCTTCTTTTGAGCTGGGTAGAGAAAGAATAATCAGGGTAGATTGAAATTTTGTTTCCATTATACACCAAATCGCCTAGCTCTCTCTTTCGCCGCAATATTTTATCTCGATCACTAACACACAAAATTTTAGCAAGGAGGCTGCGTGGAGGGGCGCCAGTGGGCGGCCTTTTATTCGGGGCTCTATGTGCCAGCTCAACCATAAATAATGATGAAAAGGATTCTCAGCCCAGGGAGTCCTCCAACCATCAGTCGGATATTCCCCCTGCGTGTCCTGTCCTCTAAGTCGGTCAATTTTTCTTTGAGGGCCCTATGCTCTAAATCAATCATCTAAATTTTTTTTCCCATTGAGGGAACTACATTTTTAGTGACAGTTAAGGATTGTTCCGTTTCATTTGCCCTATAGCGGATTTTATCCATATCGTCCCTGAGAAGAGAAATGTCAGTTTGCATAGAGCATACGGTGGTTGTGAGTGTTCCTAAGGCTTGATTTGTGATTTTTAGGGTGTCCAAGATGTCCCCCAAATTTTGCTCAATTATTTCCATACGCGAATGTATCCGGTTATTCATATCTTCCTTATCACTATAATCAGAGGGGATTACGGTTTTTCTAGGCTCTTCCTTTTCCTCTTGGCGGGCAATAAGTTCAGTGTACCTCTTGTTTTTGTGGGGGAGGATCTTAGATACCTCTCTTTATTGTTTTCTGACCCTTTTGGGGACGTAGTACCCAGAGATTTCCTGTTTTGAGCTTTGGGGGCCATATTCACACCTTTAAGCAACCGCAATAATCTATGGCACTAAACTACGCAGTCTAGCCTAGGCCACAGTGGTCCCCCCTGACTCCACAGCTCCTTCTGAGTGGCCCTTTAGATGTGTTAGTGGGCCCCTCTAACTAGCCCAGGGAGTCACTCGTACCCCTTAAATCATTTAGGGGTGTTACTTTGTTAATGTTGTTAAGGAGCAGCCCACGGTGACTTCTCAATTAGGGGCCTTTTGTTATGGGGTTCAGTTAGTTAGTTAGATATTAATAACAGAATTAAACAGTTAACCGGGTGACTTTCACCCTACTTGCCCATCCAGAGCGTGGTCAGTCAATGGATCCGTAAGTGGCTCCAGTTTACAAACAAAGGATGCGGTCCCACTCGTCAGTGTCTCTGCGGTCTGCTGTTCTGTGGATAACTCGGGAGGATTATGCCAGTCTGGAATTCCTCAACGGTTCATAGGGGCTCACAACTCCAGCAGGTCAGTTGTCTCATCCCGCTACTGATGTGCTTCATCCATACAGCCAGCCAAATTAGTGCTTCCCTGGAGACATGCGGCGCAAAGGCCAGCTGCGGTGCTCTCTCACCGCACACAGCTGGTCGCGTCCATGCTACTCACCCTCCTGAGGCTCTTTGGGAGTTCATGTGCCATGCTGGCCGGCCGCAGTGCTCTCTCACTGCACACCGCTCACCCGCTGCTCAGCATTAGAAAACTCGCCGTTGGTCCGTCCAGGTCACAGATCACCAGGTGGAGTATCGGTATCGGGAACAAGGTACCACGCCGGAATAGTGCAGAGGGCAGTGTTCCAATCAGCCCAGCGGCCCGGCATTAACACCGCGTCGCAAATCAATCAGCTGCAGCAAGGGAGAGAGGAGAGAGAGAGATACGGGCGGTCGGAGGTAGGAAGGGGGGCGGAGCCCGCAGCACGCTCTACATCATGCTGCACGCCGTTCACTTAGTGTCGCTTTGGAAGCTACGTAGGCAAGGTACTTGCTGTCCTTAAAGAGACCAGCCTTGTATGAAAACTCACTGGAAGTGCTCCCTGGTATGTAGACTTATTGTCAATGCTCCATGGGAAAGCAATATGCAAAGATGTATCCCCCAAGGAAAGAGAACCATCTTGCTAGCATCACCTTGTGGATCAGTCAAAATAAATCCTTTGATAGCTGTTTTGGGGTGATTGCACCCCCATCAGTATGGAGTAGGATTCTGGCTGGCTGGGTACAATTTCTTGGAAGCAGCTTAGGCAGGGTGCTGGCTGTCTTTAAAGAGTCACTGTATTTTCACAAAATGTTTTTTCATTTAATTGAGAATGGCGTACTAGCAAATTTCTAAACTCACTTTATTTAAAAAATCTTCATCCACCTGGAGCTATAAAGTCATGGCCACTAGGGGTCTTACTTCTAACTAAGTTGCAGTCTACTGCCTGTTGTCAGGAAAGATCCATTACTGGTAGCAGAGACTCAGAAGATGGCGAGAGGGGAAGTAGAGCAGTGTTACAGTTACCGGAGATTGTAAGCCTACTTTTAACACAGCTTTGAAACATCATAGCAACCTTCTGTCTATTTGTAAGTGTGACTTATACTTCCTTAACGGTTCTGTGAGCTCCAGACCTGAAAAAAAAAACATAGTGGGAAGTAAGGGAAAGTATTTCACCGTACTATAGTACTGGGAGAATGGAGACGACCCTGCTTCTAAATGAAATGAATCTAGCTGTGTAGCTATCACTGAACAACAGAACGTTTGTGTATGTGTATATATTAAAAAGTTGAACTTTATTAATACACCTTAAAAAATTGGAACGAGAGTGAATTCCTATGCAAACTAATGTTCACAATAAGGGTTATCCCTTGTATAGCTATATGCAAAAATTGGCACTAATTCTGGTCAGAAAGTACTCCCACCCCTATGACTTAATACGGGGTACATACAGGAGATATCTGTGCCAGAAATAAGCTTGCAAGGTGATAAACCCCTATCAATTGTGGAGCATCCACCAATTTAGTGATGTGATGCTTCCACAAATAAAGAAAGAAAAACTGAGCACAGAGGGGACACCACTATTTGCAGGGAGAGGAGTGGGCAAAAATGCTGTATACAGTGTTCAATGAAAGCATTATTACATGCTCACACTGCATAGCCTCTAAGTAGCCCCCAGATCCTCCTATTAACTCCCCTAGTAATGTCACCCTCCCACAGATAATTCAGTGCCCTGGACGGCACAGCGCCCTATACCTAGCAGCTACAGTCTGTATATGCCTATATACCGCCCTTTGTATGCTCAACGCGTTTCTTTAGGGTAAATCATCAGGAGCTAAGGGCTTAGACAGACAACACTGACGAATAGACAAACAGCAATGCCCCTCTCACATGTGGAGGCAGCAACGTCGGCGCTAGGATGGCCGTGACGCGGGCGTCGGGAACAGCTGATTAAGTCACTTAGGCCACTCCCATCAAAGGCGGAGCTCATCCCCCAGGCGGCCAAACAAGGGGCTAGACATGCGGTTGCTATGGCAAACCACCGCCCCAATGTCAGCCGCCCACTCCAGGGACGGACCAAAACAAGTGTCAAAACACTGAAGATAAACAGGAATACATCGGCGATTAATAACGCAGCAGGTAGGCATCAAATACTGAATACACAAGACCTGACTATACATGGAATAAATGATCTTATATTACACTGACACCTCTACACCCACAACCCAAACGGCAGTGGGAGGGCTGTCAGAGATTGTATATATGAAGAAGGGCATGTTCAGATAAATAAACCCTAGACAAGTTGATGTTTATTCAAATTGATGGATTATAGTTAACTACACAGGAGCACTCCCAGATATACATCTATAAAGCGCACCCTTCACAGCGGGTCTATTATGACCATATCAGATAAAGTAGGCAAAATAAATAAATTCATTGAGCCCCTTGGGACGCACTGTCTGTAGCCTGAAGGTCCATTGTGCTTTCTTCTGTAGTACTCTTTTATCCAAATCACCACCTCTCACAGATCTTCTCACTACTTCAATCCCCTAAAAATTGAATTCAAGTCATTTTCATGGGTTAAGGCAATGTGACGTGCAATGGGGGTATCTGCACCTGTTCGAATGTCATTCTAGTGCTCACCGATCCGTCTCCGAAATTCTCGGATCGTTTTTCCCACATATTGCATCCCGCATTTTCAGGTTGCCAAATACACGATGCCTCTGGTCTTACAATTGATAAATGACCTGATCATGTATTGTTTTTGCGTGACCGTACTGATGAAACTGCTTCCAGTCTGGATGGCATTACATGCAACGCAACCACTGCAACGAAAAGTGCCCATAGGTCTAGTCCCTAGCCAGGTAGATGCAACAGGGGATTGATATAGACCATGCACCAACCTATCACGCAGGTTTCTCCCTCTGCGATATGTGATACTCGGCTCATCACCCACCAAATGATCCACATCCGGGTCCGATTGCAAAATTCTCCAAAATTGGGTAAGAGTAGCCCGAACTACCTCATGGGCATCATCAAAATTCGCAATGATGCGAATTTTCTCATCATCCATTGGTTTCGTCTGTGGAACCAGTAAGGTATTATGGTCAGCCACCAGCGAGTGCTGATGTGCCCTTGCCAGCACATCTTGTGGGTACCCTCTCCTCCGAAATGTTGTAGATCTTTGGCTGCCACCAAATAATCCGACACCCCGGAACAATTGCTCCATAGCCGCAAATATTGTCCCTTAGGGATGCCTTTTTTAAGGGACCCCGGATGGTGACTGTCCCATTGGAGCAGACTATTTGTGGCAGTCTTCTTTCGGAAGAGACGGGTCCCTAAACAGCCATCCTGGTCCTTGAAAACTGTCAGGTCCAAGAAATCAATCTTATCATCATGGATCTCGGAGGTGAAGAAGAGTCCCATCTCATTTTTATTTAACACCTGTACAAAGTAATCGAAATCTGACTTAGTCCCTGACCATAAGATGAACACGTCATCAATGAAACGTAGCCATAAATTGACGTATCGTGTCCATCTACCATTATCATCCGTGAAAACAACCTCTCGCTCCCACCAGCCCAGGTAGAGGTTAGCAAACGTGGGGGCACAAGGGCTCCCCATCGCCACCCCCCTGAGCTGGTGGTAGATCCGACGATCAAAGAGAAATATATTGTTTTCAAGGATGAACTGGAGTAGCTGTAAAATGAACTCATTGTGTGGCCACAGATGTATATTCCTCGCTGTTTAAGGAAATCACCCACAGCAATACACCCCTTGTCGTGGGGTATAGAGCTGTAGAGTGCCTCCACATCCAAGCTGGCCAACAGAATATGTCCATCAGTTTGAATACCCTCCAGTTTCTGAATCACCTCCATTGAGTCACGCATGTAAGATGGAAGAGAGTACAAACGGACGCAGCTGTGTAGCTGAAATAGGGAATAATATGGCTGAAATAAACATTAATGAAGCCCAAATATAACTGTTTCTTCACAGTTTTGATTGTAAATAGAAGCACAACCACTATACAAACTTTTTATTTGAAAACTCAGGTACTTTTTTAAAGAGTCCAGCCCTGTATGGAGACTCACTGGAAGGGCTCCATAGTATGAAGACTTTTTGGCAATGGTCCATGGCTTGGCTTGGCTATTTTCCCTTGTCATATCCCAAGGTTAGTTAAAAAGTCATATTTTGACTCACAGGGAGCCACTTCCACAAGATCCATGAGGCCCAAAATATTACTGCAAAATTGATGCACTTTATATAGCTGAAATAAATAAAGACACACATATTAAACTACAAAAACCTTGGTGTGCCATCTGAAATTGTTTATCCACTTCCACAATGTGTAAATGCAGCAGCAGCCGCCACTGATGAGCAAGTGCTTGCTGGGAAGGAACACTTTTTTTCCCAACAATCATCTGCTTTATCATGCTGTATAAAGGAACCTTAAAGGTTCCTGACGATGATTGGTTTCCAGCTCAGCCAATGACAAAAATGAAATTCCCATGTTTTTCACTACAAGTTGTTTGGATTCAACTCAGCCAATTAGAGTGTGGCAATACTCCAGAGGATATGGACATGGAGACATTGACTGCAACATACCAATTTCTCATGACCCACTCAGTACCAATATGGATTTCCCTTAGCAGTTCAGAGATTGTGGACAATGTTTTTATTGATCCAAGATCTCAACCTGATTGTATAAATTTGTACATTTGAATTATTCCTTTTACAGTGCAAGTAGTTGTATTTATCTGGATGTTATTTTTGTTTAATTATTTAAATATCTAACAAAGAATCAGCTGGAAAAAAAAGAATTGTTATGCTTATATTGAGTATTGTGATACTGGTTAGGGTGGTTTAATGAATTTTATATTTTTTTTAAGAAAAATGGACTATAATTTTTGAACACATGTGGAATTATATACATAACAAACAAGTGTGAAACAACTGAAAATATGTCATATTCTAGGTTCTTCAAAGTAGCCACCTTTTGCTTTGATTACTGCTTTGCACACTCTTGGCATTTTCTTGATGAGCTTCAAGAGGTAGTCCCCTGAAATGGTTTTCACTTCACAGGTGCGCCTTGTCAGGTTTAATAAGTGGGATTTCTTGCCTTATAAATGGGGTTGGGACCATCAGTGGCGTTGAGGAGAACTCAGGTGGATACACAGCTGATAGTCCTACTGAATAGACATAGTGAATTTGTATTATGGCAAGAAAAAAGCAGCTAAGTAAAGAAAAACTTGTGGCCATCATTACTTTAAGAAATGAAGGTCAGTCAGTCAGCCGAAAAATTGGGAAAACTTTGAAAGTAAGGGCTATTTTACCATGAAGGAGAGTGATGGGGTGCTGCGCCAGATGACCTGGCCTCCACAGTCACCGGACCTGAACCCAATTGAGACGGTTTGGGATGAGCTGGACCGCAGAGTGAAGGCAAAAGGACCAACAAGTGCTAAGCATCTCTGGGAACTCCTTCAAGACTGTTGGAAGACCATTTCAGGGGACTACCTCTTCAAGCTCATCAAGAGAATGCCAAGAGTGTGCAAAGCAGTAATCAAAGCAAAAGGTGGCTACTTTGAAGAACCTAGAATATGACATATTTTCAGTTGTTTCACACTTGTTTGTTATGTATATAATTCCACATGTGTTAATTCATAGTTTTGATGCCTTCATAGTCATGAAAATAAAGAAAACTCTTTGAATGAGAAGGTGTGTCCAAACTTTTGGTCTGTACTGTATATTTAAAAAAAAATATATATATCAAATTGAATTAAAAACATGGCAAAAAAAATGCCCCCTCTTGAATAAACCCCAAATGATAATAGGTGAAATTCGATAACACATGGTCGTCATAGGTGTTGAATTCCTCCGAGGCACCAACAATTAGGCATTCAGCGTACAGAAAAGATCAATTGATTATGTGGCTGGAGGTATATTAGATTGTCAATGAATATAAATTTTACTGCAGGCCAGAGGACTACAGGCCCCAAAAATTATTCATTCACTGGACAGAAAAGATCAAGTGACTATGGGGCTGGAGGTATATTAGATGGTCATTGGATATAAATTTTACTGCAGGCCAGTGGAGTACAGGCCCCAAACATTAGGCATTCACCGGACAGAAAAGAATAATTGATAATATGGCTGGATGTAAATTAGGCGGCCACCATATAACAATTTTACTGTTGGCCAGTTAGATTACAGGTCCCAAAAATTATGCATTCACTGTACATAAATGATCAAGTGATTATGTGGCTGGAGGTATATTAGATGTTCAATGGATATCAATTTTACTGTAGGCCAGTGGACTACAGGCCCCAAAAATGATTCATTCACCGTACAGAAAATATCAAGTAATTATGTGTCTGGAGGTATATTAGATGGTCATTGGATAACAATTTTACTCCAGGCCAGTGGAGTACAGGCCCCAAAAATTATTAATTCAACACACAGAAATCATCAAGTGATTATGTGGCTGGAGGTATATTAGACGGTCAATGGATATAAATTTTACTGCAGGCCAATGGACTACAGGCCCCAAAAATTATTCATTCACCGTACAGAAAAGAACAATTGATAATGTGGCTGGAGGTACATTAGGCTGTCACCGTATAACAATTTTACTGTTGGCAAGTTAGATTACAGGCCCCAAAAATTATGCATTCACTGTACAGAAAAGAACAATTGATAATGTGGCTGGAGGTACATTAGGCTGTCACCGTATAACAATTTTACTGTTGGCAAGTTAGATTACAGGCCCCAAAAATTATGCATTCACTGTACAGAAAAGATCAAGTGATTATGTGGCTGAAAGTATAATAGACGGTCAATGGATATCAGTTTTACTGCAGGCAAGTGGACTATGGGCCCCAAAAATTATTCATTCACCGGACAGAAAACATCAAGTGATTATGTGGCTAGAGGTATATTAGACGGTCATTGGATAACAATTTTACTTCAGGCCAGTGAAGTACATCCCCCAAAAATTATTCATTCAACGTACAGAAATGAACAAGTGATTATGTGGCTGGAGGTGTATTAGACGGTCATTGGATATCAATTTTTTTGCAGGCCAGTACAAATACATGTCATGTACATTAAGCGGTCACCGTATACTAATTTTACTGTTGGCAAGTTGGATTACAGGCCCCAAAAATTATGCATTCACTGTACAGAAAAGATCAAGTGATTATGTGGCTGAAAGTATAATAGACGGTCAATGGATATCAGTTTTACTGCAGGCAAGTGGACTATGGGCCCCAAAAATTATTCATTCACCGGACAGAAAACATCAAGTGATTATGTGGCTAGTGGTATATTAGACGGTCATTGGATAACAATTTTACTTCAGGCCAGTGAAGTACATCCCCCAAAAATTATTCATTCAACGTACAGAAATGAACAAGTGATTATGTGGCTGGAGGTGTATTAGACGGTCATTGGATATCAATTTTTTTGCAGGCCAGTACAAATACATGTCATGTACATTAAGCGGTCACCGTATACTAATTTTACTGTTGGCAAGTTGGATTACAGGCCCCAAAAATTATGCATTCACTGTACAGAAAAGATCAAGTGATTATGTGGCTGAAAGTATAATAGACGGTCAATGGATATCAGTTTTACTGCAGGCAAGTGGACTATGGGCCCCAAAAATTATTCATTCACCGGACAGAAAACATCAAGTGATTATGTGGCTAGTGGTATATTAGACGGTCATTGGATAACAATTTTACTTCAGGCCAGTGAAGTACATCCCCCAAAAATTATTCATTCACCGTACAGAAAAGATCAAGTGATTATGTGGCTGGAGGTATATTAGACGGTCATTGGATAACAATTTCACTTCAGGCCAGTGGAGTACAGGCCCCAAAAATTTATTAATTCAACGTACAGAAATTAACAAGTGATTATGTGGTTGGAGGTGTATTAGACGGTCATTGGATATCAATTTTTCTGCAGGCCAGTACAAATCCATGTCAAATACATATATTTAAAAAAACAAAAAATATAAAATTGGATTAAAAACATGGCTAACAAAATCCCCCCTCTTAAATAAACCCCAAATGAGAATAGGTAAAATTCTATAACACGTGGTCGTCATAGGTGTTGAATTCCTCCGAGGCCCCAACAATTAGGCATTCACTGTTCAGAAAAGATCAATTGATTATGTTGCTGGAGGTATATTAGATGGTCAATGGATATCAATTTTATTGCAGGCTAGAGGACTACAGGCCCCAAAAATTATTCATTCACTGGACAGAAAACATCAAGTGATTATGTGGCTGGTGGTTTATTAGACGGTCATTGGATATTAATTTTACTGCAGGCCAGTCATTGGACTACAGGCCCCAAAAATTATTAATTCACTGTACAGAAAATAAAAAAATTATAATATGTCTGGTGGTACATTAGGCTGTCATCGTATAACAATTTTACTGTTGCCCAGTTAGATTACAGGCTCCAAAAATGATGCATTCACCCTATAGAAAAGATCCAGTGATTATGTGGCTGGAGGTATATTGTACATTCAATGGATATCAATTTTACTGCAGGCCAGTGGACAACAGGCCCCAAAAATGATTTATTTACCGTACAGAAAACATCAAGCGATTATGTGGCTGGAGGTATATTAGACAGTCCTTGGATATCAATTTTAATGTAGGCCACTGGAGTACAGGCCCCAAACATTACGCATTCACCGTTCAGAAATCATCAAGTGATTATGTGGCTGGAGGTATATTAGACGGTCAATGGATATCAATTTTACTGCAGGCCAGTGGACTACAGGCCTGAAAAATTATTCCTTCACTGGACAGAAAACATCAAGTGATTATGCGGCTGGAGGTATATTAGACGGTCATTGGATATCAATTTTACTGCAGGCCAGCTAGATTACAGGTCACAAAAATTATGCATTCACTGTACATAAAGGATCAAGTGATTATGTGTCTGGAGGTATAATAGACAGTCGATACATATTAATTTTACTGCAGGCCAGTGGACTATAGGCCCCAAAAATTATTCATTCACAGTACAGAAAAGAACAATTGATAATGTGGCTGGAGGTATATTAGGTGGTCACTGTAAAACAATTTTAGGTTACTTTCACACTTGCGTTTGGTGTGGATCCATTATGAATCTGCACAGATGCATCCGTTCAGATAATACAACCGTCTAAGGTAATGTGATTACGTGGCTGGAGGTATATTAGATGTTCAATGGATATCAATTTTACTGCAGGCCAATGGACTATGGGCCCCAAAAATGATTCATTACTTGTACAGGAAACATCAAGCGATTATGTGGCTGGAGGTATATTAGACAGTCAATGGATATCAATTTTAATGTAGGCCAGTGGAGTACAGGCCCCAAACATTATGCATTCACCGTACAGAAATCATCAAGTGATTATGTGGCTGGAGGTATATTAGACGGTCAATGGATATCAATTTTTCTTCAGGCCAGTGGACTATAGGCCCCAAAAATTATACATTCACCGGACAGAACATCAAGTTGATTATGTGGCTGGAGGTATATTAGACGGTCATTGGATATCAATTTTATTTCAGGCCAGAGGAGTATAGGCCCCAAACATTAGGCATTCACCGTACAGAAAACATTAAGTGATTATGTGGCTGGAGGTATATTAGACGGTCATTGGATAACAATTTTACTTCAGGCTAGTGGAGTACAGTCCCCAAGAATTATTCATTCACTGTACAGAAAAGAACCTGTGATTATGTGGCTGGAGGTATAATAGATGGTCATTGAATATAAATTTTCCTGTAGGCCATTGGAGATTGAGAATAGGCCCCAAACATTAGGCATTCACCGTAAAGAAAACATCAAGTGATTATGTGGCTGGCTGGAAGTATATTAGACGGTCATTGGAAAACTATTTTATTTCAGGCCAATGGAGTACAGGCCCCAAAAATTATTCATTCAACGTACAGAAAAGAACAAGTGATTATGTGTCTGGAGGTATATTAAACAGTCATTGGATATCAATTTTACTGCAGGCCAGTACAAATACATGTCAAATACATATGTTTAAAAGAACTAAAAATATAAAATTGTATTAAAAACATGGCTAACAAAATCCCCCCTCTTGAAAAAAACCCAAAGGATAATAGTTGAAATTTGATAACACGTGGTCGTCACAGGTGTTGAATTCCTCTGTCGCCCCAAACATTCACTGGACAGAAAAGGCCTTTTATGTCGCTGTATTTACATAAGACAGGGACCATTATTTGTTCTGGGTGGTGGCGGATATGTGTGGGCTGGCATGAGGAAATTCAATTAAATGTGGTCGTCACATGAGGTGAAGGTGTTGAATTCCTCCAAGATCCATGCCTCATTCAATTTTAGAAATTTGAGGTAGTCCACACTTTGGTGTGCTAGGCGAGTGTGCTTATTGGTCAAGATCCCCCCTCCTGCACTAAATGTCCTTTCGGACAGGACACTTGACGAGAGGCAAGCCAAGAGTTCCATGGCAAATTGAGCCAGCTTTGGCCACAGGTTAAGCCTGCACACCCAGTAGTCAAGGGATTCCTTGCTTCTCAGAGCGTCCACATCGGCCGTTAACCCGATGTAGTGGGACACCTGTCGGTCTATGCTTTCCGTGAGGCTGGATCCGGAGGGTGGTTGTCGATGGGTTTGTTGCAAGAATGATCTCATATCCAAAGTGACCAACACATCTTCAAACCGTCCTCTTCTTGCATGCGCTGTAGGATTGGTACCCGCAACTGTTTCTCTATGGGTGGAAATTCCTCTGCCAGCGCCCGCAACAGCAGAATGCAGCATCTCTCGAAGCAAGGCCTGGAAATGCTGCATTCTGACAGCCCTCTGTGATGCTGGCAACATGTCCGCCATTTAGTTTTTGTACAGGGGGTCTAAGTACGTTGCCACCCAGTACTGGTCCTTGCCCTTTATACTTTTTATACGGGGGTCCCTCTTTAAACACTGGAGCATGAAGGCCCCCATTTTCACTAAATTGGAAGTGGTGGAGCGGCCTGGCTCCTGCTCATCGCCCAGGAGAATGTCGTCTCCAGTCTCCTACCCCCAGCCACAGACAACACCAGGGATCCCAGAAAATTTTAAAGTCTGCTCTACTTGCTCCTCCTTCCCCAGGCACCATCCTCCTCTGACTTGTCTCAGATGGAGTTGCCACCCCTGGGAATTCATTCAGCAGTGCGACTTTCTCATCTTCCAGCTCCTTGACAGCTTGATCAATGACATGACGCAATGCACGCTCAAGAAAGAAGGCGTAAGGTACGATGTCACTGATGGCGCCCTGGTTGCCACTGACCAGTTTTGTGATCTCATCAAATGGCCGCAGAAGACTGCATGTGACACGCATGAGCAGCCACTGGTGCGGTGAAATGAAACCAAGCTCCCCAGAACCTGTCCTGCTGCAGAGTTCGTACAGCCTATCAAGCATATACAAGTTGGAGTTCGAGCGCATCGGGCTGTCACAAATCAGATGTCTGACTTGCAGGTGGTGTCGCCGCTGAACATCAGCAAGGCGAGCCATGGCCATGTAAGAACTAATTGCTGCACGACTAAGTTCAGGACATGTGCCATGCACGGCAAGTGTGTCATTTTGCCCTGTTTCAGCGCGCTCAGCAGATTGGCACCGTTGTCACACACTACTTTACCAACTGTCAAATTGAGCGGGGTTAGCCACTAATTGGCCTGTGACTGCAGAGCTGAAAGGAGTTCAGTACCGGTGTGGCTCTTAGCTTCCCGGCGCGACAGCAGCAGCACAGCATGCAACGCCTCACCGTCGAATAGGTTCTGGGGAGCTTGGGGGGAGCAGCAGAAGAGGCGGTAGCAGTGGAAAAGGAGGAGTCAGCCAAGGAGGAGACGGAGGATGGAGTAGGAGGAGGAAAAGAAGAGGCAGGCCTGCATGCAATCCGTGGCGGTAATACCTAACCCACACGGGTGCCATGGGTTGCATGTTTGACAGCCATCAGAAGGTTCACCCAGTGGGCGGTAAAAGTTATGTACCTTCACTGCCCGTGTTTGCTAGACCACGTGTCTGTGATCAGATGTATCTTGGCACCGACACTGTGTACCAGAGATACATTCACTTGCCGCTAAATGTGGCCATATAGCTCTGGGATGCCCTTCGGGGAGAAATATTTCGTTCCTGGGACCTTCCATTGCGGTGTGCCAATGTCCACAAATTTTCTAAAGGCCTCCGAGTCCACCAGTTTATATGGCAGTAGTTGGCGGGCTAGCAGTTCCGATAAGCCAGCGCTCAGCTGTTGGGCAGGAGGTTTATCCGGCATCATCAACTTTTTATGTTTGAACATTTTGGCCACAGAAGCCTGCCTTTTGCCAGATAAACGCAACAACGGCACGGTGGAAGGTGGAGTGGAGGACAAATGGGAGGAGAGAGGAGAAGGAGAAGAGGCAGGATGTGGAGCGCCGGGAGTGTGGTTTTCTGGGTTCTGACGGTGTTGCTCCCACTGGGCTTGGTGATGTGAGGCTTCTTGAGGTTGTCGTCCCTAGGTGAGTGTTGGGCTTACTACGACTTATGCGTTGACAGCACAGGCTGCAGATGGCAACACTATTGTCAGCAGCTGACATGTTAAAAAAAAGCCCACACTGCGGAGCCATGTGCCGGCGTCCTGGGAACACCAGATGTGACCGTGCATGGTGGATGGCTCGCTACAGATACGTTTGCAGTTTGCTTTTTGCCTCCTGTGAACTACGAGTTCTGCCTGCTTCTCCTCCTCCTACCTATCTGCTGCTCCATCTCTCCCTCTGAACTCCCCTCCTCTTCCTCTCTTGTGGGCATCCACGTGACGTCCATCAACACTTCATCATCGTCACCTTAACCATCACTGACATTAGAGATCTCGCAGTAGGCAGCAACAGCAGGGACCACCCTCCTTGGGCTGATATGGGTACTGTCGTCAGACCACTAGGTGGCGGCCGTTTCTACCTCCTCTTCCTCATCTGATGCCAAGAATGGCAGAGCATCGGTAAGGGCTGGGAATGGATGGGAAAATAATTCCTCTGACTCGAGTGGAGGGGCTATGGTGGTGGTGGTGTTTTTGGGGGTGCACACACCAGAGAGTGAGAAGGGTGCTGATACAGAGGATGAGGAAGGTGCAGAAGCGGAAGGCTGAGTGAGCCAATCAATCAACTCTGGTGCGCCCTTTGACGTAATCGCACGCACCTTCTCCAACTTCCCACTTAGGCACCGGCCTGGTGCACCTGCCCAACCCCTACTACCCCTGCGGAATGGCTTGCCTCTTCCTCTGCCTGTCGTTTTCAAAATGACCCTGTGACAAAGTCCCTATAGAAGAGCAGTATTTGTGGAAGCAGGTATATTAATCCCCTCTATCAGTATTTTGTGGAAACAAGTATATAGAACCCAATAATGAGTATTTACTGGAAGCTGGTAAATCAAATCCCTTAATCAATGTTTTGTGGAAGCTGGTGTATTGCAGGCCTCAATCAATACTTTGTGGAAGCCGGTATATCAATCCTCCCTATCAGAATTTTGTGGAAACAGGTATATAGAACCCAATAATAAGTATTTGCTGGAAGCCGGTAAATCAAACCCCTTTATCAATGTTTAGTGGAAGCCAGTGTATCGCAGGCCTCAATCTATATTTGGTGGAAGCCGGTATATCAATACCCTCTATCTGTAACAAAGATAGATAGAGTAGAAGTTGAAGAGCAATGGAACCTGTCTGAGTTAGAAGAGTCTGATGCAGCATTAGTCTTGCCTCAGACAAATATAGCCCAAACAGATGAACTAAGACGTTCGTCACGTGCCAAAAAACTGACCTCAAAGATGCTGGAAAATCTGGAGCAAGAAGATGCATTAAAAGAGAAAAAGTTCTCCTTGATATATGATAGGTGGAAATCATCCATTAAAGACATTCGTAGAAAGCTAAAGCTAGAAAGTATAAAAAGGAACTTGAGTGATATGTTAGTGACGGTAAAAGAATCTAAATCAGAGCTTATGGCAGCATATGTCAAACTGTGGTCATCTACGACACCTTCCCAGGATATTGTAAGGAACATGGACACATGTACTTCGGTCACTAAAGATTTAGTAAAGATCATGAGAGAACTTTCATCTGCAGCAAACTATGATGAAGTTAAAGCAAGAAAGATAATAAACAAGCTTTTTATGAGAGACTATGCTAGGTCTTTAGGGGGAACCACAATCTCAAGTGTGACTTTCTCCACTAGCAGAAGTGCCACCCATATATCATAGTTCTCAAATACATAAGCCAAAAGAAAGGAATTAGCTGAACAACTTGCTGTCAAGAGAGCAGAAATTGAGATGGAAGCTGCCATCAAGGCACAGCGCTATCAAATGGAGGCACAGCGCCATTAAATGGAAGCTAAAAGATAGTGGTTTTTTAACCCTTTTTTTCGACGCTGAAAACAGGAGGCAAGTTCTCATAAAATATTTTTAAAAAATAGAGTAGCTTATTTATTCTTTTGTCAACGCGTTTCAAGGGCGCACAGCCCTCTTCGTCTGGACAATAAAAGCATATGTTGTATCATGTTAAAAAACATCGTCTTTTAAAAGGGGTATTTTGGCGCGCAGGCCAGTGGTTCGTTGGTTCTAAATATCTATCTGCAAGAAAACATAGCCCCTAGAGGCCTCAGAATAGATATCCCCCCCACCTTTCCTGATGACCCAAATTTTGTGTACGAATGGAACGATTATCTTGATCAATGCGCAGCAGGCCTAATGAAAATCATTACAAACAAAAGAAAAACCCTGGCCGATCAGTACACCTATAAAATAGATGAAAAAATGCAAAAACTACAAGATTTTGCATCCCATCCGGAATTCTCAATAATAAACCATAATCTTACAAACAGAATATACTACAATGAGCAGAACATCATAGCCAACAAAGCCAAGAAATTACAAAGAGATAGAGCGGACAAGGAGATAAATAGATACAGACTCCCCAAAAATATAAACTATCATACCCCCGAAGAGACACAAGCTGTGGCAGCCATATCCCACAGCAGTAACATACCCCTAGAAACCAATCAACAAAACCCGAGGTCCACAGTACCACACAACACTAAAACTCGGTCATTTACAAGCAATCACTACAAAAGACCAAATAACCTGGCTCAGAGGAAACCAGTCGGCATACAAACCTCAAAAAGGGACCCGCGCTATACATACACCAACCCCACCACTATCACCACCAGGACGGTACCACATTTACCACCACCCCTTATACCCACACCCTTCCTAAGAATAGACACCACTACCCAGTCCCCCAACTGCCCCCCTGACCACACACACATGGATCTTGCCGAGCCCACATCCCACCATCCCAAGACAAACAACCACAGAACACCCACTCCCCCCATGCCACCAGACACCACTGGCAACCCATCCCCTGATGAATTCCTAACGAAATTCAGAGCTCTGAGAACAAAATACCTCGATTTCAAATCCAAACATAATATACCACCCAGGGTTCACCCTGACAATACAAGTGCTTCCCCCATCCCAACTAACCCACCGGGTGAAACAAGCAGCACCCGCGACAGCCCCAGCAACAAAAACAAACTGCACTACCCACCGGGTAATACAAGCAGCATCCGCGCTAGCCCCAGCCCCTATGACAAACCGCTCACCACCAACCCAGCCATAGAAGAAACCAACCTTCTATTGGATACCACAATTACCAATATAACGGTACACGAGACATCATCATACGATATCATCAGCACAGCTGGCCATACCATCATTGACAACACCATCCCGGGGTGCCACTGCCCTGGTTCCTTTTTTAGGTTCTGCAAGAACCCTACTGCCCACACATATACCAACCGAACCAGAGACACTGAGAAAGCCCCCCCAAAAAATCAGCCCATTCCTCATCACCCAGTACTACAAACCCAACCCAGGAATAAGAAAATTAGAACACGAGGGTGTAGGGGAGGCAAACAACAAAAAAGGAAAGTCTTTTTAGATTCTACAGAAAAAGACAAACTCTCCCCTGAAAATGCTACCCCCCAAGAACATCGAGCAACCACAGTCAAAATATTCAACCTTTCATCACACACTCTCTCAACACCTGAATATAGACTATTACAGAAGGGACTCTCTTTTTGCCCATACAATCCGGTCGACCCATTTGAACTCTACCTAGATATACAAAAATTTAGAAAAAATCTAACAATAAAAAGACATTTTGAATCCCAAAACACAAGGAACACAGAAACCCCGCTACAAAACCCGGAAATCCCCCATGACCCCTCGATCTATACACATCAGGAAGTACACCCGAAGTCAAATTTCTTCCCCCTACAAAGTCAGGGACACTTTATACCAACATTCTTTGACCTGATATCGACAGATATAAAAAAGATGACGGCAAAAACAAAACCAAAAAAATCCACCTTTAGAGAGAATCTAAACAGCCAAGAAAAAATGGCCCTGAAAAAACTAAAAGAAAACACTGAGATAATAATCCAGCCAGCCGACAAAGGAGGTGGCATTGTTCTACAAAACTATATAGAATATGAAAATGAGGCACAAAACATCTTAAAAGACCCAATCTACTATGAGACGATCCAAGAAAACCCCTTCCCAACCCTAAATAAGGAGCTGACCACCAGAATAAAACATGCCCATGAGCAACAGCTTTTAAATAAGAAAGAAAAAAACTTTTTAATACCAAAATTCCCATGTATACCATATTTCTATCACCTCCCAAAAATTCACAAAAATACAGACAAACCTCCAGGCAGACCAATTGTATCAAACACCAAATCAGCTACCAGTAACCTGTCCCACTATCTGGATCTTTTCCTACAACCATATGTCCGTGCACTGCCCAGTAGAGTTGAGCGAACACCTGGATGTTCGGGTTCGAGAAGTTCGGCCGAACTTCCCGTAAATGTTCGGGTTCGGGATCCGAAGCCGAACCGAACTTCGTCCCGAACCCGAACCCCATTGAAGTCAATGGGGACCCGAACTTTTGGGCACTAAAAAGGCTGTAAAACAGCCCAGGAAAGAGCTAGAGGGCTGCAAAAGGCAGCAACATGTAGGTAAATCCCCTGCAAACAAATGTGGATAGGGAAATGAATTAAAATAAAAAATAAAAATAAAAAAATGAACCAATATCAATTGGACAGAGGTCCCATAGCAGAGAATCTGGCTTCACATCAGCAGAGAATCAGTCTCTTCATGCCATAGCAAAGAATCTGGCTTCATGTCAGCAGAGAATCAGTCTCTTCATGCCATAGCAGAGAATCAGTCTTCATGTCAGCGCAGAATCAGTCTTCATGTCATAGCAGAGAATCAGGCTTCACGTCACCCACCACTGGAACAGGCCACTGTCACACATTTAGGCCCCGGCACCCAGACAGAGGAGAGCGGTCCCGTAACAGAGAATCTGGCCTTATGTCAGCGCAGAATCTGTCTTCATGTCATAGCAGAGAATCAGGCTTCACGTCACCCACCACTGGAACAGGCCACTGTCACACATTTAGGCCCCGGCACCCAGACAGAGGAGAGCGGTCCCGTAACAGAGAATCTGGCCTTATGTCAGCGCAGAATCTGTCTTCATGTCATAGCAGAGAATCAGGCTTCACGTCACCCACCACTGGAACAGGCCACTGTCACACATTTAGGCCCAGGCACCCAGGCAGAGGAGAGAGGTCCCGTAACAGAGAATCTGGCCTTATGTCAGTGCAGAATCTGTCTTCATGTCATAGCAGAGAATCAGGCTTCACGTCACCCACCACTGGAACAGGCCACTGTCACACATTTAGGCCCAGGCACCCAGGCAGAGGAGAGAGGTCCCGTAACAGAGAATCTGGCCTTATGTCAGTGCAGAATCTGTCTTCATGTCATAGCAGAGAATCAGGCTTCACGTCACCCACCACTGGAACAGGCCACTGTCACACATTTAGGCCCAGGCACCCAGGCAGAGGAGAGAGGTCCCTTAACAGAGAATCTGGCCTTATGTCAGTGCAGAATCTGTCTTCATGTCATAGCAGAGAATCAGGCTTCACGTCACCCACCACTGGAACAGGCCACTGTCACACATTTAGGCCCAGGCACCCAGGCAGAGGAGAGAGGTCCCGTAACAGAGAATCTGGCCTTATGTCAGCGCAGAATCTGTCTTCATGTCATAGCAGAGAATCAGGCTTCACGTCACCCACCACTGGAACAGGCCACTGTCACACATTTAGGCCCCAGCACCCAGACAGAGGAGAGCGGTCCCGTAACAGAGAATCTGGCCTTATGTCAGCGCAGAATCTGTCTTCATGTCATAGCAGAGAATCAGGCTTCACGTCACCCACCACTGGAACAGGCCACTGTCACACATTTAGGCCCCGGCACCCAGACAGAGGAGAGCGGTCCCGTAACAGAGAATCTGGCCTTATGTCAGCGCAGAATCTGTATTCATGTCATAGCAGAGAATCAGGCTTCACGTCACCCACCACTGGAACAGGCCACTGTCACACATTTAGGCCCAGGCACCCAGGCAGAGGAGAGAGGTCCCGTAACAGAGAATCTGGCCTTATGTCAGCGCAGAATCTGTATTCATGTCATAGCAGAGAATCAGGCTTCACGTCACCCACCACTGGAACAGGCCACTGTCACACATTTAGGCCCAGGCACCCAGGCAGAGGAGAGAGGTCCCGTAACAGAGAATCTGGCCTTATGTCAGCGCAGAATCTGTATTCATGTCATAGCAGAGAATCAGGCTTCACGTCAGCCACCACTGGAACAGGCCACTGTCACACATTTAGGCCCAGGCACCCAGGCAGAGGAGAGAGGTCCCGTAACAGAGAATCTGGCCTTATGTCAGCGCAGAATCTGTATTCATGTTATAGCAGAGAATCAGGCTTCACGTCACCCACCACTGGAACAGGCCACTGTCACACATTTAGGTCCCGGCACCCAGACAGAGGAGAGAGGTCCCGTAACAGAGAATCTGGCCTTATGTCAGCGCAGAATCTGTCTTCATGTCATAGCAGAGAATCAGGCTTCACGTCACCCACCACTGGAACAGGCCACTGTCACACATTTAGGCCCAGGCACCCAGGCAGAGGAGAGAGGTCCCGTAACAGAGAATCTGGCCTTATGTCAGCGCAGAATCTGTATTCATGTCATAGCAGAGAATCAGGCTTCACGTCACCCACCACTGGAACAGGCCACTGTCACACATTTAGGCCCAGGCACCCAGGCAGAGGAGAGAGGTCCCGTAACAGAGAATCTGGCCTTATGTCAGTGCAGAATCTGTCTTCATGTCATAGCAGAGAATCAGGCTTCACGTCACCCACCACTGGAACAGGCCACTGTCACACATTTAGGCCCAGGCACCCAGGCAGAGGAGAGAGGTCCCGTAACAGAGAATCTGGCCTTATGTCAGCGCAGAATCTGTCTTCATGTCATAGCAGAGAATCAGGCTTCACGTCACCCACCACTGGAACAGGCCACTGTCACACATTTAGGCCCCGGCACCCAGACAGAGGAGAGCGGTCCCGTAACAGAGAATCTGGCCTTATGTCAGCGCAGAATCTGTATTCATGTCATAGCAGAGAATCAGGCTTCACGTCACCACCACTGGAACAGGCCACTGTCACACATTTAGGCCCAGGCACCCAGGCAGAGGAGAGAGGTCCTGTAACAGAGAATCTGGCCTTATGTCAGCGCAGAATCTGTATTCATGTCATAGCAGAGAATCAGGCTTCACGTCACCCACCACTGGAACAGGCCACTGTCACACATTTAGGCCCCGGCACCCAGACAGAGGAGAGCGGTCCCGTAACAGAGAATCTGGCCTTATGTCAGCGCAGAATCTGTATTCATGTCATAGCAGAGAATCAGGCTTCACGTCACCCACCACTGGAACAGGCCACTGTCACACATTTAGGCCCAGGCACCCAGACAGAGGAGAGAGGTCCCGTAACAGAGAATCTGGCCTTATGTCAGCGCAGAATCTGTATTCATGTCATAGCAGAGAATCAAGCTTCACGTCACCCACCACTGGAACAGGCCACTGTCACACATTTAGGCCCAGGCACCCAGGCAGAGGAGAGAGGTCCCGTAACAGAGAATCTGGCCTTATGTCAGCGCAGAATCTGTATTCATGTCATAGCAGAGAATCAGGCTTCACGTCACCCACCACTGGAACAGGCCACTGTCACACATTTAGGCCCAGGCACCCAGAAAGAGGAGAGCGGTCCCGTAACAGAGAATCTGGCCTTATGTCAGCGCAGAATCTGTCTTCATGTCATAGCAGAGAATCAGGCTTCACGTCAGCCACCACTGTAACAGGCCACTGTCACACATTTAGGCCCAGGCACCCAGGCAGAGGAGAGAGGTCCCGTAACAGAGAATCTGGCCTTATGTCAGCGCAGAATCTGTATTCATGTCATAGCAGAGAATCAGGCTTCACGTCACCCACCACTGGAACAGGCCACTGTCACACATTTAGGCCCCGGCACCCAGACAGAGGAGAGGTTCATTCAACTTTGGGTTGCCCCGCAATATAATGGTAAAATGAAATTAAAAATAGTATTGAATGAGGAAGTGCCCTTGAGTAGAATAATATATTGTTAAGGGGAGGTAGTTAATATCTAATCTGCACAAGGGATGGACAGGTCCTGTGGGATCCATGCCTGGTTTATTTTTATGAACGTCAGCTTGTCCACATTGGCTGTAGACAGACGGCTGCGTTTGTCTGTAATGACGCCCCCTGCCGTGCTGAATACACGTTCAGACAAAACGCTGGCCGCCGGGCAGGCCAGCACCTCCAAGGCATAAAAGGCTAGCTCTGGCCACGTGGACAATTTGGAGACCCAGAAGTTGAATGGGGCCGAACCATCAGTCAGTACGTGGAGGGGTGTGCACAGGTACTGTTCCACCATGTTAGTGAAATGTTGCCTCCTGCTAACACGTTCCGTATCAGGTGGTGGTGCACTTAGCTGTGGCGTGTTGACAAAACTTTTCCACATCTCTGCCATGCTAACCCTGCCCTCAGAGGAGCTTGGCGTGACACAGCTGCATTGGCGACCTCTTGCTCCTCCTCTGCCTTCGCCTTGGGCTTCCACTGGTTCCCCTGTGACATTTGGGAATGCTCTCAGTAGCGCGTCTACCAACGTGCGCTTGTACTCGCGTATCTTCCTATCACGCTCCAGTGTAGGAAGTAAGGTGGGCACATTGTCTTTGTACCGGGGATCCAGCAGGGTGGCAACCCAGTAGTCCGCACACGTTAAAATGTGGGAAACTCTGCTGTCGTTGCGCAGGCACTGCAGCATGTAGTCGCTCATGTGTGCCAGGCTGCCCAGAGGTAAGCACGTGCGTGCTGCAGCTGAAACTCCACTATGGCCTGCTGCTGCTCGCACAGTCTGTCCAGCATATGCAAGGTGGAGTTCCACCTGGTGGGCACGTCGCATATGAGGCGGTGAGCGGGAAGGCCGAAGTTACGCTGTAGCGCAGACAGGCGAGCAGCGGCAGGGTGTGAACGCCGGAAGCGCGAACAGACGGCCCGCACTTTATGCAGCAGCTCTGACATGTCGGGGTAGTTGCGAATGAACTTCTGCACCACAAAATTCAGCACATGCGCCAGGCAAGGGATGTGCGTCAAACCGGCTAGTCCCAGAGCTGCAACGAGATTTCGCCCATTATCGCACACCACCAGGCCGGGCTTGAGGCTCACAGGCAGCAACCACTCGTCGGTCTGTTGTTCTATACCCCGCCACAACTCCTGTGCGGTGTGGGGCCTGTCCCCCAAACATATGAGTTTCAGAATGGCCTGCTGACGTTTACCCCGTGCTGTGCTGAAGTTGGTGGTGAAGGTGTGTGGCTGACTGGATGAGCAGGTGGAAGAAGAGGAGGAGGAAGCTGAGTAGGAGGAGGAGGAGACAGGAGGCAAAGAATGTTGCCCTGCGATCCTTGGCGGCGGAATAACGTGCGCCAAATAGCTCTTCGCCTGGGGCCTAGCCGCCACTACATTTACCCAGTGTGCAGTTAGGGAGATATAGCGTCCCTGGCCGTGCTTACTGGTCCACGTATCTGTGGTTAGGTGGACCTTGCCACAGATGGCGTTGCGCAGTGCACACTTAATTTTATCGGACACTTGCTTGTGCAGGGAAGGCACGGGTCTCTTGGAGAAGTAGTGCCGGCTGGGAACAACATACTGTGGGACAGCAAGTGACATGAGCTGTTTGAAGCTGTGTGTGTCCACCAGCCTAAATGACAGCATTTCATAGGCCAGTAGTTTAGAAATGCTGGCATTCAGGGCCAGGGATCGAGGGTGGCTAGGTGAGAATTTACGCTTTCTCTCAAATGTTTGTGAGATGGAGAGCTGAACGCTGCCGTGTGACATGGTTGAGATGCTTGGTGACGCAGGTGGTGGTGTTGGTGGTACATCCCATGTTTGCTGGGCGGCAGGTGCCAACGTTCCTCCAGAGGCGGAGGAAGAGGACGAGGCGGCGGCAGCAGCAGCAGAAGAGGCCGAGGCGGCAGCAGCAGAAGAGGTAGCAGGGGGAGCCTGAGTGACTTCCTTGTTTTTAAGGTGTTTACTCCACTGCAGTTCATGCTTTGCATGCAGGTGCCTGGTCATGCAGGTTGTGCTAAGGTTCAGAACGTTAATGCCTCGCTTCAGGCTCTGATGGCACAGCGTGCAAACCACTCGGGTCTTGTCGTCAGCACATTGTTTGAAGAAGTGCCATGCCAGGGAACTCCTTGAAGCTGCCTTTGGGGTGCTCAGTCCCAGATGGCGGCGGTCAGTAGCAGGCGGAGTCTCTTGGCGGCGGGTGTTCTGATTTTGCCCACTGCTCCCTCTTTTGCTACGCTGTTGGCTCGGTCTCACCACTGCCTCTTCCTCCGAACTGTGAAAGTCAGTGGCACGACATTCATTCCATGTGGGGTCTAGGACCTCATCGTCCCCTGCATCGTCTTCCACCCAGTCTTGATCCCTGACCTCCTGTTCCGTCTGCACACTGCAGAAAGACGCAGCAGTTGGCACCTGTGTTTCGTCATCATCAGAGACGTGCTGAGGTGGTATTCCCATGTCCTCATCATCAGGAAAAATAAGTGGTTGTGCGTTAGTGCATTCTATCTCTTCCACCCCTGGGGAAGGGCTAGGTGGATGCCCTTGGGAAACCCTGGCAGCAGAGTCTTCAAACAGCATAAGAGACTGCTGCATAACTTGAGGCTCAGACAGTTTCCCTGATATGCATGGGGGTGATGTGACAGACCGATGGGCTTGCTTTTAATGCGCCATCTGTGCGCTTTCTGCAGAAGACTGGGTGGGAGATAATGTGAACGTGCTGGATCCACTGTCGGCCACCCAATTGACTAATGCCTGTACCTGCTCAGGCCTTACCATCCTTAGAACGGCATTGGGCCCCACCAAATATCGCTGTAAATTCTGCTGGCTACTGGGACCTGAGGTAGTTGGTTCACTAGGACGTGTGGCTGTGGCAGAACGGCCACGTCCTCTCCCAGCACCAGAGGGTCCACTAACACCACCACGACCATGTCCACGTCCGCGTCCGTGTCCCTTATTAGATGTTTTCCTCATTGTTCCCGTTGACCACAATTTTGAGAATGGCAAATTTGGGAATGCTTTTTCAACCCAGAACAAAAAGTCTGCTTTTGTGAGACCTGTTTTTTTTTGCGCTGTGTGACAGTTATAGGTTTAATCACAGAATGACACTTCTATCAGCACGATAGCGTGTGTCTTAGGTTTTTCTGAATGACACTATCAATACCTTCAATGTAAGATTTTCTTTTTGGGATAGATTTCAAGTAGGCCTCAAATACCACAAACTAGTTATTTTCAGAATGGCAAATTTGGGAATGCTTTTTCAACCCAGAACAAAAAGTCTGCTTTTACGGTCACTACAAATAACTTGACCAGCTAAAACTGTGCAGATTTGGTTGAATAGAGATGTGAGACCTGTTTTTTTTTGCGCTGTGTGACAGTTATAGGTTTAATCGCAGAATGACACTTCTATCAGCACGCTAGCGTGTGTCTTAGGTTTTTCTGAATGACACTATCAATACCTTCAATGTAAGATTTTCTTTTTGGGATAGATTTCAAGTAGGCCTCAAATACCACAAACTAGTTATTTTCAGAATGGCAAATTTGGGAATGCTTTTTCAACCCAGAACAAAAAGTCTGCTTTTACGGTCACTACAAATAACTTGACCAGCTAAAACTGTGCAGTTTTGGTTGAATAGAGATGTGAGACCTGTTTTTTTTTACGCTGTGTGACAGTTATAGGTTTAATCACAGAATGACACTTCTATCAGCACGCTAGCGTGTGTCTTAGGTTTTTCTGAATGACACTATCAATAACTTAAATGTAAGATTTTCTTTTTGGGATAGATTTCAAGTAGGCCTCAAATACCACAAACTAGTTATTTTGAGAATGGCAAATTTGGGAATGCTTTTTCAACCCAGAACAAAAAGTCTGCTTTTACGGTCACTACAAATAACTTGACCAGCTAAAACTGTGCAGATTTGGTTGAATAGAAATGTCAGGTCTATTTTTTAGGCGCTGGGTGACAGGCTCAACTTGCCCCTGATGTAATATATGGCCAAAAAATAACCACACTGTTGATGGTTAAATGCACTTGGGTGACACAGGCTCTGCCTGCAGCTGATGTAGTATATGGCCAAAAAATAATCAGACTGTTGATGGTTAAATGCACTTGGGTGACACAGGCTTAGTCTGCAGCTGATGTAGTATATGGCCAAAAAATAACCAGACTGTTGATGGTTAAATGCACTTCGGTGACACAGGTTTAGCCTGCAGCTGATGTAGGATATAGCACAAAATAACCACACTATCGATGGTTAAATACACTTGGTGATAGCTCGTGCTGGCGCACCACAAGTCACAAAATGGCCGCCGATCACCCCAGAAAAAAAGTGATCTAAAAACGCTCTGGGCAGCCTCAAAAAAGTGAGCAAGTCAATAATAGCACTTCAATGATCCACAGCTGCAGATCAATCACAGAATGAAGTCTTTTGGAGGAGTTAATCTGCCTAATCTCGCCCTAACGTCGCAGCTGCAACCTCTCCCTATACTGATCATAGCAGAGTGACGTGCGGCGCTACGTGACTCCAGCTTAAATAGAGGCTGGGTCACATGGTGCACTGGCCAATCACAGCCATGCCAATAGTAGGCATGGCTGTGATGGCCTCTTGGGCCAAGTAGTATGACGCTTGTTGATTGGCTGCTTTGCAGCCTTTCAAAAAGCGCCAAGAAAGCGCCGAACACCGAACCCGAACCCGGACTTTTACGAAAATGTTCGGGTCCGTCTCACGGACACCCCAAAATTCGGTACGAACCCGAACTATACAGTTCGGGTTCGCTCATCCCTAGTTATTATCCTTCCATCCCTGCTCAGAAAATCAAAGAGATACCTAGTTCAGTGTTAGGAAAAAGGTGTGTGATCTTATCTTCTATCTCTAACGGAATATGAAGAAGAGGACTCCCCTAATTCAGAACTAAATGAGAAAATAAAACTGGATGATTCTATTCCTAGATGTCACTGCAAAGGTCAGGAGAATGTTACAACCATTGTCCCAGCAAGACCACAGAGAACAGTCCTCACTAAACTTCCCGTTCCGAAACCTACTATATTTTCAGGATGTACTGAAGTTCATAGAGTGGAAGGCAAGCTTTGAAATGATCATTGAGCATCATTGCTTCAGTCCAGTCGACAAGTTATTTTACCTTCAGAGATATGTTGGTGGAGAAGCCAAGGAAGTTCTTGAAGGCAACTTCTATAGAAGAGACGAAGAAGCCTACAAGCAAGCTTGGGAAAAATTTAATGCAAGATATGGTCATCCTTTCTTAGTACAAAGAGCCTTTAGAGAGAAACTAAATAACTGGCATAAAAAAATAACTCCCAAAGAACAAACGGGAATTTGTTCTTTGGGAGTTATTTTTTTAGAGCAAGTTGTTTCTAGGGTCAGCCACCAATAAGTGGGGCCGCTCTATTAGGGGGTAATTCTCCCACATTTAGGCGGGAGACCTCTCCGCTTTTAGGCAGGGCTTTAATACTGTGGGGATATTATCTCCCTTTTTCATCTTAATTTTTTGACCATTCCCTACAGTGGAAAAGCCAAGTCTACAGCCTGATAAGGTAACCATCTGCTCTATCTTCTGGGACCTGAGACCCTGGACTCATCACAGAAACCTGAAGATATTGTACATCAAACAGTGAGTGGTTGCAAACAATTCAGTGTAACAACAAACATTATCATATGTTTTAAGGTGTTATATACCCTAAAAAACTCTGCTAGATAACTATCTGCAGTCATCTAAAACATATATTCATTTTTGTGGGACTTATTTTAATGAATATCCTATATAAAAGTTAAGTTTTAAGTAGGTTTAAATTTTCAATGATTTACAGTTTATATACCTACCTAATATGCATTAAGATTACTGTGATTCGTAGCATGTAATCCAGTAACATCATCTTATGTCTTAAAATCCTTAGAAGAAAGGCCTGCAAGAGAGATACGACGTGCCAGAGCAACTAACTTTGCAACCAACACAGCAGCTAAAGGTCCAGAGACCTACAAGAGCAAGTTCAAAATCAATACTGGGATCAGTAGAGAGACAGAACCGACAAATCTTCAGACTACCTTCAAATGTGTGTTCTTTGGAGAGAACCACTCCACACACAAGTGCCAACAATTGAAGGATAAGTCCCCAGAAGAAAAGAAAAAAAATTGATCTGGATAACCAACTGTGTTTCGGATGTCTAAGAAAAGGCCATGTTACTAAGGAGTGTAAGAAAAAGTCCACATGCAGCATTTGGAAAGGACGCCATCCTACACCACTACATAAAGAACGTCCAAAGTAAGATAAATCCTCAATACCTAAAGATACTGAGGAAGGTAAGAAAGTATCAATATTCTCTTGCAGAGTGAGGGAAGGACAAAGTGACGGCACATCAGTGGTTGTACCAATGTGCATTTCAAATCCTAAAAGGAGGAACAAGAAAGTATATGCCTATGTGTTAAGTATATGCCTATGTGTTACTGGATGCCCAGAGTGATGTCGCCTTCAGTAATCAAGAAATCTGCAAGAAATTACAAGTTGCTACAGAACCAGTGAAGCTCAAACTTACCACAATGATGGGGAAAAACACATTAGTGAACAGTCAAAGGGTCAAAGGACTGAGAATTAGAGGACTTCATTCAAACTTCACATTAGATCTACCTGCAGCTTATACAAAAGACTATATACCTATAGATCGAGATTGCATACCTACCTGTGAAACAGCCAATAGATGGGAGCACATATCTGTCATATCTCATGAAATGCTCCCGCTGAAGGAGTTTGGTGTTGGACTGTTGATAGGTTACGATTGTCCAGAAGCCTTGGTACCACGAAAGGTAATCACAGGAGGAAAGGGAGATCCCTACGCTGTTCAAACTGATTTAGGATGGGGTATTATTGGAGGAAAACAGCAGATCACAAACTCAAGACAGGTGGCAGGATTGTGTCATCGAATATCTGTCCAAGAGTTACCAACTGTAAGTCCAGCAAAAGTAATCAAGATCCTTGAATCCGACTTTGCAAACATAAGTTCTAAAGAAAAGAGTGTATCCCAAGAAGACATAAAGTTTGTACACACTCTAGAAGAAAGTATTTAGCAGAATCAACAAGGTCATCTTGAAATGCCCTTACCTTTTAGAGAACGACCTCGTCGGCCAAATAACAGAAATCTTGCACTAGCAAGATTGAAATGTTTGAAGAAAAGGATGGTAAGAGATCCCAAACTGAAGAATGATTATTTGAAGTTCATGGAAGATATACTTGAAGAAGGACATGCAGAGAAAGTTAATAATCAACCTAAAGAAGGAGAAGTGTGGTACATCCCACATCAAGGTGTCTACCACTCAAAGAAATCAAAGAAACCAAAGAAACCAAGATTAGAGTGGTATTTGATTGCTCAGCAAAGTATGATGGTGTTGCATTGAATAATCATCTACTAAAAGGACCAGATTTTACAAACACTCTACCTGGAGTACTCTGTAGATTCAGAAAGTATCCTGCAGCAGTTAGGTGTGACATTGAAAAGATGTTCCACCAGTTTCATGTGAAGAATGAAGATAGAGAATTCCTGAGGTTTCTATGGTGGGAGGACGGAGATACAGATTCAGAGCCAGCAGAATACAGAATGGAAGTACACTTGTTTGGAGCAGCATTGTCTCCAGGTTGCGCCAATTATGGTATAAAGTACCTGGCCAATCAGAATGAAAAGGATGGCTCATCAGCAGCAAATTTTCTGAAGAAAAACTTTTATGTAGATGGTGGTCTGCAATAACACTAGAGAAAGAAAGCCAAGAGTTATGCACAAGAGGAAACCTGCACCTTCACAAATGTATCTCAAACAACAGAGAGGTACTGGAATCCATCAGTGACTCTGAACGTGCAGCAACAATGAAGAATGTAGATCTCAATTATGATCATCTTCCAGTTCAGAACGTACTCAGATTGGGATGAAATGTAGAGAATGACAAGTTCTTCTTTGAAGTATCTATTGAAGAGAAAGTTGCAACTAGACGTACCATTCTTTCTGCAGTGGCTTCTATATTTGATCCACTGGAATTCTTGGCCGCAGTGATACTACAAGAATTATGCAGACAGAAGTTGATATGGGACGAGCCCATACCTGAAAATTTGAGGCCAAGGTGGGAGTGTTGGATAAGAGACTTGCAAAACTTGAGAAAAAAGTTCAGATACCCAGATGTTTTGTACCTCATGATTTCATAAAAGTACAAGAAAATAGAACTTCATCACTTTTCAGATGCCAGTAGTTATGGTTATGGCCAGTGCTCCTACATCAGAGTGATAGGAGAAGAAAAGATACACTGTGCCCTGGTTATGAGGAAGGCCAGAGTTGCATCTACCAGTATTCAGACAATACCAAGACTTGAACTGACAGCAGCCATAGTTTTAGCATCAGTAAGCAAGTTTTTGAGAGGAGAATTAGAATTGAAAATAGATGAAGAATATTTTTGGACAGACTCACAAGTTGTCCTAGGATACATAAACAACGAAGCTTGAAGATTCTATATCCTTGTCGCCAACAGAGTTGAGAAAATTCGGGAAATAACAAATCCGGAACATTGGCATCACATTGACACAAAGCATAACCCAGCAGATCATGCTTCAAGAGGCCTGAATGTAACATAATTGAAAAATTCAAATTGGTTCACAGGCCCAGAGTTCCTTTGGGAAAAGTAAATCACGCCCAGTAATGGTTACACAGAATTGTCTATGGGTGATCCAGAAGTAAAAGTTTTTTTTATAGCGGAATGGATTGTTTTGGCCCATTTATCACCAAACAGAACCGCAATGAGTACAAGAGATATGGACTAATATTTACATGTCTGAGCTCCAGAGCAATTCACCTGGAAATGTTAGAGGATATGTCAACTGACACATTCATCAACGTCTTGAGATGTTTCATAGCCATTAGAGGTACTATATAGTAGAAAAAGGTTACAGCCAGCTCACCTTCCGATCCTGTGTAGCGGTGCACGGGGCGGACTCAAGCCAGTCCGGCGGTAAATAGACAAAGTAGAAAAAGGCTCCGGCACCAAAGGACGTTTTGTGAAAAAATCCCGGTCTTTATTAAATTCTTCACCAAAATACAGGTACAGACAGCAACAGTGACACAGGAACCCACTGCTCCCCACGATCTACGCGTTTCGAACGGTGTCGTTCTTAGTCATGATCTAAGGCGTCTGGCGTGCACCGGGCTGAAATAAGGCTCAACCCCGAGACCTCCGCCCACAAGGAGGGATCTCAAGAAACCAGGGTAAGTCAAAAATCAGTCCGGTGGACGCGAGACACCTGTGCAAACAAGTTCACCTGTGGCATAAACATTTCCATACCCGAAGTGCTACAACATATAATACTATATATAATACAATGAATAAAAATAGCAAAGTGTAATTACTCTACTCCAAAACAAAGAAAAAACCATATAGTTCTGACAAACATATATGCATATGATTCATAATTTGACAACCCAGCATTAATGTTGTTCATTGGGAACAGACAAACGATATATATCAAGGAAAAACATATCAGAAGAGAGAACTACATGTATATATATGTGTATATACAAACATATATATGCACACACGCAAGATTGATATAGAGTGAAGTTGATAATATTCCATAGTCCTATGTCAGTGAGGCCCAGATCCACCAAATTCTTTATGAAAAAATGAATGAATGAAATATTCAGCTAATCACTCTCAGCGAATTAACGCAAGGTGTGAACAGGCATCAAGGTTCATATGCAGAAACCAATCCGACATATTGTAATAATTAGGGTGTATTCGGGCGTCACTGACAAGACTACCATTTCACCCAGAGTTTGTCTTCTATCCTTCAGATCCGTCTGTTAAGAGGACGCTCCATGTGAACTGTGTCAAACTCTCCAAAGGACGGACTAGTCTATAAGAGAGGACTGGGCATGTTATTCCATTATAGTATAAACTTATGTAGCCCGACGATAGTGAAAAAGGACCACATAGTATAACTGGGACAAAATCTGTAAGTATTATATATACTTTTTTGGAAGCAAACAAACAGTGTATTTTATTGTTGTTATCTATGATTTTAGTCTTAGTATGGTTGTATTATCATCCTGATATATTATATTTAAGACAGACATTTATATATCAATAGTTTTTATACATTTTTTATATATTATTATTTGTTGTTATTGCTATCATCTCCTTTTCATTGTCTCCATGTTCATGTGCGCATTCCCATATATCATTCGAATATTTCAATATTCTCAACATCTGTCCAGATATAATTCTGGGGATATTATACAGAGAACATGGGGAAAGGAAAAGATAAAAGAAAAAAGCAGTAACATACAATGTGTCTGTCTTTGAATTCACCATTTGACATGGTAAGTTCCCATATGTGTTGGAACACATGAGTCAATTGTAATGCAGGGCAGCACAAATGTAACATCACAACATCGGTGTCTTATATGGGTCATACATAGTTCATTGATGAAAAATCCTCATAGTAATATATATGTCAAAATCACATGATAATCATAGAGCGGTCAGATCATACGTATCGGAGAGAGTGCATACGATTAATTAAAATTGACTAAAAAATAAAATATGTGTGGGTAAGTATAAAAACAAGGCAAAACCATGGTTATGCTGCATATAGATATTAGTACAGGTACATTAATTCCCTTTTGAGATTGAGACCGTATGGGACTCTGGTATTGAGTCTCCAGATCCAAAATGCTTCCCTGAGGAGGATTTTTTGTTTAATATCACCGCCTCTCTGGGGTAAAGTGACACGCTCAAAGGCAAAAGTACTTAGTGTGTCTATATTGCGGTTATGTATATGTATGAAATGGTATGCCGCATTAGATACTCCTGTGGCTGTTGGATTATGTATGTAGTTGAGATGTTCACGCAATCGGTCCTTAAATTTTCTGATAGTGCAGCCTACATATATTAAATCACAGGTGGTGCAAATAATAATGTAGATGACTCCCATCGTGTTACAATTTATGAAGCTCTTGACAGGGAAGGTTTCAGTATGCGTAGAGTTGTGGAATTGTTTGGTATTTTTAGCGACTTTACATGTTTTACATCTCGTGTGTCCACATTTCGAAAAACCAGTATATTTTAACCATGTAGATGGATTTTTGGGGCACATTGAGGTGTACATGGAGGGGGAGAGTGTTTTTCCCAAAGTGTCAGGTCTTTTATATACTACCCGGCAACCTTGTTTTAGAGTGTCCCTCAAGATGTCATCCTCATACAAAATAGGTAAACATCTATGAATGATGTTCTTGATTTCAGCAAACTGTCTGCTGTATGTGAGTACTATTGTTGGTATGATGTTATTATTTTTTTCATTTTTTTCACAGGTGGTTTCAAATTTGACACTATTTTTATTATTATGTCCATCCCTTCCTCCATTAATGACCAGATTTATTAATTCTCTCTTGGTATTAAGGTTTAGAAGTTTGGCTCTGGATTTATTTTTCGCAATTTTAAAACTCCTATAGAGCATCCATTGGGGATAGCCTCGCATTTGTAAACATCTCCACACTTCAATACATTCCCTGTCAAAAGTCTCATCTGTGCTGCAATTTCTCCTAGCTCTTGTGAATTCACCAACAGGAATACTTTTAATAGTATGAAGTGGATGATGGGAGTTGGCTTTAAGGATAGTGTTGCCAGACACCTCCTTACGGTAGGTCTCTGTCAACACCACCCTATCCGCCACCCCAATCAATGTCAAATCCAGAAAATGAATGGTTGTAGGATGATATACGTGTGTGAATCTCAAATTGTATGCATTCTGATTAAGGTAGTGAGCGAAGTCCGGTATGGCAGACACATCGCCCCCCCATATGAGGAGCAAATCATCGATGTATCTGCCATACCAGACAATGCACTCAGAGAAGGGATTGTCAACTGAGAAAACATACTTTTCCTCCCAGAACGCCATAGCTATATTAGCTAGAGATGGGGAGAATTTGGCTCCCATAGAAACACCTGAGATCTGGACATAAAAGACCTCATCAAATACAAAATAATTATGTGTTAGCAGATACGAAGTAACCTCCAACACATAATCAATGAACATGTCAGAGTAACCACTATATTTATGCAGGCTATACTCCAAGGCTAGGAGAGCATATGAGTGGGGAATGGAAGGATACAGCGCTACAACATCCAATGTGATCCAAGTGTATTCTTTGGACCAAGTACAATTATACATATACTTGAGTACATTATTTGTATCTCTAATGTATCCAGGTGATCTTTTTACTAAGGGTTGCAGCACTGAGTCCAACCATTCTCCTAATTTCTCCGTTAGGGATCCGATGCCAGACACTATGGGTCGTAAAGGTGGGGGGTTGAGCCCTTTGTGCATCTTAGGAAGGGCGTGGATTATGGGAGTAACGGGATATTCTACATTCAAAAAGTCAAATTGTTTTTGAGTTATGTGTCCCTTTTCCAGGCCCTTATCTAAGATGAGAGTCAGTTCTTTTTTATATGTTATAAGAGGGTTTTGTTTTAGAATGTGATATGTGGTGATGTCAGACAAGAGTCCCAACATCAGTGAGTGATAACATGTCTTGTCGAGCACCACCACAGACCCTCCCTTATCTGCCATCTTTATTATGAAATTTTTGTTATCTTCTAATTGTTTTAGGGCAGTTCTCTGCAGTGTATTCAGATTGTGTTTTTTGACAACAGGAATCGAACCCTGGACCTTCAGTAATTCTCTTTCTATCACTTCCTGAAATATGTCCATGCTGGTAGTACGGAATTTCAGGGGGTAGTAGTTTTTATTAGAAGTCTTAAAACTATGCTGTTTATTCTGGTCAAATGGTTCTCCTCCCTCCCCATGAAGATCCATGAAGGTCTTTAAAAGACAGATTGGTATATATATTGTCATCTGTCAGTTTATCCTCATTTGTCGCTGTATCTTCATGTGGAGGGGGGGGGCTTCAGAAAAACACCTTCGCAATGTAAGGTTCCTAATGAATCTATTCACTTGTAAAATAGTAGTGAAGGGATCAAAATTGGTATTAGGTACAAAATTCAAACCCAAGGAGAGTACATTCTTTTGGTCAGGGGTTAATTCCTGGCTAGACAGATTTATCACATCTAACATTATATTACTCTCCAAAGATCCAACATTCATTTGTTCTGCAGGCGGGTCGACATCTGGTGGGGTCTTTTTGTGTTTGCGACCCCCCCTTCTGTGCCGTTTTTTGGTTGTTCCAGTTTGTCCCTATTATTTCTACTTTTTTGATAGTAGGATAATTTGGGTTGATGGGGTTCACGGATTCGTGATTCATTGATTATATCTTCCCCTATAGATTCACAGGATTCAGATGTTTCAAGTTCCGAATTGCTGAAACTGACCCTGCGGGGTAAGTCCTGTTTAGTGGGGGTTTTCTTATTTTTGATGTATTTTTTATTGATGTATTTCTTTTTTAAGATGGATTTAGGTGTGCTATGCGGGTTTTCTCTTCTCCCCCATTCATATACTTGGTTGTTATTATAGTCAAAATTGCGAAAAATAAATCCAGAGCCAAACTTCTAAACCTTAATACCAAGAGAGAATTAATAAATCCGGTCATTAATGGAGGAAGGGATGGACATAATAATAAAAATAGTGTCAAATTTAAAACCACCTGTGAAAAAAATGAAAAAAATGAAAAAAATAATAACATCATACCAACAATAGTACTCACATACAGCAGACAGTTTGCTGAAATCAAGAACATCATTCATAGATGTTTACCTATTTTGTATGAGGATGACATCTTGAGGGACACTCTAAAACAAGGTTGCCGGGTAGTATATAAAAGACCTGACACTTTGGGAAAAACACTCTCCCCCTCCATGTACACCTCAATGTGCCCCAAAAATCCATCTACATGGTTAAAATATACTGGTTTTTCGAAATGTGGACACACGAGATGTAAAACATGTAAAGTCGCTAAAAATACCAAACAATTCCACAACTCTACGCATACTGAAACCTTCCCTGTCAAGAGCTTCATAAATTGTAACACGATGGGAGTCATCTACATTATTATTTGCACCACCTGTGATTTAATATATGTAGGCTGCACTATCAGAAAATTTAAGGACCGATTGCGTGAACATCTCAACTACATACATAATCCAACAGCCACAGGAGTATCTAATGCGGCATACCATTTCATACATATACATAACCGCAATATAGACACACTAAGTACTTTTGCCTTTGAGCGTGTCACTTTACCCCAGAGAGGCGGTGATATTAAACAAAAAATCCTCCTCAGGGAAGCATTTTGGATCTGGAGACTCAATACCAGAGTCCCATACGGTCTCAATCTCAAAAGGGAATTAATGTACCTGTACTAATATCTATATGCAGCATAACCATGGTTTTGCCTTGTTTTTATACTTACCCACACATATTTTATTTTTTAGTCAATTTTAATTAATCGTATGCACTCTCTCCGATACGTATGATCTGACCGCTCTATGATTATCATGTGATTTTGACATATATATTACTATGAGGATTTTTCATCAATGAACTATGTATGACCCATATAAGACACCGATGTTGTGATGTTACATTTGTGCTGCCCTGCATTACAATTGACTCATGTGTTCCAACACATATGGGAACTTACCATGTCAAATGGTGAATTCAAAGACAGACACATTGTATGTTACTGCTTTTTTCTTTTATCTTTTCCTTTCCCCATGTTCTCTGTATAATATCCCCAGAATTATATCTGGACAGATGTTGAGAATATTGAAATATTCGAATGATATATGGGAATGCGCACATGAACATGGAGACAATGAAAAGGAGATGATAGCAATAACAACAAATAATAATATATAAAAAATGTATAAAAACTATTGATATATAAATGTCTGTCTTAAATATAATATATCAGGATGATAATACAACCATACTAAGACTAAAATCATAGATAACAACAATAAAATACACTGTTTGTTTGCTTCCAAAAAAGTATATATAATACTTACAGATTTTGTCCCAGTTATACTATGTGGTCCTTTTTCACTATCGTCGGGCTACATAAGTTTATACTATAATGGAATAACATGCCCAGTCCTCTCTTATAGACTAGTCCGTCCTTTGGAGAGTTTGACACAGTTCACATGGAGCGTCCTCTTAACAGACGGATCTGAAGGATAGAAGACAAACTCTGGGTGAAATGGTAGTCTTGTCAGTGACGCCCGAATACACCCTAATTATTACAATATGTCGGATTGGTTTCTGCATATGAACCTTGATGCCTGTTCACACCTTGCGTTAATTCGCTGAGAGTGATTAGCTGAATATTTCATTCATTCATTTTTTCATAAAGAATTTGGTGGATCTGGGCCTCACTGACATAGGACTATGGAATATTATCAACTTCACTCTATATCAATCTTGCGTGTGTGCATATATATGTTTGTATATACACATATATATACATGTAGTTCTCTCTTCTGATATGTTTTTCCTTGATATATATCGTTTGTCTGTTCCCAATGAACAACATTAATGCTGGGTTGTCAAATTATGAATCATATGCATATATGTTTGTCAGAACTATATGGTTTTTTCTTTGTTTTGGAGTAGAGTAATTACACTTTGCTATTTTTATTCATTGTATTATATATAGTATTATATGTTGTAGCACTTCGGGTATGGAAATGTTTATGCCACAGGTGAACTTGTTTGCACAGGTGTCTCGCGTCCACCGGACTGATTTTTGACTTACCCTGGTTTCTTGAGATCCCTCCTTGTGGGCGGATGTCTCGGGGTTGAGCCTTATTTCAGCCCGGTGCACGCCAGACGCCTTAGATCATGACTAAGAACGACACCGTTCGAAACGCGTAGATCGTGGGGAGCAGTGGGTTCCTGTGTCACTGTTGCTGTCTGTACCTGTATTTTGGTGAAGAATTTAATAAAGACCGGGATTTTTTCACAAAACGTCCTTTGGTGCCGGAGCCTTTTTCTACTTTGTCCATTAGAGGTACTGTCAGAGATCTTAGATCTGACCAAGGATCTAATTTTGTCAGAGCAAAGAATAAATTAAAGAAAGCTCTAAAAGAGATCGATAAAGAAAAAGTAACTGAGTATTTGTTAGAGAAACAGTGTGATTTTTATATGAATGCTCCACATGCAAGCCATACAGGAGGAGTTTGGGAAAGACAAATCAGGACTGTAAGAAATGTGTTAAGTTCAGTGTTGAAAAAGAATGCCGGAAGAATAGATGATGCTTCACTTAGGACCCTGTTCTATGAAGTAATTTCTATTGTTAGCAGTCATCCACTTACAGTTGATAACATTAACGATCCAAGAAGTTTGGACCCTTTAACTCTCAACAATCTACTTCACCTTAAGTCTGATTACATACAGCCACCACCTGGCAAGTTCACCAAAGAGGATTTATATGCTAAAAGGAGATGGCAAAGAGTTAAATATCTATCAAAACTGTTTTGTAATAGATGGAGAAAAGAGTACTTAGCCAATCTGATGCTATGAAGTAAATGGCAAACACCCAGAAGAAATGTCCAAGTTGGTGACATAGTGTTAGTGAAAGAAGAAGATTTACCTAGAAGTCAATTGACTTGAACATGGCATTACCTCCTGATAAATGGGGTAAAGCACTATCATTATTTAAAAAAGCCACTATTTGTACCAATCATAGGGAACAATTATATAAAATGACAACGAGGTGAAATTACATTGCTTTTACGAAAATTGTTCGGACATGTGCTGGAGAGAGTGTGGTCAGAGAGGAACTTTAATCCATATCTTTTGGAACTGTCCTAAACTGGTAAAACTAAAAGAAGATATGACCACACTAGTTAGTATGGTGACAGGTAAATCAATGGTGATCTCTCCTGAGTTAGCACTATTAAACTTAGGAATGGACAAATTGAATCCTCTGAGCCGATTTCCGATCACTCTTACTTTTGTTGCATATAGAATCACATTGGCTAAGCTTTGGAAAGCCAAAGTCATACCGACTATAACAGACATCATAAATATTGTATAAAAAAACTACATTAATGACCAAATGTATGCAGGGTACTCAAACACGAATGACAAAATGCTTTTGAATTGGAAAGTATGGTTAAAACATTTCCCTCAACAGTAGACTATGTATTACAAATGTCAAGGATTTGTCAACCGAGAATTGGTTAGATGAGAGTTAATAAAAGGAGACATTTATTTCAGTTTTCTTTCTGTTATAACTTGTGCATGTTGCACTTTACTTATTATATATATATTAAGTTTATTTGCAACATAATGTTGATAACATTATACAACAATATTATGTTGATATCATTAAAACAATGTGAATTTGTGATAAAAACATTGATATTCATATATGTACTCACTATTTTCTGTACTTATACTATATGATATTGTATTACTTCGTATATGTTTTGAATATGAAATCCCAATAAAAATTACTTTAAAAGAAATTGGCCAAAGTTCTAGAAGTTCAAAAGGATGAAGACAGTTTAGTAAGGCTACTTTCACACTAGCGTTCGGAGCGGATCCGTCTGATGTTTCATCAGACGGATCCGTTCCGATAATGCAGACGTTTGCATCCGTTCAGAACGGATCCGTCTGCATTATTACTTAGGAAATTTTCTAAGTCTGAAAGTAGCCTGAGCGGATCCGTTCAGACTTTACATTAAAAGTCAATGGGGAACGGATCCGCTTGAAGATTGAGCCATATGGTGTCATCTTCAAGCGGATCCGTCCTCATTGACTTCCATTATAAGTCTGGACGGATCCGCTCGCCTCCGCACGGCCAGGCGGACACCCAAATGCTGCAAGCAGCGTTCAGGTGACCGCTCACTGAGCGGAGCGGAGGCTGAGCGCTGGCAGGCGGATGCATTCTCAGTGGATCCGCCTCCACCGAGAATGCATTGGGGCCGGACGGCTGCGTTCAGGACCGCTCGTGAGCCCCTTCAAACGGAGCTCACGAGCGGACACCTGAACGCAGGTGTGAAAGTAGCCTAAGAAGAGTGTTGTTACAAGTAGGAGACTCAAAATTGACAAAAAAGGAAACGTCTCACTACTCCACTCTAGTTGGAACGCCCTATACAGAAGTTAGTTGTTCTATTTGAGAGTGATAAAACTTGAGAGTTGAGAACATGATGGGAAATTCCTAAAATTCATGTTTAAGTCCTACCACTAAGAACATAGAATTATAGGTAATTTTGGTGGCAGTGTAGCTGGCCAGCTAAGACCTGTCCTAGGTTGCTAATATAGCTTGTGTGTTTATACAGCTAGATCTGCCAATAACCTTAATACAGTTCCTATGTTTGTGTGTTAAAGACAAAAGAAGAGTTATTTACAGTGACTTCATGTTTGGATGTCATTTAGTAGTTCTATTTTGTGTTCACAGAAGCAGAAAATATAATATGCCTTTAAGATTCATTATATGGATGTGAGGTAAACTCAATGACACAACAGAAACAACAGAAAGCATAGAGTTAAACTGTTGTTGCTGGGCAGGAGTCTAGACCAATCACAGCCAGCCTCACACACAGCAGGAGTTTTGACCAATCACAGCCAGCCTAGCAGGAACTAATAGAAATTATTATTCACCAGAGAGAGAAGCTGAACAGACATTCACTCCACTAAGAGAGAAACCAGAGAGGCAGAGAGGCCAAAATAGGTATTTAAAACAGTTATATAATGTTCCTACTGTGAATATAGTGATTAGAACTGTATACTGAACCAGTTGTGTGTTTACTTACAGTTCCACCAAATTCAAATGCAAACTACAAAGTTCACAATCCAAATTCAAATTCCATATTGCAATCCAAATTGCATACAAACATATCAGATCATACTCAACCAATCTGCAAATAGTTACTGCTAACTGCATACTGCAAATTGCAACCAAATTCAGCAAGTGAACAATTAGTTAGACCTCAGATATTCCTCTCAGAGAGATCATAAAGTGCTTAAATAACTTAAAGTGAGAGTACAGATACTCAAGAGAGAAATATATCCACCATTTTATGTTGAATGACAAGATTGAACAGTTGAATCAATATCTTATGCATACTGGCCTTTTGTGATACTTTATTCAAAACGTGTTGTGTACATGGACTATCTGCTGCGGAGGCGGCAGTGTTATCTGAGGAAAATTTGAAGTTAATAAAGAAGTTATTTCAAGCATTTGGTGTGCTCTTTAACCACCTCAGCCCCCCTAGCTTAAACACCCTGAAAGACCAGACCACTTTTTACACTTCTGACCTACACTACTTTCACCGTTTATTGCTCGGTCATGCAACTTACCACCCAAATGAATTTTACCTCCCTTTCTTCTCACTAATAGAGCTTTCATTTGGTGGTATTTCATTGCTGCTGACATTTTTACTTTTTTTGTTATTAATCGAAATTTTACGATTTTTTTGCAAAAAAATGAAATTTTTCACTTTCAGTTGTAAAGTTTTGCAAAAAAACCGACATCCAAATATTAATTTTTCTCTAAATTTATTGTTCTACATGTCTTTGATAAAAAAAAAAATGTTTGGGTAAAAAAAAAAATGGTTTGGGTAAAAGTTATAGCGTTTACAAACTATGGTACAAAAATGTGAATTTCCGCTTTTTGAAGCAGCTCTGATTTTCTGAGCACCTGTCATGTTTCCTGAGGTTCTACAATGGCCAAACAGTACAAACACCCCACAAATGACCCCATTTCGGAAAGTAGACACCCTAAGGTATTCGCTGATGGGCATAGTGAGTTCATAGAACTTTTTATTTTTTGTCACAAGTTAGCGGAAAATGATGATTTTTTATTTTTATTTTGTTTTTTATTTTATTCCACTAACTTGTGACAAAAAATAAAAACTTCCATGAACTCACTATGCCCATCACGAAATACCTTGGGGTGTATTCTTTCCAAAATGGGGTCACTTGTGGGGTAGTTATACTGCCCTGGCATTTTAGGGGCCCAAATGTGTGCAAAGTAGTTTGAAATCAAAATCTGTAAAAAATGGCCGGTGAAATCCGAAAGGTGCTCTTTGGAATGTGGGCCCCTTTGCCCACCTAGGCTGCAAAAAAGTGTCACACATGTAGTATTGCCGTACTCAGGAGAAGTTGGGCAATGTTTTTTGGGGTGTCATTTTACATATACCCATGCTGGGTGAGAGAAATATCTTGGCAAAAGACAACTTTTCCCATTTTTTTATACAAAGTTGGCATTTGACCAAGATATTTCTCTCACCCAGCATGGGTATATGTAAAATGACACCCCAAAACACATTGCCCAACTTATCCTGAATACGGCAATATCAGATGTGTGACACTTTTTTGCAGCCTAGGTGGGCAAAGGGGCCCACATTCCAAAGAGCACCTTTAGGATTTCACCGGTCTTTTTCTACACATTTTGATTTCAAACTACTTGCCACACATTAGGGCCCCTATAATGCCAGGGCAGTATAACTACCCCACAAGTGACACCATTTTGGAAAGAAGACACCCCAAGGTATTCCGTTAGGGGCATGGCGAGTTGCTAGAATTTTTTATTTTTTGTCACAAGTTAGCGGAAAATGATGATTTTTTTTTTTTTTATTACAAAGTATCCTATTCCACTAACTTGTGACCAAAAATCAAAACTTCCATGAACTCACTATGCCCATCACGAAATACCTGGGAGTGTCTTCTTTCCAAAATGGGGTCACTTGTGGGGTAGTTATACTGCCCTGGAATTTTAGGGGCCCGAATGCGTGAGAAGTGGTTTGAAATCAAAATCTGTAAAAAATGGCCGGTGAAATCCGAAAGGTGCTCTTTGGAATGTGGGCCCCTTTGCCCACCTAGGCTGCAAAAAAGTGTCACACGTGGTATCGTCGTACTCAGGAGAAGTTGGGCAATGTGTTTTGGGGTGTCATTTTACATATACCCATGCTGGGTGAGATAAATATCTTGGTCAAATGCCAACTTTGTATAAAAAAATGGGAAAAGTTGTCTTTTGCCAAGATATTTCTCTCACCCAGCATGGGTATATGTAAAAAGACACCCCAAAACACATTGCCCAACTTCTCCTGAGTACGGTGATACCAGATGTGTGACTTTTTTTGCAGCCTAGGTGGGCAAAGGGGCCCACATTCCAAAGAGCACCTTTAGGATTTCACCGGCCATTTTTTACAGATTTTGATTTCAAACCACTTCTCACGAATTCGGGCCCCTAAAATGACAGGGCAGTATAACTACCCCACAAGTGACCCCATTTTGGAACGAAGACACCCCCAGGTATTTCGTGATGGGCATAGTGAGTTCATGGAAGTTTTGATTTTTTGTCACAAGTTAGTGGAATATGAGACTTTGTAAGAAAAAAAAAAAAGGAAAAAAATCCACATTTTCCGCTAACTTGTGACAAAAAATAAAAAATTCTAGGAACTCGCCATGCCCCTCACGGAATACCTTGGGGTGTCTTCTTTCCAAAATGGGGTCACTTGTGGGGTAGTTATACTGCCCTGGCATTCTAGGGGCCCTAATGTGTGGTAAGTAGTAAATGACCTGTGAAATCCTAAAGGTGCTCTTTGGAATGTGGGCCCCTTTGCCTACCTAGGCTGCAAAAAAGTGTCACACATGTGGTATCGCCGTATTAAGGAGAAGTTGGGCAATGTGTTTTGGGGTGTCTTTTTACATATACTCATGCTGGGTGAGAGAAAAATCTCGGCAAAAGACAACTTTTCCCATTTTTTATACAAAGTTGGCATTTGACCAAGATATTTATCTCACCCAGCATGGGTATATGTAAAATGACACCCCAAAACACATTGCCCAACTTCTCCTGAGTACGGCAATACCAGATGTGTGACACTTTTTTGCAGCCTAGATGCGCAAAGGGGCCTACATTCCTTTTATGAGGGCATTCTTAGACATTTGGATCCCAGACTTCTTCTCACGCTTTAGGGCCCCTAAAATGCCAGGGCAGTATAAATACCACACATGTGACCCCATTTTTGAAAGAAGACACCCCAAGGTATTCAATGAGGGGCATGGCGAGCTCATAGAATTTTTTTTTTTTTTGGCACAAGTTAGCAGAAATTGATTTTTTTTTTTTTTCTCACAAAGTCTCCCTTTCCGCTAACTTGGGACAAAAATTTCAATCTTTCATGGACTCAATATGCCCCTCACGGAATACCTTGGGGTGTCTTATTTCCGAAATGGGGTCACATGTGGGGTATTTTATACTGTCCTGGCATTCTAGGGGCCCTAAAGCGTGAGAAGAAGTCTGGAATATAAATGTCTAAAAATTTTTACGCATTTGGATTCCGTGAGGGGTATGGTGAGTTCATGTGAGATTTTATTTTTTGACACAAGTTAGTGGAATATGAGACTTTGTAAGAAAAAAAAAAGAATTCCGCTAACTTGGGCCAAAAAAATGTCTGAATGGAGCCTGACAGGTGGGTGATCAATGACAGGGGGGTGATCAATGAGAGGGGGGTGATCAGGGAGTCTATATGGGGTGATCACCCCCCTGTCATTGATCACCCCCCTGTCATTGATCACCCCCCTGTAAGGCTCCATTCAGATGTCCGTATGTGTTTTGCGGATCCGATCCATGTATCTGTGGATCAGTAAAAAACATACGGACATCTGAATGCAGCCTTACAGGGGGGTGATCAATGACAGGGGGGTGATCAATGACAGGGGGGTGATCAGGGAGTCTATACGGGGTGATCACCCCCCTGTCATTGATCACCCCCCTGTAAGGCTCCATTCAGATGTCCGTATGTGTTTTGCGGATGCGATCCATGTATCCGTGGATCTGTAAAAAACATACGGACGTCTGAATGGAGCCTTACAGGGGAGTGATCAATGACAGGGGGGTGATCAATGACAGGGGGGTGATCAATGACAGGGGGGTGATCAGGGAGTCTATATGGGGTGATCAACCCCTGTCATTGATCACCCCCCTGTAAGGCTCCATTCAGATGTCCGTATGTGTTTTGCGGATCCGATCCATGTATCCGTTGATCCGTAAAAAACATACGGACATCTGAATGCAGCCTTACAGGGGGATGTTCAATGACAGGGGGGTGATCAATGACAGGGGGGTGATCAGGGAGTCTATATGGGGTGATCACCCCCCTGTCATTGATCACCCCCGTGTAAGGCTTCATTCAGATGTCCGTATGTGTTTTGCGGATCCGATCCATGTATCCGTGGATCCGTAAAAAACATACTGACATCTGAATGGAGCCTTACAGACAGGGGGGTGATCAATGACAGGGGGGTGATCAGGGAGTTTATATGGGGTGATCACCCCCCTGTAAGGCTCCATTCAGACGTCTGTATGTGTTTTGCGGATCCGATCCATGTATCCGTGGATCCGTAAAAAACATACGGACATCTGAATGCAGCCTTACAGGGGGGTGATCAATGACAGGGGGGTGATCAGGGAGTTTATATGGGGTGATCACCCCCTGTAAGGCTCCATTCAGACGTCTGTATGTGTTTTGCGGATCCGATCCATGTATCCGTGGATCCGTAAAAAACATACGGACATCTGAATGCAGCCTTACAGGGGGGTGATCAATGACAGGGGGGTGATCAATGACAGGGGGGTGATCAGGGAGTCTATATGGGGTGATCACCCCCCTGTCATTGATCACCCCCCTGTAAGGCTCCATTCAGATGTCCGTATGTGTTTTGCGGATCCGATCCATGTATCCGTGGATCCGTAAAAAACATACTGACATCTGAATGGATCCTTACAGGGGGGTGATCAATGACAGGGGGGTGATCAGGGAGTTTATATGGGGTGATCACTATATGGGGTAAGGCTCCATTCAGACGTCTGTATGTGTTTTGCGGATCCGATCCATGTATTCGTGGATCCGTAAAAGACATACGGACGTCTGAATGGAGCCTTATAGGGGAGTGATCAATGACAAGGGAGTGATCAATGACAGGGGGGTGATCAGGGAGTCTATATGGGGTGATCAACCCCTGTCATTGATCACCCCCCTGTAAGGCTCCATTCAGACATCCGTATATGTTTTGCGGATCCGATCCATGTATCAGTGGATCCGTAAAAATCATATGGCTGTCTGAATGGAGCCTTACAAGGGGGTGATCAATGACAGGGGGGTGATCAATGACAGGGGGGTGTTTAGGGAGTCTATATGGGGTGATCAGGGGTGATCAGGGGTTAATTAGGGGTTAATAAGTGACAAGGGGGGGGTGTAGTGTAGTGTGGTGATTGGTGCAACTTTACAGAGCTACCTGTGTCCTCTGGTGGTCGATCCAAACAAAAGGGACCACCAGAGGACCAGGTAGCAGGTATATTAGACGCTGTTATCAAAACAGCGTCTAATATACCTGTTAGGGGTTAAAAAAACCGCATCTCCAGCCTGCCAGCGAACGATCGCCGCTGGCAGGCTGAAGATCCACTCGCTTACCTTCCGATCCTGTGAACGCGCGCGCCTGTGTGTGCGCGTTCACAGGAAATCTCGCGTCTCGCGAAAGGACGCGTATATGTGTCCACCCAGAAAAGCAGGGCCGCCGCCAGGACGCAATCCTGCGTACGGTGGTCCTGAGGCGGTTAAATCTACTGTTTCCATAGAAAGGCGCTAGAGGAATTACAGAGTAATAGACAGTATGGTTAGACCAAAAGTCAGAAATATCAAAATTCTACTAAAGTGCGCCTGCCACACTATCAGTATTTTGTGGAAACAGCATATAGAACCCAATAATGAGTATTTGTTAGAAGACAGTAAATCAAACCCCTCAATCAATATTTGCGGGAAGCTGGTGTATCGCTGGCCTCAATCAATATTTTGTGGAAGCTGGTATATCAATCCCCTTTATCAGTATTTTGTGGAAACAGGTATATAGAAACCAATAATGAGCTTTTGCTAGTAGCAGGTAAATCAAACCCCTTAACCAATATTTGGTGAAAGCCGGTGTATCGCACGCCATAATCAATATTTGGTGGAAGACGGTATATCAATATCCTCTATCAGAATTTTGTGCAATCTACAGACAAAGAAAAAAACCAAATAGATATAAATACAGTGTTACCCTGAATAAAAACCTATGAATAAAAATTCCTCGTTAAGACCCTGAGGGGATAAGCTGTCCAAATTAAAGATCCAGCGGGATTCAGCTTTAAGCAAACATTGTGTCATATGTACACCCCTAATGTTGTGCTGGATCCTTTCTAGACCCACCACCTCCAAACCATTATACTTACCAGCATGGTGATCCAAAAAAGTGAGTAGCTACAGAAGTGAGAGGTTTCTCCTTTTCAGTCCTATCCCGGGCAGCCAAGGTGATGTTAGACATGTGCTGCTGGATTCATTTCCGCAGTTCCTGCAAAGTCTGCCCCACATAAATTTTCTTGCATGGACAAATGATGCCATATACGATGTTTCTGGTACGGCAATTAACATAATGATTGAGGCGTATGCATTGCTCATCCTTTGTGAAGTTATCTTTACCCAACATGAACGGGCAAATATTGCATTGGCCACACGGATATGTGCCCCTCAATCTGACCCCTCTCCCCAGTCCTCGGGTGGGGCGCTGGAAATGACTTCGTACAAGTCGGTCCTTGAAAGATGGTGCCTTGCGTGCAATGATTTTTGGTTTACTGTCTACATACGGTAGCAGCCTTTGGTCGGACATAAGTAGGAACCAATGATTCTCCAAGATCTTGTAGAGTGCTGTCCACTGGTTGTTATAGCGGGTGATAAGGTGTATTTTACCATCCCGAATTTTAGGTTTCGGGGTGAACAACTTGGTTCGATCAGAACCCTTAGCTTCTTCATAGGCACGGGATATAATTTTCTTGGGGTAGCCCCTATCCTTAAAGCGTGAAGATAAATCCTCTGAGGCTGTCTTGAAATCGGTCAAATACGTGCAATTACGGCGTAACCTGAGGAATTGACCTTTCGGTATTCCATTTTTCATATGCGCCGGATGGAAACTCCCATAGTGCAACAAACTGTTGGTAGCGGTGCTCTTTCTATATAGTGCATTTAGGTAGTGCAGCATTTGTCTGCGGTTTTGCTGCGTTATCGTATCTACACAAAATAATAAACATTATTGGAACCGATCATATCGACTGAGGTGATTTACCAGTTGCCCCCCCCCCCAATTTTTTTTTATTGAAACAGGGGTGTTTTATACCAATAATATACTTTATATAGTTCATTTTGGTAGTGCAGCAGTTTTCTGCGGTTTTGCTGCGTTACCGCATCTACACAGAGTGAAGAACACTATTGTAACAAATAATTTCTACTGGTGTGATATACCAGTTGCCCCCCAAAAAACTGATTGAAGTAGGGGTGTTAAATACCAATAATATACTTTCTATATAGTGAAGTTAGGTATAGCAGCATTTGTCTGCGGTTTTGCTGCGTTATCGCATCTACACAAAGTAACAAACACTATTGGAACCAATAATTTCTACTGGTGTGATTTGCCAGTTGCCCCCCAAAAATGATTGAAGCAAGGGTGTTATATAAAAATAATATACTTTCTATAAAGTGCATTTAGGTAGTGCAGCATTTGTCTGCGGTTTTGCTACGTTATCGCATCTACACAGAGGGACAAACACTATTGGAACCAATAATTTCCACTGGTATGATTTACCAGTTGCCCCCCCAAAAAAACTAATTAAAGCAGGGCTGTTATATACCAATAATATGCTTTCTTTATAGTGCATTTAGGTAGTGCAGCAATTGTTTGCGGTTTTACGGTGTTACCGCATCTACACAGAGTGACAAACGCTATTGGAACAAATAATTTCTACTGGTGTAATTTACCCGTTGCCCCCCAAAAAAGTGATTGAGGCAGGGGTGTTATATACCAATAATATACTGTCTATATGGTGCATTTAGGTAGTACAGTATTTGTTTGCGGTTTTGCTGCGTTACCGCATCTACACAGAGTGACAAACAGTACTAGAACCAATAATTTCTACTGGTGTGATTTACCAGCTGCCCCCCCAAAAACTGATTAAAGCGGGGCTGTTATATAAAAACAGTATACTTTCTATATAGTGCATTTAGGTAGTGCAGCATTTGTCTGCGGTTTTGCTGTGTTACCGCATCTAGAGAGTGACAAACAATATTAGAACCAATCATTTCTACTGGTGTGATTTACTAGTTACCCCAAAAAAATAATGATTGAAGAAGGGGTGTTATATACTAATAATAAACTTTCTATGCAGTGCCTTTAGGTTGTGCAGCATTTGTTTGCGGTTTTGCTGCGTTACAGCATCTACACAGAGTGACAAATGCAATTAGAGCAAATAATTTCTAGTGGTGTGATTTAAAAGTTGCCCCCCAAAAAAATTGATTGAAGAAGGGGTGTTATATACCAATAATATACTTTCTATATATTGCATTTAGGTAGTGCAGCATTTGTTTGCAGTTTTGCTGCGTTACCGCATCTACACAGAGTGACAAACACTATTGGAACCAATAATTTCTACTGGTGTGATTTACCAGTTGCCCCCCCAAAAACTGATTGAAGCAGGGCTGTTATATAACAATAATATACTTTCTATATAGTGCATTTAGGTAGTGCAGCATTTGTTTGCGGTTTTGCTGTGTTACCGCATCTTCACAGAGTGACAAACGCTATTGTAGCAAATAACTTCTACTGGTGTGATTTACCAGTTGCCCCTAAAAAAAACTGATTAAAGCAGGGGTGTTATAAAACAATAATATACTTTCTATATAGTACATTTAGGTAGTGCAGTATTTGTTTGTGGTTTTGCTGCGTTACCGCATCTACACAGATTGACAAACACTTTTGGAAGCAATAATTTCTACTGGTGTGATTTTCAAGTTGCCCCTCAAAAAAATTATTGAAGCAGGGGTGTTATATACCAATAATAGGCTTTCTATATAGTTAATTTAGGTATTGCAGCATTTGTTTGCGGTTTTGCTGCATAACCGCATCTACACAGAGTGACAAGCAATATTGGAACCAATAATTTCTACTGGTGTGATTTACCAGTTGCACCCAAAAAAAAAGATTGAAGAAGGGGTGTTATATACCAATAATAAACTTTCTATGCAGTGCCTTTAGGTAGTGCAGCATTTGTTTGTGGTTTTGCTGCATTACCGCATCTACACACAGTGACAAACGCTATTGGAAGAAATAATTTCTACTGGTGTGATTTACCAGTTGCCCCCCTATAAAACTGATTGAAGCAGGGGTGTTATATACTAATAATATACTTTCTATATAGTGCATTTAGGCAGTGCAGAATTTGTTTGCAGTTTTGTTGTGTTACACCCTCTGCATAGAGTCACAAACGCTATTGGAACAAATAAAATCTACTGGTGTGATTTACTACTTGCCCCCCATAAAAAATTGTTTGGAGAAGTGGTGTTATATACCAATAATATATTTTCTATTTAGTGCATTTAGGTAGTGCAGGATTTATTTGCGGTTTTGCTGCGTTACCGCATCTATACAGAGTGACAAACGCTATTGGAAGCAATAATTTCTACTTATGTGATTTGCCAGTTGCCCCCCAAAAAATTTATTGAAGCAGGGGTGTTATATACCAATAATATGATTTCTATATAGTGCATTTAGGCAGTAAAAGCATGGTACCATGAGCTCCATTTTCTTCTGTTTTTGCTTTTATACTTGGGAGCTTGTACCGAGTTACAAATCACGGGTGCCCCTTGTGGTCATATTAGATGGGCACTGTCCCTCACTCCCCTTTGGGACACCCTGTGTCGTTTTCGTTTTTCTAATTGCATTTTGGTAGTGTAGCATTTGTTTGTGGTTTTACTGCGTTACCGCATCTACACAGAGTGACAAACACTATTGGAAGCAATAATTTCTACTGGTGTGATTTACCAGTTGCCCCCGAAAAAAAGTTGATTGAGGCAGGGGTGTTATATGCCAATAATATACTTTCTAAATAGTGCATTTAGGTAGTACAGCATTTTTTTGTGGTTTTGCTGCGTTACCACATCTACACAGACTGACAAACACTATTGGTACAAATAATTTCTACTGGTGTAAGTTAAAAGTTGCCTCATTAAAAAACTGATTGAAGCAGGGGTATTATATGCCAATAATGTACTTTCTATATAGTGCATTTAGGTTGTGCAGCATTTGTTTGCCATTTTCCTGCGTTATCGTATCTACACAGAGGGACAAACGCTATTGAAACAAATCATTTCCTACTTGTGTGATTTACCAGTTGCCCCCCAAAAAAACTGATTAAAGCTGGGGTGTTATATATAAATAATATACTTTCTACATAGTGCATTTAGGTAGTGCAGCATTTGTTTGCGGTTTTGCTGCATTATAGCATCTACACAGAGTGACAAATACTATTTGAAGCAATCATTTCTACTGGTGAGATTTGCCAGTTGCCCCCCAAAAAAACTGATTGAAGCAGGGGTGTTATATACCAATAATATGCTTTCTATATAGTGCATTGAGATTGTCACTCTCTAGATGTGGTAACACAGCAAAACCGCAAACAAATGCTGCACTACCTAAATGCACTTTATAGAAAGTATATTATTTTTATATAACAGCCCTGCTTTAATCAGTTTTGGGGGGGCAACTGGTAAATCACACCAGTAAAAATGATTGGTTCCAATAGTGTTTATCACTCTGTGTAGATGCGATAGCGCAGCAAAACCGCAGAAAAATGCTGCACTACCTAAATGCACTATATAGAAAGTATATTATTGGTATATAACACCGTTGCTTCAATTAGTTTTTTGAGGCGGCAACTGGTAAATCACACCAGTAGAAATTATTTGTTTCAATAGCGTTTGTCACTCTGTGTAGATGCGGTAACCCAGTAAAAACGCAAACAAATGCTGCACTACCTAAATGCACTATATAGAAAGTATATTATTGTTATATAACAGCCCTGCTTCCATCAGTTTTTTGGGGGGCAACTGGTAAATCACACCAGTAGAAATTATTGCTTCCAATAGCGTTTGTCACTCTGTGTAGATGCGGTAACGCAGCAAAACCGCAAACAAATTCTGCACTACCTAAATGCACTATATAGAAAGTATATTATTGTTATATAACAGCTTTGCTTTAATTATTTTTTTTGGAGGGCAACTGATAAATCACACCAGTAAAAAGTATTGGTTCCAATAGCGTTTTTCACTCTGTGTAAATGCGATAACACAGCAAAACCGCAGACAAATGCTGCTCTACCCAAATGCACTATATAGAAAGTATATTATTGGTATATAACACCCCTGCTTCAATCAATTTTTTTCGGAGGCCACTGGTAAATCACACCAGTAGAAATTATTTGTTCCAATACTGTTTGTCACTCTGTGTAGATGCGGTAACCCAGTAAAACAGCAAATAAATGCTGCACAAACAATATTAGAACCAATAATTTCTACTAGTGTGATTTACCAGTTACCCCAACAAAAAACTGATTGAAGTATGGGTGTTATATACCAATAATAAACTTTCTATATAGTGCATTTAGGTTGTGCAGCATTTGTTTGCGGTTTTGCTGCGTTACAGCATCTACACAGGGTTACAAACGCAATTAGAGCAAATAATTTCTAGGGGTGTGATTTAAAAGTTGACCCCCAAAAAAATTGATTGAAGAAGGGGTGTTATATACCAATAATATACTTTCTGTATAGTGCATTTACAGTCAAGTCCATAAGTATTGAGACATCGACACAATTCAAAATTTTGTGGCTCTATACACCATCACAATGGATTTGAAATTAAATTAACAAGATGTGCTTTAACTGCAGACTGTCAGCTTTAATTTGAGGGTATTTACATCCAAATCAGGTGAACGGTGCAGGAATTACAATAGTTTGCATATGTGCCTCCCACTTGTTAAGGAACCAAAAGTAATGGGACAGAATAATAATCATAAATCAAACTTTCATTTTTTAATACTTGGTTGCAAATCCTTTGTAGTCAATTACAGCCTGAAGTCTGGAACGCATAGACATCACCAGACGCTGGGTTTCATCCCTGGTGATGCTCTGCCAGGCCTCTGCTGCAACTGTCTTCAGTTCCTGCTTGTTCTTGGGGCATTTTCCCTTCAGTTTTGTCTTCAGCTAGTGAAATGCATGCTCAATCGGATTCAGGTCAGGTGATTGACTTGGCCATTGCATAACATTCCACTTCTTTCCCTTAAAAAACTCTTTGGTTGCTTTTGCAGTATGCTTTGGGTTATTGTCCATCTGCACTGTGAAGCGCCGTCCAATGAGTTCTGAAGCATTTGGCTGAATATGAGCAGATAATATTGCCCGAAACACTTCAGAATTCATCCTGCTGCTTTTGTCAGCAGTTACTTCATCAATAAATACAAGAAAACCAGTTCCATTGGCAGCCATACATGCCCACGCCATGACACTACCACCACCATGCTTCACTGATGAGGTGGTATGCTTAGGATCATGTGCAGTTCCTTTCCTTCTCCATACTCTTCTCTTCCCATCACTTTGGTACAAGTTGATATTGGTCTTATCTGTCCATAGGATGTTGTTACAGAACTGTGAAGGCTTTTTTAGATGTCGTTTGGCAAACTTTAATCTGGCCTTCCTGTTTTTGAGGCTCACCAATGGTTTACATCTTGTGGTAAACCCTCTGTATTCACTCTGGTGAAGTCTTCTCTTGATTGTTGACTTTGACACACATACACTACCTCCTGGAAAGTGTTCTTGATCTGGCCAACTGTTGTGAAGTTTTCTTCACCAGGGAAAGAATTCTTCGGTCATCCACCACAGTTGTTTTCCGTGGTCTTCCGGGTCTTTTGGTGTTGCTGAGCTCACCGGTGCGTTCCTTCTTTATAAGAATGTTCCAAACAGTTGTTTTGGCCACGCCTAATGTTTTTGCTATCTCTCTGATGGGTTTGTTTTGTTTTTTCTGCCTAATGATGGCTTGCTTCACTGATAGTGACAGCTCTTTGGATCTCATCTTGAGAATTGACACCAACAGATTCCAAATGCAAATAGCACACTTGAAATGAACTCTGGACCTTTTATCTGCTCATTGTAATTGGGATAATGAGGGAATAACACACACCTGGCCATGGAACAGCTGAGAAGCCAATTGTCCCATTACTTTTGGTGCCTTAACAAGTGGGAGGCACATATACAAACTGTTGTAATTCCTACACCGTTCACCTGATTTGGATGTAAATACGTTAAAATTAAAGCTGACAGTCTGCAGTTAAAGCACATCTTGTTTGTTTCATTTCAAATCCATTGCAGTGGTGTATAGAGACAAATTTTTTAAAATTGTGTCGATGTCCCAATATTTATGGACCTGACTGTAGGCAGTACAGCATTTGTTTGCAGTTTTGCTGCGTTAACGCATCTACACAGAGTGACAAACACTATTGGAACCAATAATTTCTACTGGTGTGATTTACCAGTTGCCCCCCCAAAAAAACTGATTGAAGCAGGGGTGTGATATAACAATAATATACTTTCTACATAGAGCATTTAGGCAGTGCAGCATGTGTCTGCGGTTCTGCTGTGTTACAGCATCTGCACAGAGTGATAAACGCTATTGAAAAAATAATTTCTACTGGTGTGATTTACCAGTTGCCCCCGAAAAAAAGTTGATTGAAGCAGGGGTGTTATATGCCAATAATATACTTTCTATATAGTGCATTTAGGTAGTGCAGCATTTGTCTGCGGTTCTGCTGTGTTACAGCATCTGCACAGAGTGATAAACGCTATTGAAAAAATAATTTCTACTGGTGTGATTTACCAGTTGCCCCCCAAAAAAAGTTGATTGAAGCAGGGGTGTTATATGCCAATAATATACTTTCTATATAGTGCATTTAGGTAGTGTAGCATTTTTTTGTGGTTTTGCTGCGTTACCGCATCTACACAGAGTGACAAACGCTATTGGAACAAATCATTTCTACTGATGTGAATTAAAAGTTGCCCCATCAAAAAACTGATGGAAGCAGGGCTGTTATATACCAATAATATATGTTCTATATAGTGCATTTAGGTAGTGCAGCATTTGTTTGCGGTTTTTGCTGCGTTATTGCAGCTACACAGAGTGACGAACACTATTGGAAGCCAATAATTTCTACTAGTGTGATTTACCAGTTGCCCCCCAAAAAAACTGATTGAAGCAGTGCTGTTATATAAAAATAATATACTTTCTATATAGTGCATTTAGGTTGTGCAGCATTTGTTTGCGGTAATGCTGCGTTACCGCATCTACACAGAGTGACAAACGCTATTGGAACAAATAATTTCTACTGGTGTGATTTACCAGTTGCTCCACAAAAAACTGATTGAAGCAGGGGTGTTATATACCAATAATATACTTTCTATATAGTGCATTTAGTTAGTGCAGAATTTGTTTGCGGTTTTGCTGCATTACCTCAGCTACATAGAGTGACAAACACTATTTGAAGCAAAATTTTTTACTGGTGTGATATACCAGTTGCCCCCTAAAAAACTTATTGAAGCAGGGGTGTGATATACCAATAATATGCTTTGTATATAGTGCATTTAGGTAGTGCAGCATTTGTTTGCTGTTTTGCTGCGTTACTGCATCTACACAGAGTGACAAACGCTATTGGAACCAATGATTTCTACTGGTATATTTTACCAGTTGCCCCCCCCCCAAAAAAAAACAGATTGAATCAGGGGTGTTCAATACCAAAATTATACTTTCTATTTTGTGCATTTAAGTAGTGCAGCATTTTTCTGCTTTTTTGCTGCGCTATCGCATCTACACAGAGTAACAAAAACTATTGTAACCAAAAATTTGTACTGGTATCATTTACCAGTTGCCCCCCCAATAAAGTGATTGAAGCAGGGCTATTATATAACAATAATATACTTTCTATATAGTGCATTTAGGTAGTGCAGCATTTGTTTGCGGTTTTGCTGCGTTACCGCATCTACACAGAGTGACAAACGCTATTGGAAGCAATAATTTCTACTGGTGTGATTTACCAGTTGCCCCCCAAAAAACTGATGGAAGCAGGGCTGTTATATAACAATAATATACTTTCTATATAGTGCATTTAGGTAGTGCAGCATTTGTTTGCGTTTTTACTGGGTTACCGCATCTACACAGAGTGACAAACACTATTGGAATCAATAATTTGTACTGGTAAAGATTTGCCAGTTGCCCCCTAAAAAACTAATTGAAGCAGGGGTGTTATATACCAATAATATGCATTCTATAAAATTGCATTTAGGTAGTGCAGCATTTGTTTGCGGTTTTGCTGTGTTACCGCATCTACACAGAGTGACAAACACTATTGGAACCAATAATTTCTACAGGTATAATTTAAAAGTTGCCCCCCAAAAAACTGATTGAAGCAGGGCTGTTATATACCAATAATATGCTTTCTATATAGTGCATTTAGGATTTGCAGTATTTGTTTGCGGTTTTGCTGCGTTATCGCCTCTACATAGAATGACAAACGCTATTGGAACAAATAATTTCTACTGATGTGATTTACCAGTTGCCCCCTCAAAAAATCTGATAGAAGCAGGGGTGTTATATGCCAATAATATACTTTCTATATAGTGCATTTAGGCAGTGTAGCATTTGTTTGCAGTTTTGCTGTGTTACACCATCTGCACAGAGTCACAAACGCTATTGGAACAAATAATATCTACTGGTGTGATTTACTACTTGCCCACCATAAAAAAAATTTAAGAAGTGGTGTTATATATAAATAATATACTTTCTATATAGTGCATTTAGTTAGTGCAGCATTTTTTTGTGGTTTTGCTGCGTTACCGCATCTACACAGAGTGACGAACGCTATTGGAACAAATCATTTCTACTGGTGTGAATTAAAAGTTGCCTCATCAAAGAACTGATTGAAGCAGTGCTGTTATATAATAATAATATACTTTATATATAGAGCATTTAGGTAGTGCAGTATTTCTTTGCGGTATTGCTGCGTTACCGCATCTACACAGAGTGACAAACGCTATTGGAACAAATCATTTCTACTGTTGTGATTTATCAGTTGCCCCCTGTAACGGCATACAAGGGAATGCTCCAAACTCCAAACGGAACCTCACGAATAGCTGCTAGCAGACAAATAGAAAACGCATTCAAGCGGCTTACACTCCTAGCAATCAGTCTCTAACAGCATACAGTGAAAAACCCCAAGAACGAGACGAGTCTCCGTGTTGATGGTCAAGCAGTGGTCACTGTCATGGTCTTACCTGCTTGCTGCTCTCCTTCGTTTGACATGTGCTGGCGGCCATCTTGGGTTCTGGGTTTCTTGTAGCCTTCCACCCTGCGGCTCCTCCTTCCCCTGGGAGGAGCTGGATGCCTAGCTCATATATATAGGAGGTCTGTGGCTTCAGTTCCTTGCTTGGTCCTCCTGTGTTCACATGCTTCTAGACTGCTGCTGCTTCTGGTTCCTGATCCTGGCTTCGTCTGACTACCCTGCTGGTTCCTGATCCTGGCTTCGTCTGACTACCCTGCTGGTTCCTGATCCTGGCTTCGTCTGACTACCCTTCTGGTTCCTGACCTCTGGCTTCGCAAAGACTCTGCTTCGGTTTCGCCATCCGTTTGGACTTTTGCCTTACAGCTTTATTTTCAATAAAGCCTTCTTATTTTCACTTATCTCTTGTTGTACGTCTGGTTCATGGTTCCGTGACATTAGGACCAAGCCATGAATTCTGACGGTACAGGGCCATCCTCGCTACCCACGCTGGTTGCCAGACTTGATCAGCAGGATCACCTGTTGGGTCGGTTCGCTGTGGCGTTGCAAACCCTGCTTGAACGCACGGCTCATTTCGCTCCCGTTGCCGATGGGTCGGTTGTCGCTCCTGGGCTCGCTCCTACTGCTGCTCCGGTTGTTGCGCCAGAGTCTACCCCGACACCTGTTGTTGCGCCTGCGGTGTTTCGGGGTATGACCGGTTCTGCCCCTCTTCCACAGCGCTTTGGGGGAGAGCCAACTCAGTGCCGAGGTTTCCTTAACCAGGTGGGCATTTATTTTGAGTTGCTGCCACATGCCTTTCCTACTGAGAGATCAAAGGTGGGCTTCTTGATCTCGCTGCTCTCGGACAAGGCCTTGGCCTGGGCCAGCCCTTTATGGGAGAACAACAATCCGGTGGTTGCCGAGTTTTCCGGTTTTGTTGCTTCTCTTCGGAAGGTATTCGATGTGCCGGCTCGTGCTGCCTCTGCTGCGAAGCTCCTTATGTCCATCAGACAGGGTTCACGATCCGTAGCTGAATACGCCATTGAGTTTCGTACCCTGGCAGCAGAGGTGGGCTGGAATAATGAGGCTCTGGTCGCTGCTTTCTCTCATGGTCTCTCGGATGCCTTGAAGGATGAGGTTGCAGCTAAGGACCTACCAGTTGAGCTCAAGTCTCTTATTTCTTTCCTGATTTTGATTGACACCAGACTCAGGGAGAGACCTTCCTTTAAGGAGAACCTGCGGAGGTCTTCTAACAGATTGGTGCCTACGTTTGCTGTCCCACCCGTGCCTCCCTCTCCTCCCACGCCTCCTGGGGATCACTTGTCTGGGGGTGAACCCATGCAGCTGGGGTTTGCTCGCCTGTCCGAGGGGGAGAGGGCACTCCGGAGACGCGAGGGCCGATGCATGTACTGTGGTCTCGGTGGGCATTTTCGGTTGGCATGTCCGAACCGTCCGGGGAACGCTCGTACCCTGAGATCCTGTCGGGGGCAGATCTTGGGTGGAGTCTCCTCGTCCCCGGTTTCCCGTGTTGACAAACCACTGATCACTGTTGTCCTCTCCTGGGTCGGGGGCTCGGTGACGACCCAGGCGTTGGTGGACTCTGGTGCTGGTGGTTTGTTCATTGATAGTGTGTTCGCTGCCGCCAATTCCATTCCTCTGCAGGCTCGAGGTTCCCCACTGGCTCTTGAGGCGATAGACGGCAGACCCCTTCTGCCGCCACACGTGACTCATGAGACCCTTCCAGTGGGGATAGCCATTGGTGCCGTTCACAGAGAGTCGGTCTGCCTCCAGGTTATTTCGTCTCCACACTACTCGGTGGTCTTGGGGTACCCCTGGCTCCAGAAGCATAATCCGACTTTCGATTGGAGATCGGTCGAGATCCTCTCGTGGTCACCGCAGTGTGGGGCTAGTTGCATCCATGGGTCTGTCAAGTTGCTGTGTACTTCCTCGGACTCTCTGTTGCCTCCTGAATACGAGGAGTACCGGGATGTATTCGATAAGGTGCGTGCGGTTGCCCTACCTCCGCACCGCCCATACGATTGTGCCATAGAGTTACAATCTGGTGCCGTTCCTCCTCGTGGCAAAGTCTATCCACTGTCGGTAGCGGAGAATGAGGCCATGGAGGAGTACGTGAGGGAGGCGCTTTCACGCGGACACATTCGCAAGTCTTCGTCCCCGGCAGGGGCTGGATTTTTCTTTGTGAAAAAGAAGGGCGGTGAGTTGAGGCCTTGCATCGATTACAGGGGTCTCAATCGCATCACGATCAAGAACGCTTACCCGATACCCTTGATTTCCGAGCTGTTCGATCGCCTTAAAGGGGCCACGGTCTTTACCAAACTCGACCTGAGGGCGGCATATAACCTGGTAAGGATCAAGGCGGGCGATGAGTGGAAGACCGCGTTTAACACCAGGACCGGTCATTACGAATCCTTGGTTATGCCCTTTGGGTTGTGCAATGCGCCCGCAGTCTTTCAGGAATTCATCAACGATGTTTTCCGTGACCTGTTGCAGCAGTGTGTGGTAGTCTATTTGGATGACATCTTGGTATATTCTGAATCCATGGAGGCCCACATTCTGGATGTCAGACGAGTGTTGCAACGGTTACGAGAGAACAAGCTGTTCGGTAAGCTTGAGAAATGCGAATTTCACCGATCCCAGGTAACCTTCTTAGGTTACATCATTTCCGCTGAGGGGTTCTCCATGGATCCTGAGAAGGTTTCGGCTGTCTTACAGTGGCCCCAGCCCAGTGGTCTTCGTTCCCTGCAGCGCTTTTTGGGCTTCGCCAATTATTATCGGAAGTTCATCAGGGACTTTTCCATGCTGGCCAAGCCTCTCACGGATCTGACCAGGAAGGGCAGTAATTCCCAGGTCTGGCCGCTCGAGGCCATCCGAGCTTTTGAGGCCCTAAAGTCCGCCTTTGTGTCGGCTCCGATTCTGTCGCATCCCAACCCTGGGTTGCCCTTTGTCCTCGAGGTGGACGCGTCTGAGACGGGAGTAGGCGCCCTTCTGTCTCAGCGTAGAACACCAGAGGGTCCTCTGCTTCCTTGTGGGTTTTACTCCCGGAAACTGTCTTCCGCGGAGTGCAACTATCAGATTGGTGACAGGGAGTTATTGGCCATCGTGCAGGCCCTTAAAGAATGGAGGCACTTGCTCGAGGGTTCGGTGGTTCCGGTTCTCATCCTGACGGACCACAAGAATCTGACCTACCTTTCTGAGGCCAAGAGATTGACACCACGTCAGGCCAGATGGGCTCTGTTCTTGTCACGTTTTAATTACGTGGTCTCCTACCTACCCGGTTCCAAGAACATCAGGGCGGATGCCTTATCACGGCAGTACTCCGAGCTGTCCAGGGAGGAGTCGATTCCGACTTCGGTCATACCTCCGAATCAGATCCTGGCCGCCATTCGCACCAGCCTGACCTCTCCCCTGGGTGAGCAGATTTTGGCGGCTCAATCTGGTGCTCCCTCTGGGAGACCCAACGGCAGATGTTTTGTGCCTGAGGAGTTGCGCACTCGGTTGTTGCGAACCTACCATAACTCCAAGACCGCGGGGCATCCTGGAAAGAATCAGCTGTCCTGGGCTGTTTCACGTCTGTTCTGGTGGCCTTCCCTACGTTCCGACATCGCCGCATATGTAGCGGCATGCTCCGTTTGTGCCCAGAGTAAGTCCCCTCGGCACCTTCCGTTGGGCCTTCTGCAACCCATAGCCACCGGGGAGCGCCCATGGTCACACCTGGGGATGGATTTCATTGTGGACCTCCCTGCATCCCGAGGCCATACGGTCATTCTCATGATTGTGGATCGGTTTTCCAAAATGTGCCACTGTGTTCCTCTCAAGAAGTTACCCTCTGCACAAGAGTTGGCCACGATTTTTGCCAGGGAGGTCTTCCGGTTGCACGGTTTGCCTAAGGAGATTGTGTCGGATCGGGGGAGTCAGTTTGTGTCCAGGTTCTGGCGTGCCTTTTGCTCCCAGTTGGGGATTCATCTCTCCTTCTCCTCGGCCTACCACCCTCAGTCCAATGGGGCCGCAGAACGATCCAATCAGGCCTTGGAGCAATTCCTTCGTTGCTATGTCTCCGATCACCAAGACAATTGGGTTGACCTCCTGCCTTGGGCTGAGTTTGCCAGGAACACGGCGGTGAACTCTTCCTCTGGGACGTCTCCCTTCATGGCCAATTATGGGTTCCAACCTGCCGTGTTACCGGAGGTATTCTCTCCCCAGGATATTCCGGCTGTGGAGGATCACCTTTCCGTCCTACGTGCTTCTTGGGTACAGATCCAGAAGTCCCTTGAGGTCTCTGCGCAGCGCCAGAGACTCCAGGCTGATCGCAGACGAGCGCCTGCTCCTTCCTACCAGGTCGGAGACCGTGTATGGTTGTCCACCCGCAACCTCAACCTTCGAGTGCCCACTCCCAAGCTGGCGCCTCGCTTTGTTGGTCCCTTCCGAGTGCTTCGCAGGGTAAACCCGGTAGCCTATGCCCTTGCGCTTCCTCCTGGCATGCGGATCTCCAACGTGTTTCATGTCTCCCTGTTGAAGCCACTGGTGTGTAATCGTTTCACTTCCTCGGTTCCTCTGCCTCATCCGGTCCAAGTGGGCAATCGTGAGGAATATGAGGTGAGCAATATCCTGGACTCACGCCTGGTCCGCGGTCGGTTGCAGTTTTTGGTCCATTGGCGTGGTTATGGTCCAGAGGAGCGTTCCTGGGTTCCCTCCGCAGATGTCCATGCTCCTGCCTTGCTCCGAGCCTTCCACGCACGCTTCCCTCAGAAACCGTTTTGTGCTCCGCGGAGGAGGGGCCCTTGAGGGGGAGGTACTGTCATGGTCTTACCTGCTTGCTGCTCTCCTTCGTTTGACATGTGCTGGCGGCCATCTTGGGTTCTGGGTTTCTTGTAGCCTTCCACCCTGCGGCTCCTCCTTCCCCTGGGAGGAGCTGGATGCCTAGCTCATATATATAGGAGGTCTGTGGCTTCAGTTCCTTGCTTGGTCCTCCTGTGTTCACATGCTTCTAGACTGCTGCTGCTTCTGGTTCCTGATCCTGGCTTCGTCTGACTACCCTGCTGGTTCCTGATCCTGGCTTCGTCTGACTACCCTGCTGGTTCCTGATCCTGGCTTCGTCTGACTACCCTTCTGGTTCCTGACCTCTGGCTTCGCAAAGACTCTGCTTCGGTTTCGCCATCCGTTTGGACTTTTGCCTTACAGCTTTATTTTCAATAAAGCCTTCTTATTTTCACTTATCTCTTGTTGTACGTCTGGTTCATGGTTCCGTGACAGTCACCCATAGCTGTGTGTTTATTGATCTTATATGACATTGGTACACATCAGTACCACCCACAGTACCACCCATCAGTACCAACCAATAGACACGTACAATACAGAAAAACACTCCCACACAAGATACTCCCCTCTGCCTGTGATATAATTACCTTACACAATGGGTTGATGTAATTATCACAGGCAGGATAATACACAATGTCTTCTGTCCTCGAGACAACCGAGGAGTAATTCAATTACCGTATTTTCCGGCGTATAAGACGATTTTCTAACACTAGAAATTCTTTTCAAAAGTCGGGGGTCGTCCTATACGCCGGGTATACTCAGATCCGATGGTATATTCTAACCCCCAGGCGTTCCCATGGTGACAGGGATGCTTGCCTGGGGGTTAGAATATACAGGGACCCGCGGCTCAGAAGAGTATACATTTATTAACTGTAATGCGTAACTTTAACTTTAAATCAGCGCTCATCTCTTTACTAGGGTACCTTACTCTCAGCTCCGGTAACAAGCAGTGCGGGCGGCGCTCACTCACTAGGCGGCGCAGGCGTGTGACGTCAGTGAGTGAGCGCCGCCCGCACTGCCTGTTATCGGAGCTGAGAGTAAGGTACCCTAGTAAAGAGATGAGCGCTGATTTAAAGTTAAACTTACGGATTACAGTTAATAAATGTATACTCCTCTGAGCGGCGGGGAGGGGGATCTGTATATGGCACATGGGAGGGGGAACTGTGGATGGCACATGGGAGGGGGATCTGTGGATGGCACATGGGGAGGGGGATCTGTGGATGGCACATGGGGAGTGGTATCTGTGGATGGCACATGGGGAGGGGGATCTGTGGATGGCACATGGGGAGGGGGATCTGTGGATGGCACATGGGGAGAGGGATCTGTGGATGGCACATGGGGAGGGGGATCTGTGGATGGCACATGGCAGGGGGATCTGTGGATGACACATGGGGAGGGGGATCTGTGGATGGCACTGTTATGGGGAGGGGGATCTGTGGATGGTACTGTTAAGGGGGATCTGTGGATGGCACTGTTATTGGGAGGGGGATCTGTGGATGGCACTGTTTAGGGGGGATCTGTGGATGACACTGTCATGGGGTGGATCTGTGAATGACACATTTAGCATAAGATGCTATATAGTGTCATCCACTGATCTCCCTCCCCATAACAGTGCCATCCACAGATCCCCCTCCCCATAACAGTGCCATCCACAGATCCCCCTCCTCATAACAGTGTCATCCACAGATCCCCCTCATAACAGTGCCATCCACAGATCCCAGTCAGTTCCCTGGACTGGAGAAGATCGTCTTGAGGACAGGGAGGGCTGGGCATTCAGGGGTAGTCTTATACGGCGAGTATAGCCCAAACCCTATATTTTTAATGGAAAAGTTTGGGGTCGTCTTATACGCCCAGTCATCTTATACACCGGAATATACGGTATCTCTCAGGACAATATGAAATAACCAATACACACGTGGAGACAATAGGACAGACATCACTACTCAAATATACAATGTCCCAACCATTACAATACACATAGACATTTAACATATCCCCATATGGCTTGGATCTGAACGCTCAATATATCCAAACAGCGCTCAGATGCCACAAACACAGTCAAATCGCCATGGGGTTTAAGTTTTGCATGGGCTGATGAGAGGGCCCATAATCCTGGGGCAAGAGGCTGGCAACCAGGCCCCTCCAAAACCCAGTGGAGAGGTTAGTTTCGCCACACCCCTGAAAAAAATTGAGTGAAGCACCGGTTTTATATGCCAATAATATACTTTCTATATAGTACATTTAGGTAGTGCAGCATTTATTTGCAATTTTGCTGCGTTATCGCATCTACATAGAGTGACAAACACTATTGGAACCAATAATTTTTACTGGTGTGATTTACCAGTTGTCCTCCAAAAAAACTGATTAAAGCAGGGCTATTATATAAAAATAATATACTTTCTATATAGTGCATTTAGGCAGTGCAGCATTTGTCTGTGGTTTTGCTGTGTTACCGCATCTAGAGAGTGACAAACAATATTGGTGTGATTTACCAGTTACCCCAACAAAAAACTGATTGAAGAATGGTTGTTATATACCAATAATATACTTTCTATATAGTGCATTTAGGTTGTGCAGCATTTGTTTGCGGTTTTGCTGCGTTACAGCATCTACACAGGGTTACAAATGCAATTAGAGCAAATAATTTCTAGTGGTGTGATTTACCAGTTGCAACAAAAAACTAAAAAGATTGAAAATTTGGGTGTTATATACCAATAATAAACTTTCTATGCAGTGCCTTTAGGTTGTGCAGCATTTGTTTGCGGTTTTGCCACGTTACCGCATCTACACAGAGTGACAAACGCTATTGGAACAAATAATTTATACTAATGTAATTTACCAGTTGCCCCCCAAAAAAACTGATTGAGGCAGGGGTGTTATATACCAATAATATACTGTCTATATAGTGCATTTAGGTAGTGCAGCATTTGTCTGCGGTTTTGCTGTGTTATCGCATCTACACAGAGTGACAAATGCTATTGGAAGCAATAATCTCTACTTGTGTGATTTGCCAATTGCTTCCCAAAAAACTGATTGTAGCAGGGGTGTTATATATCAATAATATGCTTTCTATATAGTGCATTGAGATTGTGCAGCATTTATTTGCTGTTTTACTGGGTTACCGCATCTACACAGAGTGACAAACAGTATTGGAACAAATCATTTCTACTGGTGTGATTTACCAGTTGCCTCAGAATAAAATTGTCTGAAGCAGTGGTGTTATATACCAATAGTATACTTTATATATAGTGCATTTAGGTAGTGCAGCATTTCTCTGCGGTTTTGCTGCGTTATCGCATTTACACAGAGTGACAAACACTATTGGAACAGATAATTTCTACTGGTGTGATTTATCAGTTGCCCCCCCCAAAAAAAATGATTGAAGCAGGGCTGTTATATAACAATAATATACTTTCTATATAGTGCATTTAGGTAGTGCAGCATTTGTTTGCAGTTTTGCTGCGTTACCGCATCTACACAAGTTCTAGACTTGACAGTGGTGAATCAATGGATGTCGTATATCTGGACTTCTCCAAAGCATTTGACACTGTACCTCATAAAAGGTTAGTATATAAAATGAGAATGCTCGGACTGGGAGAAAACGTCTGTAAGTAGGTAAGTAACTGGCTGAGTGATAGAAAACAGAGGGTGGTTATTAACGGTACACATTCAGATTGGGTCACTGCCACTAGTGGGGTACCTCAGGGGTCAGTATTGGGCCCTATTCTCTTCAATATATTTATTAATGATCTTGTAGAAGGCTTGCATAGTAAAGTATCAATTTTCGCAGATGACACTAAACTGTGTAAAGTAATTTACACTGAAGAGGACAGTATACTACTACAGAGGGATCTGGATAGATTGCAGGCTTGGGCAGATAAGTGGCAGATGAGGTTTAACACTGACAAATGTAAAGTTATGCATATGGGAAGGAATAATGCAAGTCACCCGTACATACTAAATGGTAAAACACTCGGTAACACTGACATGGAAAAGGATCTAGGAATTTTAATAAACAGCAAACTAAGCTGCAAAAACCAGTGTCAGGCAGCCAATAAGATAATGGGTTGCATCAGAAGTGGCATAGATGCCCGTGATGAGAACACATTCCTACTACTTTACAAATCATTAGTCAGACCACACATGGAGTACTGTGTACAGTTCTGGGCTCCCGTGAACAAGGCAGACATAGCAGAGCTGGAGAGGGTCCAGAGGAGGGCAACTAAAGTAATAACTGGAATGGGGCAACTACAGTACCCTGAAAGATTATCAAAATTAGGGTTATTCACGTTAGAAAAAAGACGACTGAGGGGAGATCTAATTACTATGTATAAATATATCAGGAATCAGTATAGAGATCTATCCCATCAGCTATTTATCCCCAGGACTGTGACTGTGACGAGGGGACATCCTCTGCGTTTGGAGGAAAGAAGGTTTGTACACAAACATAGAAAAGGATTCTTTACGGTAAGAGCAGTGAGACTATGGAACTCTCTGCCTGAGGAGGTGGTGATGGTGAGTACAATAAAGGAATTCAAGAGGGGCCTGGATGTATTTCTGGAGTGTTATAATATTACAGGCTATAGCTACTAGAAAGGGGTCGTTAATCCAGGGAGATATTCTGATTGCCTGATTGGAGTCGGGAAGGAATTTTTTATTCCCCTAAAGTGGGGAAAATTGGCTTCTACCTCACAGGTTTTTTTTGCCTTCCTCTGGATCAACTTGCAAGATAACAGGCCGAACTGGATGGACAAATGTCTTTTTTCGGCCTTATGTACTATGTTACTATGTTACACAGAGTGACAAACACTATTGGAAGCAACAATTTCTACTTGTGTGATTTGCCAGTTGCCCCTAAAAAAACTGATTGAAGCAGGGGTGTTATATACTAATAATATGCTTTCTATATAGTGCATTTAGGTAGTGCAGCATTTGTTTGTGGTATTGCTGCGTTACCGCATCTACACAGAGTGACAAACACTATTGAAAGCAATAATTTCTACTTGTGAGATTTGCCAGTTACCCCCTAAAAAACTTATTGAAGCAGGAGGGTTATATACCAATAAAATACTTTCTATAAAGTGCATTTTGGTAGTGCAGCATTTGTTTGCGGTTTTGCTGCGTTACCGTATCTAGGCAGAGTAGCAAACATTATTGGAACCAATAATTTCTACTGGTGTGATTTACCAGTTGCCCTTCCAAAAAACTGATTAAAGCAGGGCTGTTAGAGAACAATAATATATTTTCTATATAGTGCATTTAGGTAGTGCAGCATTTGTTTGCTGTTTTGCTGCGTTAGCGCATCTACACAGAGTGAAAAACAATATTGGAAGCAGTAATTTCTACTTGTGTGATTTGCCAGTTGCCCCCCAAAAATCTGATTGAAGCAGGGGTGTTGTATACCAATAATATGCTTTGTATATAGTGCATTTAGGTTTTGCAGCATTTGTTTGCGGTTTTGCTGCGTTACCGCATCTACACAGAGTGACAAATGCTATTGGAACAAATAATTTCTACTGATGTGATTTACCAGTTGCCCCCCCAAAAAAATGATTAAAGCAGGGGTGTATTATACCAATAATATACTTTCTATATAGTTCATTTAGGTAGTGCAGCATTTGTTTGCGGTTTTTGCTGCATTACCACATCTATACAGAGAGACAAACACTATTGGAAGCAATAATTTCTATTTGTGTGACTTGCCAGTTGCCCCCCAAAAAACTTTTTGAAGCAGGGGTGTTATATACTAATAATATGCTTTCTATATAGTGCATTTAGGTAGTGCAGCATTTGTTTGTGGTATTGCTGCGTTACCGCATCTACACAGAGTGACAAACACTATTGAAAGCAATAATTTCTACTTGTGAGATTTGCCAGTTACCCCCTAAAAAACTTATTGAAGCAGGAGGGTTATATACCAATAAAATACTTTCTATAAAGTGCATTTTGGTAGTGCAGCATTTGTTTGCGGTTTTGCTGCGTTACCGTATCTAGGCAGAGTAGCAAACATTATTGGAACCAATAATTTCTACTGGTGTGATTTACCAGTTGCCCTTCCAAAAAACTGATTAAAGCAGGGCTGTTAGAGAACAATAATATATTTTCTATATAGTGCATTTAGGTAGTGCAGCATTTGTTTGCTGTTTTGCTGCGTTAGCGCATCTACACAGAGTGAAAAACAATATTGGAAGCAGTAATTTCTACTTGTGTGATTTGCCAGTTGCCCCCCAAAAATCTGATTGAAGCAGGGGTGTTGTATACCAATAATATGCTTTGTATATAGTGCATTTAGGTTTTGCAGCATTTGTTTGCGGTTTTTGCTGCGTTACCGCATCTACACAGAGTGACAAATGCTATTGGAACAAATAATTTCTACTGATGTGATTTACCAGTTGCCCCCCCAAAAAAATGATTAAAGCAGGGGTGTATTATACCAATAATATACTTTCTATATAGTTCATTTAGGTAGTGCAGCATTTGTTTGCGGTTTTTGCTGCATTACCACATCTATACAGAGAGACAAACACTATTGGAAGCAATAATTTCTATTTGTGTGACTTGCCAGTTGCCCCCCAAAAAACTTTTTGAAGCAGGGGTGTTATATACTAATAATATGCTTTTTAAATAGTGCATTTAGGCAGTGCAGCATTTGTTTGCGGTTTTCCTGGGTTACCGCATCTACACAGACTGACAAACGCTATTGGAACAAATAATTTCTATTTGTGTGATTTACCAGTTTCCCCCCCAAAAAATTGATTGAAGCAGGGGTGTTATATACCAATAATATACTTTCTCTATAGTGCATTTAGATAGTGCAGCATTTATTTGCGGTTTTGCTGCGTTACCGCATCTACACAGAGTGACAAACACTATTGGAACCAATAATTTCTACTGGTGTGATTTACCAGTTGCCCCCCCAAAAAAAGTGATTGAAGCAGGGCTGTTATATAACAATAATATACTTTCTATATATTGCATTTAGGTAGTGCTGCTTTTTTTTGCGTTTTTTGCTGCGTTACCGCATCTACACAGAGTGACAAACAATATTGAAACCAATAATTTCTACTGGTGTGATTTACCAGTTGCCCCCCAAAAAAACTGATTGAAGCAGGGCTGTTATATATCAATAATAAACTTTCTATATATTGCATTTATGTATTGCAGCATTTGTTTGTGGTTTTGCTGCGTTATCGCATCTACACAGATTGACAATCACTATTGGAAGCAATAATTTCTACTGGTGTGATTTATTAGTTGCCCCACAAAAAACTGATTGAATTAGGGCTGTTATATACCAATAATATGCTTTCTTTATAGTGCATTTAGGTAGTGCAGCTTTTGTTTGCAGTTTTACTGTGTTACAGCATCTACACAGAGTGACAAATGCTATTGGAACAAATAATTTCTACTGGTGTGATTTACCAGTTGCCCTCCAAAAAAATTGTTTAATGAAGGGGTGTTATATAAATATCATACTTTCTATATATTGCATTTATGTAGTGCAGCATTTGTCTGCGGTTTTGCTGCGTTACTGCATCTACAGAGTGCCAAACACTATTGAAAGCGATAATTTCTACTGATGTGATATACCAGTTGCCCACTCAAAAAAACTGATGAAGCAGGGGTGTTATATACCAATAATATACTTTCGATATAATGCATTTAGGTAGTGCAGCATTTGTTTGCGGTTTTGCTGCACTACCTAAATGCACTACCTAAATGCACTACCAATAATTTCTACTGGTGTGATTTACTAGTTGCCCCCCCATAAAAACCTGATTAAAGCAGGGTTTTTAAATACCAATAATATACTTTCTTTATAGTGCATTTAGGTAGTGCAGCATTTGTCTGCGGTTTTGCTGCGTTACCTCATCTACACAGAGTGACAAACACTATTGGAAGCAATAATTTCTACTCGTGTAATTTGCCAGTTGCCCCCCAAAAAAAGGATTTAAGCAACGATGTTATATACCAATAATATGCTTTCTATATAGTGCATTTAGTTAGTGCAGCATTTGTTTGCGGTTTTGCTGCGGTACCGCAGCTACAGATAGTGACAAACGCCATTGGAACAAATAATTTCTATTGGTGTGATATACCAGTTGCCCCTCTAAAAAACTCATTGAAGCAGGGGTGTTATATACCAATAATTTACTTTCTATATAGTGCATTTAGGTAGTGTAGCATTTGTTTGTGGTTTTGCTGCGTTATCGCATCTACACAGAGTGACAAACGCTATTGGAACAAATAATTTGTACTGGTGTGATTTACCAGTTCCCCCCCCCCCCAAAAAATTGATTGAAGCAGGGGTGTTATATACAGGGCTGGGACAAGGCCATTTGGTGCCCAGGGCAAAGATGGCAAACTGCGCCCCCCCCCCCCCCCCCCCCCCGTTTTTAAGAAAGAATCAATGTTGTTTCAAAACAAGAATATACTTAAAGCAATAGAACAAAGGACTGTGGGACTTTGAAAGTCACAGACACTATAAAGTTCCCCCCCATCATCATGTGCCAGTATAAAGTCCCCCCCATCATCATGTGCCAGTTTTGTAATAAGCCCCCCCAATGTGCCAGTAACACTATTGTAAAAAAAAACAAAAAAAAAACACTTATACTTACCTAAGTGTCAGCGATGCGATGCAGCCTCTTCCTGTGTCCCACGCTGTATTGTAAGGCTCAGGCGGCACGATGACGTCATTGCGCCGGCCTCTGATAGGCTGCCGGCCTAGTGCCTGCAGCCAGGGGCGTACATAAAAATCACTGGGCCCCATAGCAGGAATCTAAATTGGGCCCCCATTCCCCTTTTATAGCCCCTCCCTTTGTTCCATGAACTATTCTTGCTGCTGCGTTTTATAATTTATGCCATCAGGGCCGGAATGGGATTACAAAACAGCCCTGGCACACAAAAGAGGTATAATAGATGCAGATGTATATTATATACAGCAGTGTACAGTTATGTGAGGTACGCGGTATAATAGATGCAGTGTGTACAGGTATATAGTATATTCCCTAGTGTTCTGATATGTGAGGTACAGGGTATAATAGATGCAGTGTGTACAGGTATATAGTATATACAGCAGTGTACTGATATGTGAGGTACGGGGTATAATATATGCAGTGTATACAGTATATACAGTAGTGTAATATGTGAGGTACGAGGTATAATAGATGCAGTGTGTACAGGTATATAGTAAATACAGCAGTGTATTGACACCTCGTACCTCACATATCAGTACACTGCTGTATATACTATATATCTGTACACACTGCATCTATTATACCTCGTACCTCACATATATAGTATATACAGAAGTGTACTGATATCTGTACACACAGCATCTATTATACCTCATACCTCACATATCAGTGCACTGCGGTATATACTATATATCTGTACATATTGCATGTATAATACTGTGTAATATATGCAGTGTGTGTGCATGTATGTGTGTGTATATATATATATATATATATATATATATATACAGAGCAGTGTATTGATGTGACACATAGAAGGTATAATACTGTAGATGCAGTGTTTATAGAAATATGTGGTCAGTTATGCATTATAGTCACTGTGAGGTACATGAGGTAGTGGTAACTGTCTGAAGTAGTATACATGAGTGAGCAATGAGTAAAAACAGGGCATGGAGGGGGGGGGGGGGGTAAATGATGAAAAGTGGAGGACCTCCTCTTACCTCTCCATTCCAGTCTGTATGGATCAATACAGAGCTGCTTGTGAACTTTTAATACTTGCTGTTAGGGGTTGAAGGACCTGTGATGATGTCATCACAGTCCTGGCAGATGTACCTTTGAAACCTAGGAACTACAACCATTTTTGGTGCAGTTCCTTTGCTAGATTCTGCAGGACCTGTGATGTTGAAGATGATGTCATCACAGGTCCTGGCAGATGCACTGTTCTAACCTGGGAACTACACTTTACACTGTGCAGTTCCCTTACAGGACCTGTGATGACATCATCAAAGGTCCTTTAGCTTTAGAAAGGTAAACAGGAGTAATTAGGGGGCGGGGCCTCTCCTCCACTTCGGTGCCTGCCTGCAGCCTATCAGAGGAAAGGGAAGGGACACGCCTCTCCCTCCCCTGCACCTCCGCTGGCACAGACAGTTTACAATGGAGATGAGCGCAATGGAAGCGCTCATCTCCCTGTGCCCGGCGGCGGCTGCTCACTTGGGGGGGGGGGTCATTTTAGTTGGGGGGGCACATGGGGGGGCACAGCATGATGTAGGGGGGGCCGTGGCTGGCACTTCACCTGCGCCCCCCTCCTGTCCGCAAATGGTAGCGCCCAGGGCACCCGCTCCTTCGGCCCCTGCCTTGTACCGGCCCTGGTTATATACCAATAATATACTTTCTATATAGTGCATTTAGGTAGTGCAGCATTAGTTTGCGGTTTTGCTGTGTTAACGCATCTACACAGAGTAACAAACACTATTAGAACCAATCATTTCTACTGGTGTGATATACAAGTTGCCCCCCCCCCATAAAATTGATTGATGCACTGGTGTGATATACCTTCTTCCACAAATACTACTCTTCTATAGTGACTTTTTTCACAGGGTTATATTGAAAGTGACAGGCAGGGGAAGAGGCAGGCCTTTCGACAGTGGTGGTAGGGGTTGGGCGGGTGCACCAGGCCGGAGCCTAAGTAGGAAGTTGCAGAAGGTGCGTGCGATTACGTCATATGATGCACCAGACTTGGTTGAGTGGCTCAGTCCGCTTTCCGCTTCTGCACCCTCCTCATCCTCTCTATCTGCACCCTCTTCCCTCTCTGCTGTGTTCCCCCCCAAAAACACCACCACCACCACATACCCTCCGCTCGAGTCAGAGGAATTATTTTCCCATCCATTACAAGACCTTACCGATGCGCAGCCATTCTTGGCATCGGATCAGGAACAGGAGGTATCAATAGTCGCCACACAGAAGTCTGATTACAGTACCCAGATCAGCCCAAGGAGGGTGGTCCCCGCTGTTGTTGCCTACTCCGATATCTCTAATGTCAGTGGTGGTGAAGGTAATGAATCCTATGATGACGTGCCCACAAGAGAGGAAGAGGAGAGGAGTTTAGAGGGAGAGGAAGGAGCAACAGATAGGGAGGAGAAAGAGGAGAATAAGGCAGAACTGACAGTGCACAGGAGGCAAAAAGCAGACTGCTAATATATCTGGAACCAGCTATCCACCATGCACGGTCACATCTGGCGCTCCCAGGACGCCGGCACATGGCTCCGCAGTGTGGGCTTTTTTTAACGTGTCTGCTGCTGACAATAGTGTTGCCATCTGCAGCCTGTGCTGTCAACGCATAACTCACGGTAAGCCCAGCACTTACCTAGGGATGACCGCCTTAAGAAGGCACCTGGCCTCCCATCAGCGAGCCCAGTGGGAGCAACACTGTCAGAACCCACAAAGCCACACTCCCGGCGCTCCACGTCCTGCCTCTTCTCCTTCTCCTTTTCCACTCTCCTCCCAGTTGTTCTCCACTCCACCTTCCACCGTGCCATCGTCGCGTTCATCTGGCAAAAGGTAGGCCTCCTTGCCCCAAATGTTCGAGCGAACATGATCGAGCGAAAGATGATGACGCCGGATAACCCTCTTGCCCAACGGCTGACTGCTGGCTTGTCAGAAATGCTAGCTCGCCAACTACTGCCATATAAACTGGTGAACTCTGAAGCCCTTAGAAAATTTGTGGCCATTGGCACTCCGCAATGGAAGGTCCCAGGAAGGAAATATTTCTCCCAGAAGGGCATCCCAGAGCTATATGGCCAAGTTTAGCGGCAAGTGAATGTATCTCTGGTACACAGTGTCGGTGCCAAGATACATCTGACCACAGACACGTGGTCTAGCAAACAAGTTCAGTGAAGGTACATAACTTTTACTGCCCACTGGGTGAACCTTCTGCCGACTGTCAAGCATGCAACCCATGGCACCCATGTAGATTTGGTGTTACCGCCACGGATTGCATGCAGGCCTGTCTCTTCTTCTCCTCCTCCTACTCCATCCTCCCTCTCCTTCTCGGCTGACTCCTCCTTTTCGGCTGACTCCTCCTTTTCGGCTGCTACTGTCTCTTCTGCTGCGCCCCCAAGCTCCCCAGAACATATTCGACGTGCCAGGTCAGACGTTACCATGCTGTGCTGCGTCTGTTGTGCCTGGAAGCCAAGAGCCACACCGGTACTGCACTCCTTTCAGCTTTGTGTTCACAGGCTGATCAGTGGCTAACCCCGCTCAATTTGACAGTTGGTAAAGTGGTGTTGGTAAAGTGGTGTGCGACAACGGTGCCAATCTGCTGAGCCTGCTGAAACAGGGTAAAATGACACACGTGCCGTGCATGGCACATGTCCTGAATTTATTAGTGCAGCGATTTGTTGCCAACTACCCCGGGGTCCAGGACGTCTTGCGGCAGGTCAGGAAAATCTCTGGCCATTTTAGAAGATCTTACACGGCCATAGCTCGCCTTGCTGACATCACCTGCCCATCAGACGTCTGATTTGTAACTACCCGACGCGATGGAACTCCAAATTTTATATGCTTGATAGGCTGCTCTAGCAGAAACTTGCAGTTAACGACTACCTGTACGAACTCTGTGGCTCGACAGGTTCTGGGAGCTTGGTTTTTTTTCACAGTTTTTTTATCCTGGATGATGAGCAGGAGCCAGGCCACTCCACCACTTCCAGTTTAGTGCAAATAGGGGCCTTCATGCTTCAGTGTTTGAAGAGGGACCCCCGTATAAAAAGCATAAAGGGCAAGGACCAGTACTGGGTGGCAACGTACTTAGACTTCCGGTACAAACACAAAATGGTGGACATGTTACCAGCATCACAGAGGGATGGCAGAATGCAGCATTTCCAGGCCTTGCTGCGAGAGATGCTGCATTCTGCTTTTGCGGGCGCTGGCAGAGGAATTTCCACTCACAGAGAAACAGTTGCGGGTACCAATCCAACAGCGCATGCAAGAAGAGGGCGGTTTGAAGATGTGTTGGTCACTTCGGATATGACATCATTCTTGCAAGCAACCCATCGACAGCCGTCCTCCGGGTCCATCGGTTTAGCGGACGAAGTGGACGCTCTAAGATGAGATGAACCCCTACTGGGTGTGCAGGCTTGACCTGTGACCAGAGCTGGCACAATTTGCCATAGAACTGTTGGCTTGACCCTCGTCCAGTGTCCTGTCTGAAAGGACGTTCAGCGCAGCAGGGGGGATCGTGACCGATAAGCGCACTCGCCTAACTTGCGACAGTGTGGACTACCTCACATTTCTAAAAATGAATGAGGCATGGATCTCGGAGGAATTCAACACATGTGACAAGTCAAACACGTTTGATTGAATTTCCTCATGACAGCCCACAATTATCCGCTAGACCGCCACCACCCAGAACAAATCATGGTCCCTGTCTTAGGTAAATACAGCAGCATAAAAGGCCTTTTATGTCAGGTGAATGCCTAATTTTTGGGGCCTGTACTGGCCGACATTTACATTTTTATCCTGAGACCGCCTAATGTAACTCCAGCCACAGAATCCAAAGTTCTGTGCTGTCAGGTGAATGGCTATTGGCTAATTTTTGGGATCTGTACTGGCCGACAAATATTTTTTTATCTCTAGCCACATAATCACACCCTTGTCTCACTCCTCTGCCTCTCATTATGGTGGCGTATGAACCGCATTGACCATATGGACCTTCTAATGTCACAGGGTCATGTGACTGTGCCCCCCACCCTGTACTGTGCCCCTCGCCCCGTACTGTGCCCCCTTATACCCTGCATTGTGCCCTCTTACCACACCCTGTGCAGTGCCCCTAGTCATTCCCTGTACTGTCCCCTCTTATACTCTTTTATCCGGTCACAGTATGGCGGTGTTATCCGGTCACTGTGCAGAGGTGTTATCCGGTCAATGTATGACGATCGTATCCAATATCTGGATGGCCATAACTGTAACCTTTTCCCTGCCCACGCCATCCTTTTTTAGACCTGTATGAGTGGGAAAAATATGCAGATTGCGGTGCTAAGTACCTTTGCGCCACAATCTGTCAGAAATACGCCTAACATAGACGTATTTCTATATAATAAATGACCACCTAATTCTATTATTATTTGGGTGTAGGGCAAATATCTTTATATTATATAGATTATAGTGTATTATACTGTGCCCTGTATTTCCCAGTAGAAAATGATCCTTGTGAAACACAGTGCTCATCCCTGACCACAAGGACCAGGTAGCGCTCTTTCAGTATATGGCGGCCTCCCCTCTCCGCCACGCTACTCCTCTATGTACTAGTGCTTATTCTGACACTAGGGCTGGGTTCACATCCTATTTTTGCCATCCTTTTAATGCATACCAAAAATGTATGCGTTAACAGATGCCTCAGACTGATGCCGTACAGTGGCATCCATTCGCCATACAGTTCCATGGTGGAAAAAAAAATGTGGTTAACTTATGCATTTTTTTTATGGATACAAAAACGTGGAGTGCTGCACATTTGTATACATCAAACCGATAGGAAATATAGTTATATCATACCCCTCAATCTTAATTTTTTATTTTTTGGGGCAACAGCTATATCAAGCCAAGTTGCAATTACTTATCCCAATAGCATTTGTCCCTCTATCTAGCTGCGGTACTCAGCAGCACTGGACACAACTGCTGCACAATACAAATGCAATATAATAGACTTTCTATGTTAGAAGGTATATTATACTGTAGGTATATCACACCGCTCAATCAGTTCTTTTAAAGCAACAGTTATAGAACACCAGTTGCAATTAGTTATTCCAATAGCTATCTGGGGGAGAAGAACAGAACTGGATCACACATCCACAATGCTATGCTTTGATCTAACTCGCTTCTCAGTGCTATATTAAAGTGTACAGCCCCCCATACTGCATGCTGTACAAGAGGCATTAGTGTACATTTTGATCAAAAGGCATAAGCCTACTCACCACGCCAAGGTCGCCTCTTAGAGTGGAACCTACTCTGACAAAAAGGCGCAGCGACAATGCGGTTTCAAAGCGGCACTGCCCTAGTAGGCGGTGGGACCCAGGAGTCAAACAGCACCTCTGCTGTATGACAATGCCACCCATAGCACTGGGTCCCACCAGCAGAGGTGCTATTTGACTCCTGAGTCCCACCGCCTACTAGGGCAGTGCCGCTTTGTCACAGCATTGTCGCTGCGCCATTTTGTCAGAGTAGGTCACACTCTAAGAGGCGACCTTGGCGTGGTGAGTGGGCTTATGCCTTTTGACCAAAATGTACACTAATGCCTCTTGTACAGCATGCAGTATGGGGGGCTGTACACTTTAATATAGCACTGAGAAGCGAGTTAGATCAAAGCATAGCATTGTGGATGTGCGATCCAGTTCTGTTCTTCTCCCCCAGATAACTATTTGAATCTTTCTTCTTTATTACTGGTATCAGCACTCCTCCCATTCGGCACAGGTGTTTTAATCACAGAAGTCTGCATATAAGTGGTCATTGACCTGTAGCTCCTGATAGTAATGGACATGTTGTGTTAGACAACTGTTCACATGGTGCAGTACTGTGTGGTGGCATTTGTTTTTGTGGTGCTGTGCTGAAGGGTTGGTGGGACCCAGTGCCATGGGTGGCATTGTCATACAGTCAGAGGTGCTGTTTGACTCCTGGTCCCACCGCCTACTAGGGCAGTGCCGCTTTGTCACCGCATTGGTCGCTGGCGCTTTTTTGTCAGAGTAGGTCCCACTCTAAGAGGCGACCTTGGTGTGGTGAGTGGACTTATGCCTTTTGATCAAAATGTACACTAATGCCTCTTGTACAGCATGCAGTATGGGGGGCTGTACACTTTAATAAAGCGCTGAGAAGCGAGTTAGATCAAAGCATAGCATTGTGGATGTGCGATCCAGTTCTGTTATTCTCCCCCAGATAGTTATTCCAATAGCACACAACTGCTGCACAATACAAATTCACTATAATATATTTTATATGTTAGAAAGTATATTATAAGTATATCACACCCCTCTGTATGTCACACCTATCGATAGCACACCTATACCAGTCCTTAAAAAGACTTTTGTGGCCCTATTCTATAGTGTTTGGTGCCCCTAACAGTCTATTCCTGCTCCACACAGCAATCTCTCCCTATACTGGCAAAAAACAGAATGGAAAATTGCTGCCAGATGGGGTTTATTTATAGGGTAGGGGGTGTGTCTATGTGCTGAAACATCTCAATTGGCTGTCCTGTCCCACCTGATGGATGTGTCATGGGTCAAAGTTCTGCACAATGCAAATAATATGGCGCCGGCGGACATCGCCATATGTTCGCCTGTTCGGCGAACTGAGAACGAGCAAAGTTTGCCGCAAAATGACCGCCGGGCGAACCGCAAGTCCATTTCTACTGGGGATGTCCACACCTATTGTCTCAGGTGTAGCTTAAGTGGTTATTCCTTCTCCTCTATTTAGTCCAGCCTCACCCATCATGCTATGCGTTTGATAGCTACTTGTTTGTGGAAGTCCTGGGTTTGGTTCTCTGAGTTTCCTGCTCTCTGCATACTTCTGGATGTTAAGTTTATCTTCTTTTGTTTTCCCCTACCTGCTGATATTAGGCCTGAGGGGGTCTCCTATTCCTTCATATGGGAAGGAATAGGCCATCCGTGTCCTGACACTATCTGCAGAGCCCTGTTAGGGTGAGATAGGGCTTAGGTTCCTGCGTATGAACATTCCTACCATAAAGGTCTGTTCATACTGATAGCAGTCAGGGCTCAGCGTAGGGACTCACTAGATGTGACCATTTCACTTTCCCTAGGTTATAGGCCTAATAACTTTTCCCTTCCCTTCTGTGTTCAGTTCGGAGTGTATTTACCACACTGCGCCGTGACATTACCAACCGCTGCAAACTGTCATTTTTTTGTCTGTGTCAGTGAGGCTATGGATCCTATCTCTGCACTGGCTGGACAATTGCAAGGTATGTCTTTGAAGGTAGCTGCCCTCCGCACACAGATCCAGGGATCACAGGCTGCTGGTATCAGTAGTACTTACCAGGCCTGTCCTGAACCTAAGTTTGCACTTCCAGACAGGTTTTCGGGGGGGAGTGACAACTTCATTCTGTTCAGAGAATCGTGTAAGTTGTACTTTAAGTTACGCCCGCTCTCATCTGGGAATGAGAGTCAAAGAGTTGGTATTATTATTTTGTTGCTTAAAGGGGACGCTCAGTTTTGGGCTTTTTCTCTGCTGACCGGATTACAGTCCCTCCGGTCGGTAGATTAATTTTACAGAGTTTTAGGTCTGAACTATGATGACCTGGATTGGATCTCCCTGGCCAAGACCAAGTAACGTGGTTTACAACAGGGAGAGCGTTCTGCAGAGATCTATTGCTCTGAATTTAGGAGGTGGGCTATGGATACGGATTGGAATGATCCAGCTCTCTGTAGTCAATTCTTTCAGGGATTGTCTGAGAGGCTAAAGGATGCCTTGGCCTTTCACGAAAATCCTGAGTCACTGGAAGCGTCTATGACCCTTGCCGTACATATGGATAGACGCCTAAAAGAGAGATCAAAGGTCCCTCACTCTCAGGACGAACTATCATATAACGTGGCGGCTTCCTCTGACACCTTGGGAGGAGAGACTTCTGAGTTTATGCCTGGTGACGAACCCATGTAGCTATTGGGAGCTACCCCTGGGCCTGCTTGCAAGCGTTCTACTCATAAGAATGGAGTATGTTTTTGCTGTGGAAAAAGGGGACATTTTGTTAATGTTTGTCCTTACATTCTGCGTCAAGGTAAAAACAAAAAGAAAATGTTTTCCAATCTCACTCTTGGTGGTGTGGGATCAGAGAGCTTACTTTTGCCATTTACTGGTAGTAGCCGATTTCTCCTGTCTGCTGAGGTGGCGCTAGAGTCCAAAACTGTGGGAATTGAGGTGTTTATTGACAGTGGGGCAGAGGTTAACCTAGTTGATAGTCGGTTCATCCATATGCATGGGTTGACAACAAGTGCATTAGAGAAAAATATTTTGATGTTTGCAATAGACTCCACACCACATACTCAGAAATGTTTGTCACAGATGGTGCAGAATATCCATTTAAGAGTGGATGATTTTCATCAGGAATCCATTTCGTGTTTTGTGCTGGATGGTCTGCCTGCTCCATTGGTTCTGGGTTTACCATGGTTGAGCAAACATAATCCTACTATTGACCTGCAAGCGAGCAGAGTCTCGATTGGAGTGATTATTGCATGGACAACTGTCTTAATACATTTCTTTCTGTCTTAACCACTAAAGCTGTTCCCTATTTTATTTCAAATTTTTCAGATGTATTTTCTGAGAGTGGTTGCCAGGGGTTACTCCCACATCGGGAATATGATTGTCCTATCAATCTTATTCCTGTAGCGAAGTTGCCCAAATCTAGGTTATATAACCTCTCTGAACCCGAAAGAGCGGCCATGTGAAAGTATTTTACCGAGAGTTTGGCTAAGGGACATATTAGACCTTCCAAGTCCCTAGTGGCGGGGGTTTTTCTTTGCAAAGAAGAAAGACGGAACCCTTAGGCCATGCCTGGATTTCCGTGAGCTCAATCATATTACGGTCCATGATCTGTACCCCCTTCCTTTGATTTCTGACTTGCTTAAACAGAATTGTGGTGCCAAGTGTTCTCCAAGTTGTACCTTAGGGGGGCATATAATCTGATCAGGATCAAGGAAGGGGATGAATAGAAGATGGTGTTTAATACCCCAGAGGGTTATTTTGAGAGTCCCGTCATGCTGTTTAGATTAACTAATGCTCCCGCGTTTTTTCAGCATTTTGTTAATGATATCTTTCATCATCTGGTGGGGAGGTTTGTTGCTGTGTATCTGGATGACATATTAATTTATTCTCCAGATATGAAGAATCATCAGGATCACGTGAGACAGGTGTTACAGATCCTAAGAGAGAATAAATTGTATGCTAAGATGGAGAAGTGTGCATTTGCAGTTCAGGAAGTGCAATTCCTGGGTTAACTACTCTCATCTTCAGTTTTCGTATGATCCTGAAAGAACTCCATGCTGTGTTGGACTGGGATCAACCCCGAAAATCTGAAAGTCACTTATCGATTTTTAGGATTCACCAACTACTACCATAAATTTATTTTGAACTACTCGGCTGTGGTCAAACCTTTGACCGACAGTGACTAAAAAAAGGTTTGGATGTCTCAGTCTGTCTGATGCGGCATTACAAGCCTTTTCTGCCATGAAGGAGTGTTTTGCTTCTGCTCCTATACTGGTGCAACCTGATGTGTCACAACTATTCATTGTGGAAGTTGACGCATCCGAGATGGGGGTAGAAGCAGTTTTGTTGCAGGGTTCTTCACCTACTAAATGGCGCCCATGTGCTGTCTTCTCTAAGAAACTCTCGGGTGCAGAAAGGAAGTATGACGTGGGTAATAGAGAGTTGCTTGCCATTAAGTTGGCTTTTGAGGAATAGCGTCATTGGTTGGAAGAAGCTTGTCATCCTATTACTGTGCTTACTGACCACAAAAATCTGGCTTATCTGGAGTCGGCTAAACGACTGAACCCTAGGCAGGCCAGATGGTCATTGTTTTTAACAAGATTTAATTTCATCGTCACCTATCGCCCTGGGGTTAAGAAGGTCAAGGCTGATGCTTTGTCTCATAGCTTCCCGGGGGGCGTGGTGTGGGGTGGGGGGGGGGGGGGGGGGGGGGGGGGGGGGGGGGGGGGGGGAGTTCAGAAGATCGTGGTCCGATATTATCTGAAGTAGCAGTCATATCCGCCCTATATCCCATCCCGACCCTGAATTACTTATCCATAGATACACAATATAACAAAACATGTTTGGGATCATATCAGAAAACCTAAAAATAATCAAAACCACACATAGATAAATACAAAAATAACATATTTATTAAACAATACAACAATGAGTTGAATAGTAGAGAAAACAGGGCAAACCCCAAAGCAGAGGTAATATGTGGTAATAAAAATGTCATAGGTATAATAACCATAAGTTGAGACATTATTTGTATAACCAGTTAATCCAACACAAAGTACTGATCAATGAGATAAAATACAGTAACCAGTATGTGTGGGGATACCAGGTAATTGATAGTGGGGTGACAATAAACATAAATCATCTACCACATAAAAGTGATCATCCCTTATCCCAGAAAAATTTCCCTTTACAACTCAATGTGAACAGCAAAATTCAATGTATAGCAGGGTATATGTGGTGGCATGGCCGACACCCAACACAGCCGACAACAAACCACACCCTGAGCATAAATACAAGAGGCAAAATACTTGTAATAATGAATACCAACCAGTTTGGGGAGAGCCGAAAGCCCGACGTACGTTTCGCAAGTAGCCTGTATTGGCATGAAGTATATTGGGTGATGAGCTGAATTTAATAAACCACATAATAGATCTGTCAATTGTATCAACTATGCCAACAGTATTACTCATTACTAAGTGTGAGGAATGTAGAATTATTGTTTAATGTCAGTCATTATCTCATTCCAGCCATCTTCTGTCAGATAGCAGAGGTAGTGAACTCCACATGGGTTCTGGCTTCAAGGAAGCCACATGCGTACAAATTCACACCTCAACCAGCCAGCATAGAGGCCAGCTAATCCTACAGGAAAATCTCTCTGAAGGGGGTCTCAGCCCTTGCCCAGATCTATCATACACCTCAGAAATCATGGAACCGGTGATTAATAAGGAATTATGAATCGCCTGTCCATCACAGGCATAAACCAGATATATATTTGTGACCCTGTGGCCAAGACAAACATGGCCCTGGTCGTAGGTTGGAGGCCAGGGAGGGTAGATATACAGATATCCCCACAGAAACCTAATAACGGTACCATGTTTACACTCTACCTGTAGCTGGAACCCAGGCAGATCCGTTGGTCCCAGAACCATCTCCCTGTGACCTTCTGGTCTGGAGCTATGAGCCCTAATGGGTTTTGTGGGTCTTTGGCTGCCAGCATCAGAAGAGGATGAGTGGACCCCTCCCAGAGGCAGGGAGTGAGGGGCCAGCTACAGGTAAGACCCATGCAAGCCAACGGGTATATCTTTTTCTGAAGGGGTCACGCTGCATCACATGTTTGGAAGGGACCGGGAAATGGCTGACATCACTGCCTCCCAGGTGACGACGGCCAAGGATTACAGTAACCATTATTCATCAACCCAAAGGACTCATCCATCTGGTAAACTGACTTTTTTTGCTCTGTTTAATCCTGTTTGTACCATACTACCCGTATTTGCAACCTCAGACCACTGTATATATTCTTTGTGTGTATAGTGTTATATCTAGTGAGCCCTTAAGGCAATTAAATATATAAATTAATCTTTTTTGCTGTGCTGTATCGATTACGAATTCCCACGTCCGTGTTTTGGCATAGTTATACGTTACTGCGGGTTGGTTTCTCACCCTATATAATCCAGTTAGCAGACTGAACTTATATCAAACGAGAAGCTGGTGGCAGTCTTCCTGGGCTGAGGAAGCGCTGTTTCACTAAGGCAGTGAAAAGGCTCCCTCAGCTTGTTACCTCTCTGTGCCCATGTGGGCAGGAGGAGTCTGTGAAAACTGTACCAAGCTGACCATACCTGCTCCTCAGGGACTGCATAACGCCACACCTTGGTAACAAGTGACTATACCGTATCTCGCTGGCCCTACGTATTTGACGTCAGTTGGTGTACGGTATTCGTCACACTGAGTGAGGCACCAATGAGATAAAAAAGGCTTTGCCTTGCTCTGCCATTTTAATTACTCTTCCTGCTCTCACACACAACTTCCTAGAAAGCCCCTGTCTTGTTGAATGGGTATTTTTATTTGTAACTCACAAATCAAAAGGAAAACATTCTCAATGCAATTGTTTATTACAAATTCACATGGTTCTTCAACATAATCCACATAATTGTTTTTGGGGGAAACTAGGGGTAGCAGGGCATCTTCAGATCCCAACACATTATACTAAGGTGATGTTTGTTTAGCTGAAATGACATGGTTCCCTATGTAAAAATATATCTGACAGCCGAGCTTTCGAGTCAGCGCTTTTCTTCATTTTCCCCGCTGCTCAATCCATCCAGCGGCTGTCACAGTGGGGAAGCGGACAATCTATCAAGGTATCGAGATATATTCCTTTCACCTGCATGAGTTCTTTAATGAACAGCCAACATGATCTCAGCTGACAAGCAGGAAATGGATGTAATAAAGATTGTTTCTGCATGCTCTTTGCATCTTTGATAAATCACCATGCTGTGCATCAGATACAAGTGCCACATGGAAATTTTATTTCACGTGGTGCAAAAACTGATGGAGTTAGGGTCACCTAATTCTTTTCTTTCTACTTTTTTATGCTTTATAAAATTGCTATCCTGTGTGGTCACCTTATTACTTTCTTAGACTAGCGATGTAGGACAGGCATGCATTCCTTAATTTCTTGTTACAGCTTCAGGAAGCTGTTTTAGGCTTGGGCTTGTCTGGCACTGTTCCTCCATTTTTCTTTTAAGCATCAGTTCAAAGGTCCTGAAAAGCAAAGGTGTTGAAGCATGACCTATGTGTTTGCACCATGTGTTAGAATCTGCAAGTGTGTGAGCTCTGCTTCCCGTCAGCTTCACTTAACTGATGCCAAATAAGTGTATCAGAAGGCAGTGAGATAGCAGTCAGATAATTTATGATTTAATTTTATGTGAGCCCTGCTTTCTGTAATTTGCTCAAAGCTCAAGGGAGGCTGGCGCTAACCAGTTATCTAGCTCTGAGGGATAGTAGCACACACTGAAGGGTAGTTTGCTTGCTAATACAAAGATGGTTGCTTTTATATTTTATTTTATGAGAACTTGACAAGTTGAAACAAAATCATGCTTAGTATTCTAATCAATGTATAAAAAGTCTTCATTATAAAATTGCAGGAGCGGTGTGCATTGGAAATGATCTCAGCAGACAATTAGAGGAAAAGGTATGGTTTTCTTTAGCTCACAGTTCACTTTTTTGTATATTTAAATAATGTATTCCTTTAAACATGTGCAATTCTCAGCTTCACAGCATGAAAGCAACGGGTGACACACTTTGAGCATCTTGACATAAAAATAAATATTTTCAGGCTAGGTCTGTAAGAAGGAAATTATAATATTTAATTAAAATGTTAATAATAGTATTGAATATGAATTTTCAAATCTGTTGCAAGGTAAACTTATGCATTAATGCTCTGATCACATTGCCATAATTACTGTATGATATTTCATTACCAAGGCTCTACATCTTTTATAAATATCATTGGTTAAATCATTTTGTCTAATGTTGAGTGAAGTTATGAAAACTTTGATTTGGCTGCTTCAATGAATTTCACAAAGAAATTCGCTTTGTGATGAATTACTTTGTAATTTGTATGCATTTCTTTGTAAGTAGCGGCGCAACAATGGGGAGCAGCGATTGCGCAAACCCCCCCATCATTAAACCCCTCAGATGCCGCATTCATCACTGATCGGGGCATCTGATGTAAAAATGGCGTTCTTTCCGGTGTTAAAAAATACTCACCTCATCCATTTGAGCGTGACTAGGTTGTGGCCATCTTGATTGTAGATCCTGCGCAAAATCTCGCACTGTCCGTGATGACGTCATCACACTGGCCAGTGTGGTGACATCATACTTCACCGTGCATGAGATTTCATGTGGGAAAATTGATTAGTTACCACGAAGTACGGGGAAATTTGGCTTTGTGGCGTATCAAATAAGTCCACTTCAGATAATTCGATTCACTCAACTTTAACCTTGGCTAAGTTCACACTGGCATCTTCCATCTATAATGAAACTGCTGTATTAGATCGGTATTCCAGATTCAGTCTATGTGAAGGCATGTCCAGTGAACTTGAAAACTCTTAAGACCCTTTTTACTTTTTTCACATTTTGTTTTGTTGTGGCCTTGTGCTAAAATAGAAAAAAACTAGTTTTCTCCCATCAATTCGCACTCAAAATCACATAATAAGAAAGGAAAAACTGTATTTTAGAAATGTATGCAAATGTTTCCAAAAGAATAAACAAGAAAATCTGGAAAAGGGTACATAAAAATTCCTGCTGCATTGAAAGTTCCACAAAGAGCACAGTGGCCATTCTTAAATGGAAGAAGTTTGGAACAACCAGGACTCTCCCTAGAGTTGGCCACCTCACAAAATTAAGTAATTGGGGGAGAAAGGCTTTGGTGAGAAAGGTGACCAAGAATCTAATGAAGAGAGTACGCTGAACCTTAAGTGGAGCGTGTGGACTGCTGAGGGCGCACGAAACAACCGATCAAAGACAGTATTTTAGTTTCAGTAGTGTTCCATTTATTCGTAAGACAACGCGTTTCGGGGGGTTAAAGTCCCCTTTATCAAGTCTGAGCCGGGAGACTAGGAGAGTGTCGCTGCTCGTCTGGAGAGGCGCGTGTTAGACGTCTAACACGCGCCTCTCCAGACGAGCAGCGACACTCTCCTAGTCTCCCGGCTCAGACTTGATAAAGGGGACTTTAACCCCCTGAAACGCGTTGTCTTACGAATAAATGGTACACTACTAAAACTAAAATACTGTCTTTGATCGGTTGTTTCGTGCGCCCTCAGCAGTCCACACGCTCCACTTAAGGTTCAGCGTACTCTCTTCAATTTCACTACCCTAGTGGCAGGGTGGCTCCTGCCCAAGGCGTTAGGACGAATCTTGGCTGCACCAACCGTCTCTTATCCATACTCGATCTCCATTGCAGTTGCATCCAATTGATGCAACCGCAATAGGTGAGCAAACCATTTCTTTTATTTGAAATTTGTTTTGTTGAATTTACTTACCCTATGAGCGCCTTCTCTATCCCATTGGCCATTATTTGCAAGAATCTAATGGTCAGTGGTCACACTGGCTGAGCTCCAGAGATTGCAGCACTCCTCCAATCTGAGCTTTTGGGCAGAGAGGCCAGAATGAAGCCTCTTATCAGTAAAAAAAAAAAAATGAAAGTTTGCAAAATAACACCTAAAGGACTCTCGGACTGTGAGAAATTAAATTCTCAGTTATGATGTAACCAAGATTGAACTTTTTGGCCTCAATTCTAAACATCATGTTTGGAGGAGACCAGACACTGCCCAATATAATCCCTTCTGTGAAGTATGCTGTTGACAGCATCATGCTGTGGGGTGTTTTTCAGTAGCTGGGACCAAGAAACCGATCAGAGTTGAGGTAATGTTGAACAGAGAAAAGTACTGAAATATTCTTTTGATTTAGAGTGCTCTGGACCTCAGACTGAGCAGTAGGTTCACCTTACAACAATGACAATGATCCTAAGCACAAAGCCAAGACAACACAGGAGTGACTTAGGGACAAGTCTGTAAATATCCCTGAGTGGCCTAGCCAGAGCCCTTACTTGAACCCAGTCAAACATCTCTGGAGAGACCTGAAAATGGCTGTCCACCAACAGTGACAGAGCTTGAGATGATGTCACGCCGGTGACAGGTTTGAGAAGGTCTGAAAGAATATCTGCACATTAGTTATCTGACAGCCTCTTTTGGTTTCACTTTGTCTGTGTGTTGCTGGTATGTCCACACCCCCTGTTCAGGTGTGGATCATGTGACGTTCACCACCCCCTATTTAGTCTGACTTTACCCATCACTCCTTGCTCTGGATAGCTTCATTTGGTTTTTGGAAGAGCTGGAGGGTGGTTCGTGGTGAAGTCCTGTTCGTCCATCATCCATTAGCCTCAGAAGTTAAGTGTTCCGCTTGTTGTGTATTGTATTCCCCCCCACCTTTGTTGTTTACTAGGTCTCAGCGAGACGCTGGTTCCTTCACCAGGGAAGGAGCGGGTTGTCTCTGCCCTGTCATTAATATTAGGGCGTCTGAGGGCCACCAGGGTTTTCTAGGTTCCTGTGTATGGGCATCTCTACCTTCGAGAGGTGCCTATACGGATAGGAGTTAGGGCCAGGAGCAGGGTTTTATAGGTGGCGACCCTTTTCCTTCCCTAGTGGTGAGGCTTAGTGTCTTTTCCCTTCCTTCTTGTTATCTTTTGGTGTTCTCCCCTACTACATCCGTGACATTATCCAGAGCCTATACCGCCATTTTTTGTTCTGATCTGTGCAGCTATGGATGCTATTACTGCACTGGTCAAACAGCTGCAAAATTTGACTTTGGAGGTAGCAGACCTCCGTGCGATGGATTTGCAGATTCAGAGTCCACAGGCTGCTGGCTCCGGTTGTGGGTTCCAGGCCTGCCCTGAACCGAAGGTAGCTCTCCCGGACAGGTTTTCCGGGGGTAGTGACAATTTCATCCGGTTCAGGAAGTCATGTAAATTATACTTTAGGCTGTGTCCATACTCTTCTGGGGATGAGTGTCAATGTGTGGGTATGATTATTTCATTGCTAAAAGAGGACACCCAATCTTGGGCTTTTTCTCTGCCGACCGGATCACCATCCCTCTGGTCGGTACATGAATTCTTTAGAGCCTTGGATCTTATTTATGATGACCCAGATCGGATCTCTCAGGCCGAGACCAATTTACGGGGTTTGCGGCAGGGAGAACGTTCTGCGGAGACCTATTGCTCAGAATTGAGGAGATGGGCTACGGATACAGAGTGGAACGATTCTGCTCTCCGTAGCCAATTCTGCTAGGGTCTCTCTGAGAGACTGCAGGACGCATTGGATTTTCATGAAAATCCTGAGTCATTGGAAGCAGCTATGTCTCTTGCTGTACGTCTTGATAGACGTCTGAGGGAGAGATCTAGAGGTCCTCACCTTCAGGACGTACTATCCCAAAAGGGTACTGCTTCCTTTGACACTTATGGTGGACAGACACGGGTGGTTGTGCCTTGTGATGAGCCTATGCAGTTAGGAGGAGCTACTCCTGGAACTATTGGCAAAAGCTTGGGTCGTGTGAAAGGAGTCTGCTTTTGTTGTGGCAAGAAGGGACATTTAGTGAATATTTGTCCGTACTTGCAGCATCAAGGTGTAAACAAAAAGAAAAAAACATTTAATCCCCAAATTACTATTGGTAGTATGGGTGGGGAGCAAGAAAACCTACTTTTGTCTTTTATTGGTAGTACCTGTTTTCTCCTGTCTGCCGAGATGGCGCTAGAGTCCAAAACTGTTAAAATCAAAGCATTTATCGACAGTGGGGCAGGAGTTAACTTGATTGATGGACAGTTTGTACACATTCACGGGTTAACTACTAATGCATTAGAGAATAGTATTTCTGTCTTTGCAATTGACTCAGCACCTCTCGCCCAAAAATGCCTGTCGCAGGTAGTGAATGACATTCATTTAAGAGTGGGTGATTTGCATCAGGAATCTATCTCCTGTTATATGTTGGAGGGTCTGCCTGCTCCGTTGATGTTGGGCTTACCATGGTTAAGCAAACATAACCCTAACATCGATTGGCAAGCGAGACAGATTCTCGATTGGAGTGATTTTTGCATGGACAACTGTCTTAATGTATCGTTCTCTATGGTTACCACTAAAACTGTACCCTCGTTCATTTCAGAATTTTCTGATGTTTTCTCTGAGAGTGGTAATCAGGAGTTGCCTCCACACCGGGAGTATGACTGTCCCGTCAATCTTATTCCCGGAGCTAAATTGCCCAAATCTCGGTTGTATAATCTTTGGCGAAGGGACATATTAAACCATCCAAGTCCCCAGTGGCTGCTGGATTTTTCTTTGTGCAGAAAAAGGATGGTACCCTGAGACCATGTCTGGACTTCCGTGAGCTCAATCGTATTACCATCCGTGATCCTTACCTCCTTCCTTTGATTCCGGATTTGTTTAGTCAGATTGTCAGTGCCAAGGTGTTCTCTAAATTGGATCTGAGGGGGGCACATAATCTGGTAAGGATCAAGGAGGGGGATGAGTGAAAGACCGCATTTAATACCCCTGAGGGTCATTTTGAAAACCTGGTCATGCCCTTTGGGTTAACCAATGCTCCTGCGGTTTTTCAACACTTTGTCAATGACATCTTTCATCATCTGGTGGGGAGGTTTGTCGTTGTATACCTTGATGACATACTAATTTATTTGCCTAATATGGAGACTCATCAGGATCATGTGAGACAGGTGTTACAGATCCTAAGAGAGAATCAGTTGTATGCTAAGATGGAAAAGTGTGTATTTGCTGTACAGGAAGTGCAATTTCTGGGTTACCTGCTCGCATCCTCAGGTTTTCGTATGGATCCCGAGAAGGTCGTGTTGGACTGGGATCAACCGGAAAATCTGAAAGCGCTTATGCGGTTTTTGGGGTTTACCAACTACTACCGTAAATTTATCTTGAACTATTCATCGGTGGTTAAACCTTTAACAGACATGACTAGGAAGGGTGCTGATATTTCTATCTGGTCTGATGCGGCATTACAGGCCTTTTCTGCTGTGAAAGAATGTTTTGCTTCGGCCCCTATTCTGGTGCAACCGGACGTGTCTCAGCCATTTATTGTTGAGGTTGACGCGTCTGAGGTTGGGGGAGGAGCAATATTGTCGCAGGGTCCTTCACCCAGTAAATGGCACCCATGTGCATTTTTTTCTAAAAAAACTCTCGACTGCTAAAAGGAATTATGATGTGGGGAATAGGGAATTGCTGGCCATTAAGTTGGCGTTCGAGGAATGGCGGCATTGGTTATAAGGAGCAATTCATCCTATTACGGTAATTACGGATCACAAGAATCTGGCCTACTTGGAGTCGGCTAAGCGACTGAATGGTCATTGTTTGATGATGTCACGCCGGTGACAGGTTTGAGAAGGTCTGAAAGAATATCTGCACATTAGTTATCTGACAGCCTCTTTTGGTTTCAATTTGTCTTTGTGTTGCTGGTATGTCCACAATCCCTGTTCAGGTGTGGATCATGTGACCTTCACCTCCCCCTATTTAGTCTGACTTTACCCATCACTCCCTTGCTCTGGATAGCTTCATTTGGTTTTTGGAAGAGCTGGAGGATGGTTCGTGGTGAAGTCCTGTTCGTCCATCATCCATTAGCCTCAGAAGTTAAGTGTTCCGCTTGTTGTGTAATGTATTCCCCACCACCTTTGTTGTTTACTAGGCCTCAGCGAGACGCTGGTTCCTTCACCAGGGAAGGAGCGGGTTGTCTCCACCCTGTCATTAATATTAGGGCGTCTGAGGGCCACCAGGGTTTTATAGGTTCCTGTGTATGGGCATCTCTACCATCGAGAGGTGCCCATACGGATAGGAGTTAGGGTCAGGAGCAGGGTTTTATAGGTGGTAACCCTTTTCCTTCCCTAGTGGTGAGGCCTAGTGTCTTTTCCCTTCCTTCTTGTTGTCTTTTGGTGTTCTCCCCTACTACATCCGTGACAGATGATCAGCAGATAAGAATGGCAAAATATCCCCAAATCCAGGTATGCAAACCTTGTGGCATTATACCTAATAAGACTGGAGGCTGTAATCACTGACAAGTGTTTCAAGAGTCCTGAGTAAAGGGTCTGAATACTTATGTAAATTTTATTTTCACCATTTTAATAAATTAGCAAAGATTTCAAACATTCAGTCTTTACTTTCTCATTATGAGGAATTAAGTGCATAATGATGGAGCAAATTTGATTTTTGGCACAAGGCCACAACATAAAATGTGAAAAAAAGTGAAAGGGTCTGAAGACTTTCTGAATCCACTGTATATTGGTGCATGCTACACTATTCTTGCCATAAAAAATGAATAAGTAAATAAATTCAGTAAATGAACCCATGAATGAGGTACACACTGAAAATGTGAACAGAGACTTAGCAATATTTTACTGTGCTCCCTGTGTTCTTCATTTCTTAAAACAGTAATAATTGTTCCAAGTGCAACATTTATATTGATTTATGTTGACTACTTATACATTTGCTTTTGTAATTGGTCGACTTTGGTTTTATGCATGTGATTATTCTACCAAATTCTGTGCGAGATAATATATTTTATTTGAACAATATCATTATATGGAATCATTACGGTTTCATACTCATCCAAATACAGCTGATCAATATTTTGCCATTGACTACTGAACCAAGATTTCACATCTGTTTATCCCATTGATATTTATATTTTTTTCCATCATTCACTGTAATGGCATATAATTTGTCACTTATGTTGTAGGTAGTTGTAAAACAGCTACCTGTATTTCATCTTGCTCTTTGATTGGGTGACATAGGAGTTACGGCTCTAGCTAATGCAAGAAAAGGTGTAGTGACTGTCTCTGCTGTACCCCACTTTTCATTCTTAATTTGGGTGCTACAGTTAAGTAGCCCATAATTAATACGAAGGACTGATCCTTACTCTCCCATTATTTTTAGAACTCAATAACTGTTAGTTTTTTACCTTAGCTAAACATGAAGTAAACTCAACTGTTTAGAAGTTTAACAGGTTGCCTGTTGTGGTCATGTGCCATTATTGTGTATATCACATGAAGCCATTGTCACATGAGTAGATAAGTGATGTCATCATTTCTGGTGGTGACTGAAAATGGCAGTGATGGGAATCACAGAGCTGGAATGGTGAGACTTTAAAAAAAGTGCACAAAATAATTTTTTTTAAACAAATTAACATTTATCCTTTTTGTTTTTTTCTGATGTCTGATAACCGCTTTAACAACAGCATACAGTAGTGACAGACACGCTGATTTCAGCAGTGTGTCACTCATAAGCTAAAAGGAAGTGGTTGCCGAGAACCAGCATCATAATTAGAGATGAGCGAATGGCAGTTGACAAAGTGGAATTCGATCCGAATTTCAGGAAAAATTCGATTCGCACAGAATCCGAATTTCCTCGCGCTTCGTGGTAACGAATCAAATTTTTTCCTAAAATGGCTACTGCACGTGTTAGGACATGGAGCAAGGAACTCTGGAAGTGAGGGATCACCCAAAATGCCATGCATGCAGCCAATCAGCAGCCAGCCAGCCCTATGATGTCACAGCCATATGAATAGCCTCAACCATCTTGGATTCAGCCACTTTCTAGTGTACTTAGTGCAGGGAGAGATGTCAGCCGGCGTGAGGGACAGTGGTAGAAAACACTTAAAATTTTATTTTGAAGTTCAAGGAAAGGATAGGGATTAGGGATGAGCGAAACCCGAACTGTATAGTTCGGGTTCCTTACCGAATTTTGGGGTGTTCGTGACACGGACCGAACCCGAACATTTACGTAAAAGTCCGGGTTCGGGTTCGCGTGTTCGGGCGCTTTTCTGAAAGGCTGCAAAGCAGCGAATCAACAAGCGTCATACTACTTGCCCAAGAGGCCATCACAGCCAGGCCTACTTTGGCATGGCTGTGATTGGCCAGTGCAGCATGGGACCCAGCCTCTAATTTAAGCTGGAGTCAAGTAGCGCCGCACGTCACTCTGCTCTGATCAGTGTAGGGATAGGATCAGCTGCTGCTGTTAGGGGCCAGATTAGGCAGGGATTTACTCATCAAAAACACTTACTGAAGTGATCGATCTACAGCTTGTATTATTCAACTTCTCCTAGTTAATTGCTCATTGTTTTTAGGCTGCCCCAGAGCGTCTTTCTGTCACTGTTTTCGTGGGGTGATCGGCGGCCATTTTGTGTCTTGTGGTGCGCGAGCACAAGCTGCCACCAAGTCCATTTAAACCATCAATAGTGTGTTTTTTTTTTTTGGCTATATCCTACATCAGGCTGTGCTTGCTATTTTATTGAGGGGTGAAATACAATTGCCAAAATAGCAGTACCCTAAATCTGGTGTTTTAGCTGTGGCTAGCCAATTGTAATACTGTCTGCTGTCTGGCAAAGGATATATTTTTTTTCTGGTTGAAATACAACTCCCAATTAGCAGTTCCCTAAATCAGTGGTTTCTGCTGTAGCAGGCCTAGTTTAAATCTATCCATAAAAGGGTATATTTACATTGAAGGTGCTGATAGGGTCATCCTCAATAACTTCACACGCTACCGTGCATTCCCAAGTCATAATTCTGTCCGTAAAAGGGATACCTGTCATCCAGGGCCTAAATAATAGGCCTACAATTTATATTTAGCTAAATCTGTGGTTACTGCTGTGGCTGGACAAGTTATTTAGTGTCCGTCAAAGCACAGTTTTTGTTCTGGGTTAAAATACAATTCCCAAATTAGCAATTCCCTAAATCTGTGGTTACTGCTGTGCTGTATTAGTGTAATACGGTACCTAAATAGATAGCCAGATAGTGTTAGGGTGCCTGTAAAAAAAGGCCTGAATTTGAATTCATACATTGGGGCCAATTTTTTCTTATTGTGGTGAACGGTAACAATGAGGAAAATCATCTAGTAAGGGACGCGGACGCGGACATGGTCATGGTGTTAGTGGACCCTCTGGTGCTGGGAGAGGACGTGGCCGTTCTGCCACAGCCACACGTTCTAGTGTACCAACTACCTCAGGTCCCAGTAGCCGCCAGAATTTACAGCGATATTTGGTGGGGCCCAATGCTGTTATAAGGATGGTAAGGCCTGAGCAGGTACAGGCATTAGTCAATTGGGTGGCCGACAGTGGATCCAGCACGTTCACATTATCTCCCACCCAGTCTTCTGCAGAAAGCGCACAGATGGCGCCTGAAAACCAAGCCCATCAGTCTGTCACATCACCCCCATGCATATCAGGGGAAACTGTCTGAGCCTCAAGTTATGCAGCAGTCTCTTATGCTGTTTGAAGACTCTGCTGGCAGGGTTTCCCAAGGGGCATCCACCTAGCCCTTCCCCAGCGTGGAAGACATAGAATGCACTGACGCACAACCACTTATTGTTTCCTGATGATGAGGACATGCGAATACCACCTCAGCACGTCTATGATGATGATGAAACACAGGTGCCCAACTGCTGCGTCTTTCTGCAGTGTGCAGACTGAACAGGAGTCAGGGAGGAAGACTGGGTGGAAGACGATGCAGGGGACGATGAGGTTCCTAGACCCCCCATGGAATGAAGGTCATGCCACTGTCTTTCAGAGTTCGGAGGAAGAGGCAGTGGTGAGACCGAGCCAACAGCGTAGCAAAAGAGGGAGCAGTGGGCAAAAGCAGAACACCCCGCTGCCAAAGAGAGGTTCGCCTGCTACTGGCCACCGCCACCTGGGGCCGAGCACACCCAAAGGCAGCTTCAAGGAGTTCCCTGGCGTGGCAGGTTCTTTAAAACAATGTGCTGACGACAAGACCCTAGTGGTTTGCACGCTGTGCCATAAGAGCCTGAAGAGAGGCATTAACGTTCTGAACCTTAGGCACAACCTGCATGACCAGGCATCTGCATGCTAAGCATGAACTGCAGTGGAGTAAACACCTTAAAACAAGGAACTCACTCAGGCTTCCCCCTGCTACTCTTCTGCTGCTGCCCTCGGCCTCTTCTCCGCCTCTGAGGAACTTGGCACCTGCCGCCCAGGATGTACCACCAACACCACACCTGCGCACCAAGCATCTCCACCATGTCACACGGCAGCGTTCAGCTCTCCATCTCACAAACATTTGAGAGAAAGCGTAATTCCCACCTAGCCACCCTCGATCCCTGGCCTGAAGGCCAGCATTTCTAAACTACTGGCCCATGAAATGCTGTCATTCAGGCTGGTGGACACAGACAGCTTCAAACAGCTCATGTCGCTTGCGTGTCCCACAGTATGTTGTTCCCAGCCGCCAGTACTTCTCCAAGAGAGCCGGCCTTCCGTGCACAACCAAGTATCCGATAAAATCAAGTGTGCACTGCGCAACGCCATCTGTGGCAAGGTCCACCTAACCACAGATACGTGGACCAGTAAGCACGGCCAGGGACGCTATATCTCCTAACTGCACACTGGGTAAATGTAGTGGCGGCCGGGCCCCAGGCGGAGAGCTCTTTGGCGCACGTCCTTCCGCCGCCAAGGATCGCAGGGCAAACATTTTTTGCCTCCTGTAGCCTCCTCCTCCTACTCGCTTCCTCCTCCTCTTCTTCCACCTGCTTATCCAGTCAGCCACAAACCTTCACCACCAATCTTCAGCACAGCCCGGGGTAAACGTCAGCAGGCCGTTCTGAAACTCATATGTTTGGGGGACAGGCCTCACACCACGCAGGAGTTGTGGCGGGTATAGAACAACAGACCGACGAGTGGTTGCTTGCCGGTTGAGCCTCAAGCCGGCCTGTGGTGTGCGATAATGGGGTGAAATCTCGTCGCAGCTCTGGACTAGCCGGTTTGAACGCACATCCCTGCCTGGCGCATGTGCTGAATTTGGGTGGTGCAGAAGTTCATTCACACTACCCCGACATGTCAGAGCTGCTGCATAAAGTGCGGGCCGTCTGTGCGCGCTTCCGGCGTTCACATCCTGCCGCTGCTCGCCTGTCTTCGGCCTTCCCGCTCACCGCCTCTTATGCGACGTGCCCACCAGGTGGAACTCCACCTTGCACATGCTGGACAGACTGTGCGAGCAGCAGCAGGCCATAGTGGAGTTTCAGCTGCAGCACGCACGGATCAGTCGCACTGCGGAACAGCACCACTTAACCACCAATGACTGGGCCTCCATGCGAGACCTGTGTGCCCTGTTGCGCTGTTTCGAGTACTCCACCAACATGGCCAGTGGCGATGACGCCGTTATCAGCGTTACAATACCACTTCTATGTCTCCTTGAGAAAACACTTAGGGCGATGATGGAAGAGGAGGTGGCCCAGGAGGAGAAGGAGGAGGAGGAGGAGGAGGAAGAGGGGTCATTTTTAGCACTTTCAGGCCAGTTTCTTGGCTCAGAGGGAGGTTTTTTGCAACAGCAGAGGCCAGATACAATTGTGGCCAGACAGGGCCCACAACTGGAGAACGAGAGGACGAGGATGAGGAGGAGGTGGAGGAGGAGGAGGTGGAGAGGATGAAGCATGTTCACAGCAGGTGGCATCCAATGCAAGCTCGGGCCCATACTGGTGCGTGGCTGGGGGAAACGCAGGACGATGATAATACGCCTCCCACAGAGGACAGCTTGTCCTTACCTCTGGGCAGCCTGGCACACATAAGCGACTACATGCTGCAGTGCCTGCGCAACGACAGCAGAGTTGCCCGCATTTTAACGTGTGCGGACTACTGGGTTGCCACCACTGCTGGATCCCTGTACAAAGACAATGTGCCCACCTTACTTCCTGCACTGGAGTGTGATAGGAAGATTGGTAGACGCGCTACTGATGCATTCCCAGATGTCACAGGGGGAACAAGTGGAAGCCCAAGGCGAAGGCAGAGGAGGAGCAAAAGGGTCGCCAACGCAGCTGTGTCACGGCGAGCTCCTCTGAGGGCAGGGTTAACATGGCAGAGATGTGGAAAAGTTTTGTCACCACGCCACAGCTAACTGCACTACCACCTGATACGGAACGTGTTAGCAGGAGGCAACATTTCACTAACATGGTGGAACAGTACCTGTGCACGTCCCCTTCCACGTACTGACTGATGGTTCGGCCCCATTCAACTTCTGGGTCTCCAAATTGTCCACGTGGCCAGAGCTAACCTTTTATGCCTTGGGAGGTGCTGGCCTGCCCGGGCGGCCAGCGTTTTGTCTGAACGTGTATTCAGCACGGCAGGGGGCGTCATTACAGACAAACGCAGCCGCCTGTCTATAGCCAATGTGGACAAGCTGACGTTCATAAAAATGAACCAGGCATGGATCCCACAGGACCTGTCCATCCTTTGTGCAGATTAGACATTTATAACTACCTCCCCTTAACCATATATTCTTGTACTCCAGGGCACATCTTCATTCAATCCTCTTTTTTTAATTTTACCATTATATTGTTGGGCAACCCAAAGTTAAATGAACCTCTCCTCTGTCTGGGTGCCGGGGCCTAAAAATATCTGACAATGGCCTGTTCCAGTGGTGGGTGATGTGAAGCCTGATTCTCTGCTATGACATGAAGCCTGATTCTCTGCTATGGGACCTCTCTCCTCTGTCTGGGTGCCGGGGCCTAAAAATATCTGACAGTGGCCTGTTCCAGTGGTGGGGGACATGAAGCCTGATTCTCTGCTATGGGACCTCTCTCCTCTGTCTGGGTGCCGGGGCCTAAAAATATCTGACAATGGCCTGTTCCAGTGGTGGGTGACATGAAGCCTGATTCTCTGCTATGACATGAAGCCTGATTCTCTGCTATGGGACCTCTCTCCTCTTTCTTGGGTGCCGGGCCTAAATATCTCACAGAGGCCTGTTCCAGTGGTGGGTGACATGATGCCTGATTCTCTGCTATGGGACCTCTCTCCAATTGATATTGGTACATTTTTTTTTTTTTTTTATTCATTTCCCTATCCACATTTGTTTGCAGGGGATTTACCTACATTTTGCTGCCTTTTGCAGCCCTCTAGCCCTTTCCTGGGCTATTTTACAGCCTTTTTAGTGCGGAAAAGTTAGGGTTCCTATTGACTTCAATGGGGTTCGGGTTCGGGGCGAAGTTCGGGTCGAGTTCGGATCCCGAACCCGAACATTTTCGGGAAGTTCGGCTGAACTTCTCGAACCCGAACATCCAGGTGTTCGCTTCAACTCTAATAGGGATGAATCATTCCACAGTATTGAAGCAGAACAGGGTTCAGAAGGGGAATTTACAGCCTGGGCAATAGGAACAATCCAATTACACCTTGCTGCACTGACTGGGGGATCCAAATTGCCATTATACAGCTCTGTAATTCCAGCAACTGTTCTTGTTATTAGGGTGCAAGTGCTGTTTGATACAGCCATTAACAGTGTTTATTTACAAGGAAATATTTATATGCTTATTTGCCTTTGTGCTATGCAGTTATATGATTTAAAGCATTTTTGGTTTGTATTAGGTTGAAAAAAAGGGCTTATTAGCCGTTGTGTGGTGAAGTGAGAAGATCACAGCCCCTTTTTGGTATACCGTATTTTTTCGCTTTATAAGACACACTTTTTTTCCCCCAAAAGAGGGGGGAAATGACAGTGCGTCTTATAAAACGATGGTTGTCTTTTTTTTACAGGGTTGACACTGATATATCGCCGGCCGCTATGCTGCACAGCGTGGCCGGCGATACGGTACATCAGTTTACAGTGCGGGGAGGGAGGAGGGGCCGGAGGCAACTCACAGCGGCCCGGTGCAGTCACTGTATTACACTGGGCCCCGCGCACAGAAGTCCTCTTTGTATGCTAAAGTCTTTCATTATTCCTGAATCCATCGCTCTCCTATTGATAAACTAGCCTAATCGCCTGCATCAGTACTCACTATGAATGTAGCGTGCGGTCCCTCCGGCTCATGACTTCATCCTGCTTCTGCTTCATTAATGAAGTGGGAGGAGCGTGACTGACTGAGTGACGTCAATTACACACCGGCCGAACCGCACGCTACATTCATAGTGAATACTGATGCAGGCGATTAGGCTAGTTTATCAATAGGAGAGTGATGGATTCAGGAATAATGAAAGACTTTACATGAAAAGAGACTTCTGTGCGCGGGGCCCGGTGTAATACAGTGACTGCACCGGGCCCCGCTGTGAGTTGCCTCCGGTCCCTCCTCCCTCCCCGCACTGTAACTGATGTATCGCCAGCCACGCTGTGCAGCATAGCGGCTGGTGATACATCAGTGTCAGCTAGTTTATCAAAAGGAGAGCGATTGATTCAGGATTAAAGATTTTACATACAAAGAATAAAGTACTGTAATGCTGTGAAACATAGGGCCATGAGGGGGACCAGCATAAGATGCTATATGTGTGTCATCCACACATATAGCATCTTATCCTGGCCCCCCTCATGGCCCTATGTGTCACAGCACACATCCCCCATAACATCATCATCCACAGATTTCCCCCCCCCATAACAGTGCGTCATCCACAGAGCCCCATAACAGTGTCATCCCCAGACCATTAGTTCAAAATCCACCAAAAGCACACCTTTTGGTTCAAAATAATTTTTTTCTTTTTTTCCTCCTCAAAAACCTAGGTGCGTCTTATAATCAGGTGCGTCTTATAAAGCGAAAATTATGGTATATTAGTGGTACAAAAATATACATTATTTGTCGTTCAGCAGTGTAGTTATATGTTCTAAAGACCTTTTTGGCGTGTATTAGTGGCAAAAATATATATATTATTTGTCGTTCAGCGGTGTAGTTATATGTTCTAAGCCTTTTGTGGAGTGTATAAGTGAAAAAAAATATTTGCCATTCAGCTTGCAGTTATATTTTCTAAATCCCTTTTTGGGCATGTATCAGTGGCAAAAAAATATATTATTTGCCATTCAGCATTGCAGTTCTATGTTCTAAAATCCCTTTTTGCATGTATTAGTGCAAAAATATATATTATTTGCCATTTAGCGGTGCATTTATATGTTCTAAGGCCTTTTGGCATGTATTAGTAGCACAAAAAAAAAGTACTTGCCATGTTTGGTGAAGTGAGAAAATACAGCCCTTTTTGGCGTGTATTAGTGGCAAATAATATATATACCATATTTTTTCGCCCTATAAGATGCACCGACCCATAAGACGCAACTAGGTTTAGAGGAGGACAATAAGAAAAAATATATTTTTCATTACAACTCAGTCAGATCACTAATTAGACCCCCAATGTTAATCAGACCTCAATGACAGCCCCAATCAGACCCCCAATGTTAATAAGACCCCAATAAGACCTCAATCAGACCCCCAATCAGAGATCAGCTCAGGCCCCAATGTAATTACCCCAATCAGACCTCTGATAAGAGCCCCATGCCTTCATCAGCCCCCATAATCATCCCTTATGCCTCTCATCAGGTCCCATTATCATCCCTTATGCCTCTCATCACCATTATGCCTCTTAGCCCCCATTATCAGCCATTATGCCTCTCAGCCCCCATTATGCCCCCAGCAGCCTCATGTTTTATAAAATAAAAAAAACACTTACCTCTCCTGCTCCTGGACGATGACGCTCCTCACCTACATCGCGATCCTCTTCCTCCTGCTGTCGGCTGTTATCTGACCCGCACAGCGTGAGGTCACAGAGCGCCCTCACGCTGTGCGCAGCCTTCACAGCCGACAGCAGAGGACCAGGAAGAGGTTTAGTACAGAGCCTTCAGCTCTTCCTGGTCCTCCGTTTCTTATGAGCACTTCCATAATGGAAGTGCTCATTAGTACTCGCCCATAAGACGCAGGGGCGTTTTCCCCCACTTTTTGGGGAAAAAATGCATCTTATGGGGCGAAAAATACGGTATTTGCCGTTCAGCGGTGCAGTTATATGTTCTAACGCCCTTTTTGGCATGTATTAGTGGCAAAAAAATATATATTATTGGCGTTCAGCAGTTCAGTTAAATCTTCTAAAATCCCTTTTTTTCCGTGTATTAGTAGCACAAAAAAAAAGTATTTGCCGTTGTGTGGTGAAGTAAGAAAATTACAGCCCTTTTTGGCATGTATGAGTGCCAAAAAATATATATATTTGCCGTTCAGCGGGGCAGTTATATGTTCTAAAGCCCTTTTTTGCATGTATTAGTGGCAAAAAAATATATATTATTTGATGTTCAGCGGTGCAGTTATATGTTCTAAAGCCTTTTGTGGCGTGTATACTGTAAGTGGAAAAAAATAAGGGCCTATTTGCCGTTCAGCAGTGCAGTTATATGTTCTAAAGCCCTTTTCGGCATGTATTAGTGACAAAAATATATATATTTGCTGTTCAGCGATGCAGTTAAATGTTCTAAAGCCCTTTTTTGCATGTATTAGTGGCAAAAAATGTATATTTGCCGTTCAGCGGTGCAGTCATATGTTCTAATAAACTTTTTTGTGTGTATTAGTGGCACAAAAAAGCATTTACCATTGTGTGGTGAAGTGAGAAAATTACAGCCCTTTTTGGCAAGTATTAGTGGCAAAAAATATATTTTTGCTGTTCAGAGGTGCACTTATATGTTCTAAAGCTCTTTTTGGTGTGTATTAGTGGCAAAAAAATATATATTTGCTATGCAGTGGTGCAGTTATATGTTCTAAAGCCCTTTTTGGTTTGTATTAGTGGCAAAAAAATATATTTTTGCTGTTCAGAGTTGCACTTATATGTTCTAAAGCCCTTTTTGGCATGTATTAGTGGCAAAAAAATATATTTGCCGTTTAGCGGTGCAGTTATATGTTCTAAAGCCCTTTTTGGCTTGTATTAGTGGCAAAAAATATATATATTATTTGCCGTTCAGCAGTGCAGCATTATGTTCTAAAGCCTTTTTTGGCATGTATAAGTGGGAAAAAATAAGGGCCTATTTGCTGTTCAGTGATGCAGTTATATGTTCTAAAGCCCTTTTTTGCGTGTATTAGTGGGGAAAAAAGGGGCTTATTAGCCGTTGTGTGGTGAAGTGAGAAAATTACAGACTTTTTTGGGGTGTTTTAATTTCCTTTTTATTTATTTATTTATTTGATCTAACAGTATGTCAGACAGAGAAGTGCCAGGCCCTGCACAGGGGAGTGGCAGAGGCCTAAATGTTTTTTGGTGCAGGCACAGTTTGCAGGAGAGTAAGGGGGCGTGGCAGCAGGAGTTGCAGCGAGAAGCCTGAGCTCTTGGTGTCATCTAGCGGTCATGTCTTGACCAGCAACTGAGCGGTTCTTGAATGGATGACTCGGTCATCCATTTCATCCCAAATGACATCAGACACCCCCAGCCAAGAGTCGGTGCGTTCGTCAGACACAACCCTTAGTTGGCATGACCCGGGAGCAGGCCCTATGCCTTTACCTGTACTCAACTTGCCTCTGTCCTTTTTTGTTCCCTCAGCCAGAGAAGTATTATACGCTGCGTGCTCAGCTCCACTATACAGCGAGGACGAGCTACTAGAGGACAGTCAGCAGCCACTGGCCAGCCAAGATGTGGAGTAGATATCTGCTGCTTGCTCCGGTAGGCAGGCAAGTAGTGATGAGGAGAGTGGTGTGGGAGCTGGTTTTGTGAGCGGTGAGGCTCCTGACCCAGAGATCGTTGAGGAGGACCATCAGTTACGTGCAGACAGTACTCAATGATGATTATGTAGCTGATCGCACTTGGGAGCCAGGTGAATTAGGGGCCTCATCATTATCGGGAGAAGAGGGTGGCAGCTTGCCCGTGAGGCAGCGGCGGAGCCAACAAGCCGCTAACGTGGGTGGGAGTCAGCAGGGTGGCAGCAGTAGGGAGGTCGGGAGCAAAATGTGCCCGGAAAGTAGTAGTGCAGGGATTCACGAAAGTGATAGCAGTCAGTCAGTGCGGGGTGTTGGGGGTAAAATCACCTACTTAGTCATGTGGCAGTTTTTTGTTAAGCCGCCGGAGGAGATGAATATGGACATTTGTAGAATCTGTGGGCAGAAGGTGAAGCGTGGCTAGGGTGCCAATGTTTGCACCATAGCCCTGCATCAACATATGCAGCGTCACCATAAAGTGGCCTGGGAGAACCGTAACTCCAATGTGGTGGTCCAGCCTGTTGCAGCAACCTCTGCATCACCCAGTGGCACGCACCCGATTTCAGGCAGTGAAGTCTCCACCACCTCAGCCGAAAGGAGTTGTCTGTCATTCCCATCATCTGCTTGTCCTCATGCTCCTGCTCCTCTCCCTACTTCCCTCATTCCGTCAGCAATCGAACACCGAAGCGATTGCCAAGAGACAACAGTATGCGTGCACTCATGTAACGGCGAAGAAGCTGAATGTGCTCCTGTCCAAGTTTCTGGTCCTGCAGTCCCTCTCTTTCCAAGTGGTGGACTCAGCACCTTTCAGACAACTGATGGCTCATGCCAAGCCGAGGTGGAAAGTCTCAAGCCATAATTTTTTTTGCCAAAAAGGCAGTATCAGCCCTGCACACACATGTAGAACAGAAGGTGGGCCAGTCCTTGAGCCTGTTGGTGTCTGCCAAAGTGCACAGCAGCGCCAACATGTGGAACTGTAACTACCGTCAGAGACAATACATGTCCTTTATGGCCCACTAGGTGTATGTGGTTCCTGCACAGCTACACCAGCAACTGGGCCATGTGACGCCGCTTCCCCCTCCATGTTCTCACACCATTGGTCCTGCGACAATGTTCGCCTCTGCCTCCTCATCCTCCACCTTGTCCTCAGCCTCTACGGCAGGGACAATTCAAAGTGCCCCTCCAGCATACCACATGTGCATGGCACGGCCGTGTCACGCTGTTTTGCACCTCGTTTGCCTAGGAGAACGGAGTCACACAGGGGAGGAAATGCTCTGTGTCCTTCATCAAGAAATCGAATCCTGGCTTTCTCCGTGACAACTCAAAATAGGAACCATGGTGACAAACAACGGAAGAACATCGTGTCGGTGCTGCGTCAAGGTGGGCTGAGCCATGCGCCCTGCATGGCACACGTGTTCAATCTGGTTGTCAAGCGGTTTCTGAAGTCTTCCACCCATCTGCAAGACATCATAAAAATTGCCAAATGTATGCATACACTTCAGCCACTCATACACTGCAAAGCACACCATCTATGAGCTGCAGCGTCAGAGCGTCATCCCCCAACATAGGCTGATATGCAACGTTTCCTCTTGTTGGAATTCCACCCTCCATATGTTGGACCGACTATACTAACAGAGAAAGGACATGAATGATTTCTTGATGATCCAAGCGAACAGGAGTACTCCACTGTGTAACTTCGATGTCAGTCAGTGGTAGCTCATGCGAGACACCTACTGTTTGCTCAGGCCCTTTGAAGAGGCCACGTTATTTGTCAGTCGCTAGGACTATGGGATGAACAATGTAATTTCACTTCTTCATGTCCTGGAACAGATGCTGGTAAATCTGTCTGGTCAGGGGACTGGAGACGTGGTGCCTAGATCTCATGGCCATATGAGCCCTGTGGGGCCTGAACTGGAGGAGGAGGGCATTGGAGCACAAGCAATGTGTAGCGAAATGGGTGGTTTTTCTTCGTAGGTGACAGGAGAGGAGGAGCAGGCAGAGGAGTTACATGGCGATGAGGAAGACGAATCAGAGGACCCAGACACACCGTGGCAGTATGCAGTGGAGATGGAGGCAGGGAGTCACTTGCGCAAATGGCCCGATGCATGCTTTAATGCTTACGTAGTGACAGCCGAATTGTCACCATTCTGACTTCGGCTCTCCACCTTGTTGGACCCTCGCTACCGGTCCAAAATGGGGGCCTTTTTAACACCCGCTGAGAGGGAGGACAAACTGAACTACTATAGAGACAATCTATGTAGTCAGTTGGCCACGGCCTATGTGTGCCATCGCCCATCCTTATGCAGGTCTGACCAGGGGGCCTTCTGCGCTCACCTTCCACTGCCATGGCTGCTGGGAAAGGATGGGGTGGCAGGAACAGTACCAGCTCCATCAGCAGCAGCATGAGTTTACAGTCGCTGATGAGTAGCTTTCTTCACCCGCATAGTGAAGAAACTACTCACCAGCAGCAACAGATAGACATGGAGCAGAACCTGAACCATCAGGTGGTGTCATACTTGGACAGCACCCTGCCACCCAAAGTTGAAGATCCACTAGACTACTGGGCAGTCAAACTGGATTTGTGTCCGCAACTGGCAGAGTTTGCTCTGGAAAAGCTGTTCTGCCTGGCCAGTAGTCTGGCATCAGAGCAGGTGTTTAGTGCGGTGGGTGCCATAGTTACCCCAAGAAGAACTCGCCTGTCCACCCAAAATGTGGAGAGACTGACCTTTGTCAAGATGAATCAGGCGTGGATCAGCCAGGATTTCCACCCACTAATGCCTGATGCATCAGACTAGATCATCCATGGTGCCACACCAACACGTTCACAAAAGAGACCGGTTTCTTCTGGCTACCTGTCTCAGCCATTATTCTGATGCTGCCACCCACCTGATGCCACACATCTGATGCCAAGTGCTCCTTCTTTCACCTACCATCTTCAGCTGGTACTGGTATTGCCACCCACCTGCCTACTCTGTCACCGGGTCTCTGTGGTCTCCTGATGCTGCTGCAAACTCCACACTATGTAACCTTGCCACCCTGTGGTCTCTTGATGCTGCTTCCACCTCCACACTATGTCAACTTGCCACTCTGTAGTCTTCTGATGCTGCTGCCACCTCCACCCTATGTCATTGGGCCACCCTGTGGCCTTCTCCTAAGCCTACTAGTTCCACCTCCACACTCTGTCATTGTGCCACTCTGTGGCCTCCTGATGCTGCTGCTGCTGCCATCTCCACACTGTCATTGTGCCACCCTGTGGCCTCCTCCTGATGCTGCTGCTGCCACCTCCAGACTCTGTCATTGGGCCAATTTGTGGTCTCCTCATGCTGCTTCCACCTCACCACTATGTCATAGTGTGACTCTGTGGACTTTTCATGCTGTTCCCAACTTCCCCACTTCATGACTGAGCCACTATTTTGTCTTTCGGCCTGGCTGACATACTCATTTATTTGACCCTTCTTCTGATCTGTCAGAAGGATGGAAAAATGAGACGGACAACGGATCCTGTCTAGGTAACAGCTGTAAGACCTGCATGACATGGTCCTTTTTTTTCATCAGAATTGGCTTATGATTTGGTAGCCAAAAGAGTGGGTACAAAACACAGAAGACATGCAAATATTCCATTCACTTGTCATCTTTGTTTTAGATCCACTCTTGTTTTTGGCTTTGGCAATACTGATGGATTACTGACCAAATGCTGGCCGAGTGAAGGAGGATGCTCTACAGACAGAATACGCTTTTTGGGGGTTATTGTTCTGATGAAACAGAGGAAGAGCAAAATAATCAGTGATGTCAACACAAACTTACTGCTGACACCCTCTCCACTCTGTCGGGGGCTCTACTTGTATAAGCATTTAATAGAACAGGTTCTGTAGATATCTATGTGGAATCAGCTGCCAACGGTGTAAAAGGAGTGCGCTTCTTCTTGACGTTAACATTGACCTGTAAGGCTGAGTTCACACTTGAGTTATTTGGTTTTGAGCTGTTTTGGCCCCGTAACTGCCCAAATAAATGAAGTGTGCAGTGATTCTAAGAGCGACGCCTGTAATCTGCATGTCATACTGACTCACTACCACAGCAGACTCCCTATTCGTGTTACCGCAAGGCACAGTGTTCTACACCACTATAAAGGTTCTCCGCAGCCAGGAAATGGCCAATTTTAACGTGATTCACCACGAATAAATTTGGATTGAGCCAAATTTTTTCAAAAAATTCTGCAAACCGGCCAAATCGAATTTTTTAGAAATCCGCTCATCTCTAATCATAAATATTGCAGCACTGGCCTGGAAAAGAGTCAAATCTACCTGAGAAGAGTCAGAGTTATTCATAAGCCCCTGCTCTCTGCACCAATCTCCTGATGATTGGCAGTTGTCTTCTAGGGAGAGAAGTAAGGGGGAGACTGTAAATCATCAGCAGATGGGTGTGGAGAGCAGGAGCTTATGAATGTGGTGAATTGGCTTAAATAGAATAGAATATTCGCGATCAACACTACTCATGAACAGCGCCATTTATTGGATTCATAGTCTTATAAAAAGACAATGAATCCAATAGATGGCAATGTTCATGACTCATGAACAGCGCCATCTATTGGTTTATTAGTCTTATGACAAGACTATGAATAAAATAGATGGCGATGTTCATGACTCATGAACAGCACAATCTTTTGGTTTCATAGTCTTTTTTTGTTAAATATATTTTATTAGGTTTTTATATAATTTGCACATTTACATTCAAAGGTACATATTGGATCAAATTATAGGTCATATTCCTTTTTTTACAGATATGTGCAGTGAAAACAAAGATAAAACACATATAAACAGTGCAATAATCCTTTCCCTAAACATTTCCCTCCCCCCCCTAACCCTCCCCCCTTCTATACAGGTGATATGGTTTTAAGTTTTCTTTTTAATATAGGTATTCCTGGAGGTGTACAGTGTCTCATTTCAGAGTTCATGTGGATTTATTGTCGTGTAGTCTCATGGTAGTGCGTCTTTATGTAAGGATTGATGATGCTTTATATGTTATTGGTTTCATAGTCTTATGATAAGACTATGAATCCATTAGATGGCGCTGTTCATGACTAATGAACAGCGCCATGTATTGGTTTCATAGTCTTATGACAAGACTATGAATCCAATAGATGGCGCTGTTCATAACTCATGAACAGGACCATCTATTGGAATCATAGTCTTATCATAAGACTATGAATCCAATAGATGGCGCTGTTCATGATTCATTAACATCGACATCTATTGGTTCTATAGTCTTATGACAAGACTATGAATCCAATAGAGGGCAATGTTGATGAGTAGTGTAGATCGCGAATAGAGTTGAGCGGACACCTGGATGTTTGGGTTCAATGGGTTTGGACAAACTTCACAAAAAAGTTTGAGTTCAGGACCCGAACTTGACCCCGAACCTGAACCAAATTGAAGTCAATGGGGACCCTAACTTTGGAGCACTAAAATGTGTAACGGTCACATACACACACACACACACACAGGGGGGAGGATAGTGACCACTGCTCTCCACCCTCACCCCTAGCCCTGCCTACTTGTCTCGCAAGTCTTGATGACAGGGGATAACTGGACAGCAGTCCCTAGCTTAGAATATGTGCTGGGAGGACAGACAAGACAAATAACGGATAGTGAACGGACCGGGTCAATACCAAGAGAGCAACGTAGTACAAAAGGAGAAAGTAGAGAATAGTCAGGAGAACCCAGGGTCAAATACCAGTAAAGTAATGAAGTACAACAGGAGTCCGCAAAGAATCGTCAGGTGGAAGCCGGGGTCAGAATACCAGGAGAGCAGCGCAGTACAGCAGGAGCAGGCAGAGGATCGTAGGGGAACACAGGAACAGGTAAGTATACCAGGAAACAAAATTGCAAAAGAACCTAATTAACAGGCAACCTGTGGTCAGCAGGCTGCCTGTTAAATACTGACTAGCTGGGGTCATGTGACGTGGCCAGCGCCACATGACCCACGCTAGTGAATACAGCTGAGTACCCAGCTCGGTGCTCAGACCTCCCTAGTTGCCGGGGAAACTGAGGACGCCGGCCGCACGAAGGAGATGTGCGCGGCCGGTCCGTCCTGCCCCCTATCACCTAGGAGATGAGGACACTGTGCGCGTCCTCGCTCCTGCACAGAGACGGGATGCCGACGGCGCTGAGGAGAGCAAGCGCCTCGTCGGCGTCCCGTGACAAAATGGCTCTAAAAAAGTCATGGAAAGGGCTAGAGGGCTGCAAAAGGCAGCAAAATGTGGTTAAGAGCATGGCAAGTGCTCTGCACACAATTGTGATTAGGGAAATAACTTCAAATAAGATAAACTACGTAAAAATAAAAAATAATAATCTTGATCTAGGAGGAGGAGGTCCATATGGAGTAGGAGGTTGAGGAGGCGGTGGATGTGGCGGTGTAGGTGGAAGCGGTGGCGAAGAAGGTAGCCAACACTGGCTTTTGTTTTTTTGCTTTGTTTTGTTTTAATACATTTTTTGTTTAAATTTGGGTAGACCCTAAAACATTGGGAAATATAAAAAATAAAACAGAGAAAGTGCGCTGGAGTACAACAATGGCTGAGGCCGGTATACATGTATATTCTGCACAAGGTACCGACAAGTCCTGTGGAATCCCTGCCTGGTTCATTTTAATAAACGTGAGCTTGTCCACATTGGCTGTGGACAGGCGGCTGCGCTTGTCTGTAATAACCCCTTCCTGCCGTGCTAAACAAATGTTCAGACAATACACTGGCTGCAGGGCAGGCCAGCACCTCCAAGGCGTAAAGGGCAAGTTCAGACCATGTGCCCAATTTGGAGACCCAGAAGTTGAAGGGGACAGACCCATCAGTCAGTACGTGTAGGCGTGTGCACACATACTGCTCCACCATGTTGTTGAAATGCTGTCTCCTGCTAAGACATTCCATATCAGCTGGGTAGTGCTGGTGTTTGTGGCGTGCTGGCAAATCTTTTCCACATTTCGGCCATGCTAACCCTGTCTTCTGAGGTGCTGGTGTTGCCCCAGCTGCATTGGCGACCTGTTCCTCGTCCTCTGCCTTCGCTTTGTGCTTTCACTGTCCCCCCGCTGTCAGGTGGGAATGCCATCAGCAGCGCTTCTACCAGCGTGCGCTTGTAATCGTGCATCTTACGATCACGCTCTAGTGACGGAATTAAGGATGGTACGTTGTCCTTGTAACGGGGATCCAGCAGCGTGGCCACCCAGTAATCAGCACAAGTTAAAATGTGGCCAACTCGGTGGTCATTGCAGAGACACTGCAGCATGTAATTGCTCATGTGTGCCAGGCTGCCCAGAGGCAACAACAAGCTGGCCTCTGTGGGAGGTGTATTGTCTGTGTCCTCTGTATCCCCCCCAGCCACGCACCAGTGATGGCTATGAACTAATTAGGGTGCCACCCTGCTGTAAATACGGTTCCTACTCCTCCATCTCCTCCTCCTCTTCCTCCACCTCGTCATCCTCCAGAACTGTGCCATGACTGGACAATTGTGTACCTGGCGTATGTTGGTTGCCGAACCCACACTCGGAGCCACTTGTGAATGACTGGCCTGAAACCCTTGTAAATGATCCCTCTTCCTCCTCCTCCTGTGCTACATACTCTTCCATCATCGCCCGAAGCGTTTTTTCAAGGAGGCATAAAAATTGGATAGTAACGCTGAGAACGGCATCATCGGCACTGTCCATGTTGGTGGAGTGCTCGATACAGCGCAACAAGGCACACAGGTCTCGCATGGAGGCCCAATCATTGGTGGTAAAGTGGTGCTGTTCCGCAGAGCGACACACCTGTGCGTGCTGCAGCTGCGACTCCACTATCGCCTGGTGCTGCTCACACAGTCTGGCCAGCATGTGCAAGGTGGAGTTCCACCTTGTGGGAACGTCGCATATGAGGCGGTGAGCGGGAAAGCCAAAGTTATGCTGCAGCGCTGACAGGCGAGCAGCAGCAGGGGGAGAACGGCGAAAGCGCGTACAGATGGCCTGCACTTTCTGCAGCAGCTCTGACATATTGGGGTAATTTTTCAGGAATTTTTGCACCACCAAATTCAGCACATGCGCCAGGCAAGGGATGTGCGTCAAACCGGCTAGGCCCAGAGCTGCTTCGAGATTTCGCCCATTATCGCACACAACCAGGCCGGGCTTGAGGCTCACTGGCACCAACCACTCATCGGTCTGTTGTTCCATTCCCGTCCACAGCTCCTGCGCTGTGTGGGGTTTGTCCCCCAAACTAATAAGTTTTAAAACTGCCTGCTGTCATTTACCCCTAGCTGTGCTGAAGTTGGTGGTGAAGGTGTTACGCTGACCAGATGAGGAGGCGGTAGAGGATGAGGAAGCGGAGTAGCAGGAGGAAGCAACAGGAAGGAGGTAAAGAGAAACGCCCTGGAATCCTCAGTGGTGGAAGGACATGCGCCAAACTGCTATCCACCTCAGGCCGAGCTGCCACTGCATTTACCCAGTGTGCTGTTAGGGAGATATAACGTCCCTGACCGTGCTTGCTGGTCCATGTATCTGTAGTTAGATGGACCTTGGCGTTGCGCAGTGCACGCCTGATTTTCTCCCCCATTTGGTTGTGCAGGGAAGGGATGGCTCGCCTGGAAAAGTAGTGGTGTCCGACAGCCACCGCCATAAGGTTTTTAAAACTCTCTGTCTCCACCAGACGGAATAACAGCATTTCAAAGCCCAGGAATTTTCAAATGCTGGCATTCAGAGCCAGGGATCGCAGGTGGGTAGGCGGGTACTTCCTCTTTCGCTCCAGTGTTTGGGAGATAGACAGCTGAACACTTCCATGGGACATTGTGGAGATGCTTGGTGACCGAGGTTTTGGGGTTGCTGGCACATCCTCTGTTTGCGGGGTGGCAGTTGCCACTGTCACTCCAGAGGGGGATGAAGAGGCCGAGACTGCAGCAGAAGAGGAAGCAGGAGGAGCCAGAGACCTTTCTTGGTTTTTGAGGTGTCTACTCCACTGCAGTTCGTGCTTTGCACTTAGATGCCTGGTCATGCAGGTTGTGCTCAGGTTTAGAACGTTTATGCCTCGCTTCAGGCTCTGATTGCACAGCATGCAAACCACTCGTGTCTTGTCGTCAGCACATTGTCTAAAGAACTGCCACACCAGGGAACTCCTTGGAGCTGGCTTTGGTGTGCTCAATCCCTTGGTGTGGTGGGCAGTAGCAGACGTACTGTCTAGGGGACAGCCACCCAATCTACTATCGCCTGTACTTGTTCTGGCTTCACCATTCGTAGAGCCGCATTCGGCCCTACCAAATTACGCTGAAGGTTCTGTCGCCTACTTGCACCTGAGGAAGGTGTTTCATTTGTGCATGTAGCTGGCACAGATCGACCACGTCCTCTCCCTGCAACAGGAGCTCCACCAACACCAGCAGCACCACGACCAGGGCCACGTCCCTTATTTGACGCTCTCCTCATTCTTTGCGCTCACCCACCAAACTAACAGATGGTTTATGTCAGGCGACAATGGTCGACCAATAGTCAACAATTAAAATCACTGACAGTAAGGCTGTGCCGGTGTTATAAAGAGAAAAAATTTCTTGAAGTCACAAAACAGTGTGACAGGCGAATTTTATACAATTGCTTCACGGTCACAAAAAAATTGAATTTGTCAACCAACAATGTAACAGCAGTATTGACTGATTTTATTGGACTGTCAGAAATGCAGCAAAGGTTGCAAATGTACTATCTAGCACAAAATGGGTGTTTTTAAAAAAAATATATAACAGTAGTATTTACCGGTTGTATTGAACTGTCAGAAATGCAGCAAAGGCTGCAAATGTAGTATTTAGCACAAAAAGGGTGTTTTTTTAAAAGCACAATATAACAGCAGTATTTAACGGTTGAATTAGACTGTCAGAAATGCAGCAAAGGCCGCAAATGTAGCATCTAGCATAAAATGGGTGTTTTTTTCAAACCACAATATGCAGCAGTATTTAACGGCTGTATTAGACTGAAAAGACGAAAACATGCAATGCGACAATTCACTGCAATATAGAGTAAAGAATTGCATAAAAATTACAAGTGCTACACTATAAGTGAGAGATACTTGGCAAATCGTTTTGTACAAAATAATCTGAGCCCGTCTGCCGAACGTCAAGGCAATCTCTATTAGACGGGTTCCTACGCTAAATTCTACCTGTTAGGCGCCATGACGGCTACCATACACTTCAGGGAGTGTAGGTTACACAGCAGGCCCACTCCACAACACCACCGCCGCCAATGGATACCAAGGGTTGCAGTGAGAGTCCACAAACTATCTCAATCCTGGTGCAATGGCTTCAATGAGTGAAGGGGAGCAGGCCTGACTATGTACTGACACTAATTAAAATCAGCCTGTAAGGCAGACAGGGTGGTCAGGAGTGCATGACTGGGGAGGCAGCCACACCTCCAGTACAAACTGCAAAGAAAAACCAAAAAAGGGGGTCAGTCAGCACACCAAACCGCAGGAGCACATTGCTATGGCAAGGAACAACAGGAAAAGACGAAAACATGCAATGCGACAATTCACTGCAATATAGAGTACAAAATTGCATAAAAATTACAAGTGCTACACTATAAGTGAGAGATACTTGGCAAATCGTTTTGTACAAAATAATCTGAGCCCGTCTGCCGAACGTCAAGGCAATCTCTATTAGATGGGTTCCTACGCTAAATTCTACCTGTTAGGCGCCATGACGGCTACCATACACTTCAGGGAGTGTAGGTTACACAGCAGGCCCACTCCACAACACCACCGCCGCCAATGGATACCAAGGGTTGCAGTGAGAGTCCACAAACTATCTCACTCCTGGTGCAATGGCTTCAGTGAGTGAAGGGGAGCAGGCCTGACTATGTACTGACACTAATTAAAATCAGCCTGTAAGGCAGACAGGGTGGTCAGGAGTGCATGACTGAGGAGGCAGCCACACCTCCAGTATAAACTGCAAAGAAAAACCAAAAAAGGGGGTCAGTCAGCACACCAAACCGCAGGAGCACATTGCTATGGCAAGGAACAACATGAAAAGACGAAAACATGCAATGCGACAATTCACTGCAATATAGAGTACAAAATTGCATAAAAGTGCTACACTATAGTGCTACACTATAAGTGATAGATACTTTGCAAATCGTTTTGTACAAAATAATCTGAGCCCATCTGCCGAACGTCAAGGCAATCTCTATTAGACTGTCAGAAATGCAGCAAAGGCGGCAAATGTACTATCTAGCACAAGATGGGTGTTTTTTTCAAACAAAAATATAACAGCAGTATTTAATGCTTATATTGGACTGTCAGAAATGCAGCAAAGGCCGCAAATGTAGTATCTACCACAAAAAGGGTGTTTTTTTCAAACAAAAATATAACAGCAGTATTTAACGGTTGTATTGGACTGTCAGAAATGCATTGCAGGCCGCAAAGGTACTTTATGGGGCGAAAAAAAATGTGTTTTTTTTTTACTCACAATGTCCCAGTTGAATTCACTGAGTATATTTCACTATCAGATTTGCAGTGCAGGCCGCAAAGGTACTTTCTGGCAAAAAAAAATATGATTTTTTTCACCCACAAACAGATGGATTTAACAGTTTTTCTTTCACTATCACAAATTAATTTGTCCCCCCAGAATCTAACAGATAGATTTACTGAATTGATTACACTCACATATGCAGCACAGGGGTACTTTACAGAAAAAAAATTGAATATGTCACCCCCTGGGTCCCTGAACTCACAGACGGATTACCTATATTATTTTCCTTTCCCCTGGCACATATGCAGCGCAGGTGCACTTAAAAAATGGGTATATGTTGCCCACTGAACTAAAAGAACAGGATACGATTATTGTCCCTGGCACATATGCAGTGCTGGTGCACTGAACTTGCACAAAATGGCCACCGACGCCCACCTAACTAACACACGGATAAAAGTTATTTTTCTGTGTCACTGGGCTCAGGGCATGGTACAAAAATGTTGCATTGCACCCGCAAAAAAAATCACTGTAGAACGCAGAGTTAACAAGTTCTGATATCAGATAGATTCTTTCCTATTCTCTCCCTCACAGCAGCAGCATCCTATTCCCTACACTAGTAAGAGCAGAGTGATATGTGGCGCTACGTAACTCCAGCTTATATAGAGGCTGGGTCACATGCTGCACTGTCCAATCACAGCCATGCCATTAGTAGGCATGGCTGTGATGGCTTCTAAGGGCACACGAGTTAAACGCTTGTTGATTGGCTGCCCTGCAACCTTTCAAAAAACGCCATTAAATCGCTGAACACCGAACACCGAACCCGAACTTTTATTGAAATGTTCGGGTCCGGGGTCAAAAGAATCCTAAAGTTCGGTACAAACTCAAACTTTACAGTTCGCGTTCGCTCAACCCTAATTGCAAATATTGTAATCGCAAATTTTTAGCTAAAATTTTCCATGCAAATGGTTTTTGCTGAAAAACAAGACAGATTCTGCTCATTTGCATGTCTTTCCCATATGCTCATGTTTATGCAAATTCGTTTACATGACAAAACTGTATAGAAAGGTTATTGAATATTATGTTAGGACAATCAGAAAACTTTTTGTCACCCTAATGATAATGGTCTAGGTGCGCAGGTCCACACAACAGATATAAAGCAACTTTGAGGCTTACTGGCTCTCAGTCAGATGAGAGTTTTGTTTGAATGTATCCTAGTGCACAAGGCTGCCATTGTATGGTGTGCTGACTGTATCTGTGTTATAGATAGATTGTTGGCTTGCACATACCTGGCCTTTGGCATACAGCCTTTGTGTGGTTGTCTATTGTATGTCGTAGGTAATAGGAGTCCAAGATGAATCCAGATGTCCTCCCCATGCTGTGTTTCAAAACATTTTGGTGGTGTTTCCATAAATTTCTAACCTTTTTCTGTAAACCAGACACCCTCTCCTTTTCAGAGCAGGAAGTGCCTGGTTTAATGCTTGGGTTCTCCCATTGACTTCCATTGTGCTCGGTAGAGCACCAGAGCATCTCAATGTGTTTGGCAAGAGCACACGAGCACTTTGGTGCTCGATCAACACTACTAGCTATATATGTTGCTGCTCTGCACACTGATGTACACCAGGATACAAAGTTTAACTGCAGGCCAGTATAGACCTGATTTAATGTGCTTCTTCACAAATTAATTCAGATGGAAGCAAATTCTTAGGAAAAATTAGGCTAAGTGGCCAAATCAAATTTTGTGGAGAGCAGCTAAAAATCCTCCAGAGTGGCCATATGTTGTCTAGATGAACACAACTTATGAGCTCTTCTGTCCCACAGCAAGATCAGTTATCAGGTCTTATTCCTCAATCTTGATGTGATAGAACTTGTGATAGGACCAAAAGGGATAAAACTAGTGCTTAGTAGGAATGTTTGTAATTAGAGGGTTTTATTCTGTAATGCTCTGTTTCATTCACTCATGGTTATGATATCTTCTGTTTTATTTTGCACCAATAAACATTTCAAGGAACATTTGTTACCAGTAAATTAAAGAGCATGGCAGTAAAAATTAAAAACTGAATTGCAATAGGGAGATTTACCAATATTATGGTAAAATGAATACTTTAACGAGATGGTGTATATTGAATATGGCAGAAATTGTCTCAAATGCATTCACGTGTTATGAACATCGTGGTGCAGCTCACTGGAGTTATTAATTGCTCTATGTCATGGCTGGTCCTTTTCAGTGAAAAATGAAAGGAGGAATCTGATTGGTTGCTATGGGCAACTAAGCCAGTTCTACTTTACAGTAGTTTGATAAATGACCCCTAATGTGTCTAAAACACATAATTAGCCCATATTACAAGAAGTACTTTTTGGTGAAATGTAGTCCAGAATTCAGGTGCATTTTGTTTAGTAAATCCCTCCCAATGTGTCATTGGTCTACCAAAAATGATCTTAGCTGTATATTTTTATTTCTACACATTCATCACTAGTGAAACTGGGCACACTGGACACCTAAAATCTATGCAATCAACAGCTACACTTCACAAGTTCAAGTTCAATGACAGCCTAACCCAGACTCATATGCAAGATAGTTGCAGAACAACTGCCCAACAATGCTAATAAACAGGCAAGTGTGAGGCAGTATTGAAATCTCTGTTTCTCGTAATATTTTGCCCACTCTCCTTCTTCAGTCCTTAAGTCTAAATTTTTCCTGATTGGCCACATAAAATCTATCAGCATATTCATAGCTGGTTCTCAGGACCTCCACTCTAGACCTTGGCCCCACCAGTCAACAAGATAATGGCGCTGTCTCCTATCAATTTTGAGTCAAGGACCTTCTAAATCACATACTCAGGCTGTCTACATACAAGAACAGATGGGCTTCTCTAGATAGAACTTATAAAAGAAGATACAGGCTTAAACAAACAATGAAAAGTGTCAGGTATTCTCATTCTTCAAGGCAAGTCCAAAATAAAGGTGACAGGATCAATTTGTCTTTGCATTGTAAAAGAACCAACAAACCTAGGACCCAAATGGCCAGATGTCTTAGTAGACACACTCTATCTACCACACTCTATCTACCACTTTGAACTTATGAGTCCTACAGTGGAGTTCAGACTACTATTTAGCACAAAAAACAGCTGAGTGCAAATAGTTTCTCTAGCACCTTGATGCTCTGTCTGAGCAATGAAATTTCAAATCCTACACTGCTAGTAAATGAAATTTCTTTCTGGTTAAAATCATAATATAGAAAAATGGAGAGACATTAGTGGATGCAGACACAAATTATTATAAGTAAACTCTGTCCATGGCAGAAACTGAGACCAACCATCTTGTAATTCTGAGAGAACACCAAAGATATTGCTCTAAAATCTGGTTCACTCTCTCAGTCTGACAGTTATTTTGTGGATGATAGGAGGTGGGATAGCTCAGAGCAATGCTTAAATAAGCACAGAAAGCTTTCCAAAACTTGACTACAAACTGTGTACCCCTGTGTACCCCTTGTGCTAAGCCCTAATGGCGTTATTCTGGTGCTCCCCTAGTATTCACCCTTTAACCCTAACCCTACTGGCATCTGGACTTCGCTGCAGGGAGACAACCAGAAGGCTACCTCTGGGGATCGTCCCAGTATAATTGGCACCTAACCCACTGGGGTTAGAGACACTGGTTCAAGCATCTTGAGCTCAGAATAGCAAACAAAATGCACCAAAACCCCTGTATAGTCTGATCAGTAACCTATACGGATTATTTGGGTTTTGGCAGAACCTGACTATAGAAAACTTGGCTGAGAGGTAGAGATGCAAGGACACCACATCATAACCACAGAGGTAGTCAGAACAGTTTCTAGAGCTACAGATATCGCCAAACACTGAACTGGAGACACCAGGAGCACTGGAGGGAAGAGTAGTGGTGGATGCAGGCACAAGGCAGGCAGGAATCAAGACACTAGCAAAGACGGGGTAGACAGACTAGGAGAACTTAATCACAGACTTGAACTGAAAGCTAAATTGTGAGGTCAATGGTACATAGGCAGGATGGGTACACAGCAGGAACACAGACAGGAAAGCAGGCTGGATAACACAGGTAAATCACAAGAGAAGCTCTGAAGCACTAAGTCTTCCAAGCTTATTTGGTGGTCACAGGGAACTTTATAGGTCAGTTACACTCTGTCTTGAGATCATGCCTTAAATACCCAGGGACTCTCAGCCATTGGCTGGGGAAGGTTTAGTGATCACATATACTGACCATTTAAAAGGCCATATGGGATCTAGCCTTTGCCCTAAGGGCCCACTAGGCAAGATGAGGTTGTAACATGTAGAGGACACCGGTGACCAGATGCGACCGCCCTTTGCCTTCAAAACAGTTAACGTATACTTTTTTTTTTTTTTTTTACATAGAACTCTATGGTGAAAATATGCCACTGTATGGCATCCGTCCGAAGCATCAATTTAACATATACATTTTTTGTATATGTTAAACTAATAGCAAAAACATGATGTGAACCCAGGCTTACTTTACAGCATTTTCCACATCTGCCTATAACTTGAACATCTTGCCAGGTGCTGACCTATGGAGGGAAGTTAGTTTGCGCAGTATTTAACCCTTTGTCGGGCTGCCAATGCTGCCATCGGTGGTGAAACATAGAGGTAAGTACTGAGCAAACTATCTTCTCTCCACAGGTCAGCACCCCACAAGATTTTCAAGATAGCCTGGAGAATCTCTTTAACACTATTTATAAACGGCAATATAAATAATAGAAGAGTAAAACACTATTTTTTTTTAGCAGTTTATAAAAGTGGTACATGTGCCTAAACCATTACAAATTTAATTCTGCAAATTATAAATGCTAAAAATAATGTCATATACTGCTGCTTATTAAGGAACCCATAATTCTGTATTTGTTGAGCCCCACACTTCTGGCTGACACATCATTTAGAGTTTCAAACCATGCCACACTGTTATCTAACAGTGCATTCAGGTTTCACAGCCATACAGTATGTGTTTCTCTATAGAACATGTGCTTATTAAAATTCACCCCTTCCTGAGCATTTGATGTTACAAACAGATAACAAAAATGTTTTCTCTTCATACAGCTAGTTCACAGATTCTACCTGCATCTCTAGTTTTCATTTGTATAACCTGCCAAGTGCCCAGTCTGATGTGTGCCCCAGCAGGCAGCCATCAGCCTGCCACCAGAAGGTCAGAGTGATCTATCTTTGATCTATCTTGTCAACATCAATCCTTTCTGGTCTGTCCATTCTTGAGAGGTGCTGTAGTTCAGGCTGGGTTGCATTGTCTCTTGGGAATAGTGTTTTTATGTCCTTGCCCTCTGTTTTTTGCTTCAGTTATCTGATCCATAAAAATGTTTTATTTGCTTTCGAAATTTTGACTCCTACTGTATTAAGAATTAAAATCCCATAGACTGTGTCATTGCTGGATATAATTGTTGTATCAAGGAGTTTTTAAATATTTTATGTGAAACATTTTAATTGCATTATGGTTTAAATTAAAACTGATATACTATTATAGTGTAACTCCTTTATATAACTTGCATCATAATTCAACCAGTTCTTTTTTCTACTTCTCTCTACCATGCCTATATTTCACTGATAGCAGTTGGACCATATAATCAACTTGTCTCAGGGTATCCCAGAAGTTAAAATAGGGTTTTCCAAACTGACTTACCATTTTAAAAGTCCTTAAATTCCAGAAAGTAGGAAAGTGTAGATAGCATTTAACAATCAATTTGTTCCTTCAATGTCAGGATTACATTTCTCATGACATGTTGATTTTGCTTTGTACAGTTGTTAGCCTTGGCTTAATTCTCACCTTCTCAAGAATTGCTTGTTGTAGAGAGGAGGATTGGGGGGGGGGGGGGGGGGGGGGGGTGGAGATGCTAATGGAATAGAAGAAATTAGAGAAGAGTTTAAAATATATTGTATGTCTTCATATACCTCAAAGTCATTTAGTACTGATAAATAATGGCTGCATTGGACAAAGTTTCCCTCCCTCACTTAAAAATGGAACAGGTTAAACAATAGTATTGAGCGGCAGGGGTCATAATAGAATTCGTGATATTTCGTTAATATTTTGTAAAATATTCGTCGAATATTCGCAAATTCGAATATACGTTAGATTCTATATTCTTTTTTTTACTCGAAAATCGGAAAGGTAATGATTGCGTAATATGCGAATATTACGCGATCAATACAGGCATGGGTCAAAAATGAATATATAGCACTATAGAATATAGTGCTATATATTCGTTTTTAGAATATTTGTCATTTTTTTCCATCTGAACACATGATTCCTCCCTGCTTCTTGCTTGTGGGACAATGAGTCATTGGCCCACAAGCAACTTAAGCAGGGAGGAATCATGACTTCAGATGGGAAAAAAATTATGAATATTCTAAAAAAATTAATATACAGTATAGCACTATATTTAATATAGTGCTATATATTCGTATTTTAGAATATTCATAATTTTTTTCCATCTGAAGTAAACACTGAACACTGTTCACTTCAGATGGAAAAAAATGACAAATATTCTAAAAACAAATATATAGCACTATATTGAATATAGTGCTATACGGTATATTTGTTTTTTAGAATATTCGTCATTTTTTTCCATCTAAGGTCATGATTCCTCCCTGCTTAAGTTACTTGTGGGCCAATGACTCATTGGCCCACAAGCAAGAATCAGGGAGGAATCATGTGTTCAGATGGAAATAATTACGAATATTTGAAACAAGGAATATATAGCACTATATTCTAAATATTATCGAAGTGGCGATAGTCAAGATAAAAATTCACTTTTTGAATATTCATGCTCAATACTGTTAAACAACTGGATAAGCCATTAAAAATTAAAGCGGTCTCTGCGGCAGTAGCCTCTCTACTGGGCGGGAAATCCACTGGTGGTGATGGGATCCAGATAGAATTATACAAACAATATGGAGAAACTGTTCTTTATTGTCTTTTGGAGGTATATGAGTCTTCATTAGAGAAAGAGGAGATGCCGGCTACATTGAGGGAAGCAATAATAACTGTGCTCCATAAGGAAGGCAAAAATTCTGTTCAAATGAGTTCCTATAGACCTGTATCACTAATGAATGCTTATAAAATATTAACTAAAACCCTGGCCATGAGGCTAATGAAAGTGATATCATCATTAGTAAATAAAGATTAGGTGGTATTTATGAAAGGGAAGTCAGTGATGGAGAATATCCAAATGTTGTTTTGCAATATCCATGGGGGAGGGGATGGGTTTGAGGCATGGGTAGTGGTCTCACTCAATGTGGTCAAGGCCTTTGACTGAGTTGAGTGAAACTTTATCTGGTGTTTCCTGAAGAGAATGGGGCTTGGTAACACATGTATAAAATAGGTAAAACTGTTAAATGGCGCAGTGATGGCATGTGTAAGTGTAGGGGGAAGAGCATCAGGGATGTTCCAGCTCACTCAGGGGACCATAAAGGGCTGCCCCATCTCTTTATTGTTGTTTGCCTTGGTATTAGAACCATTAATGGAACTGATTAGAGATAGTTCGGAGATAAAAGGTTTTATATATGGACCGTGCGAAGAAAGAGTAATATTATACACAAATGACATGGTCTTATTGTTGAGGCATCCCTTAATTTCTGTTCCAAACGTGGTAGAAAAAATTGAGAATTATGGCAAGTTTTTGGGGCCAAAAAAAATTGGGAAAATCCATATGCTTACCCTTGGGGCAGGGAGCTGTTATGGAGGGGTTAGAAAATAATCTATAGGTGGTTTATTTATTTAGACATTTTGAACAGTCACAAGCAATATGGATCGATATGTGTAGTTGAATATATTGCTACTAATAGAGGTTGAGAGATAAATGTAAAATTTAGGTTAGGTTCCAGGTTGCAATGGTTTTGTTTTCTCTACAGAGTGCACCAATATGGGTAGATTTAGTTATTATTAAAACAATTATAGGAGTTATTAGTGATTTTTTATGGAATGGGAAGAAGTCACGTATTAAAATGGAGACTTTATATTTACCTTGGAATTAAAGGGAGTATGGCCCTGCCAGATACTGTGAGGAACAGAAGTATTTGAACACCCTGCGAGTTCTCCCACTTAGAAATCATGGAGGGGTCTGAAATCCACATTGTAGGTGCATTGCCACTCTGAGAGATAGAATAAAAAATAAAAATAAATCAGGAAATCACATTGTATGATTTTTAAAGAATTTATTTGTCTTGCACTGCTGAACATTGAACACCTGAGAAAATCAGTGTCAATATTTGGTACAGAAGTCTTTGCTTGCAATTACAGAGGTCAAACGTTTCCTGTAGTTCTTGACCAGGTTTGCACACACTGCAACAGGGATTTTGGCCCACTCCTCCACACAGATCTCCTCTAGATCTATCAGGTTTCAGGGCTATCGCTGAGCAATACAGAGTTTCAGCTCCCTCCAAAGATGTTCTATTGGATTTAGGTCTGGAGACTGGCTAGGCCACTCCAGAACCTTGAAATGCTTCTTACGGAGCCACTCCTTGGTTATCCTGGCTGTGTGCTTCGGGTCATTGTCATGTTGAAAGACCCAGCCACAGCCCATCTTCTATGCTCTGACTGAGGGAAGGAGGTTGTTGCTCAAAATCTCACAATAAATAGCCCCATTCATCTTTTCCCTAATACAGTGCATTCGCCCTGTCCCCTTCACAGAAAAGCACCCCAAAGCATGATGTTACCAACCCCATGTTTCACAGTAGGGATGGTGTTCTTGGGATGCAACTCATCCTTCTTTTTCCTCCAAACACGACGAGTGAAGTTTAGACCAAAAAGTTCTACTTTGGTCGCATCTGACCACATGACTTTTTCTCATGCCTCCTCTGGATCATCCAGATGGTCATTGGCAAACTTCAGATGGGCCTGGACATGTGATGACTTGATCAGGGGAACCTTGAAACCATGACGGCGTAGTGTTCTACCGACAGTGACCTTTGAAACTGTGTTCCCAGCTCTCTTCATGTCATTTACCAGCTCCTCCCTTGTAGTTCTTCACCTTTCTTATCATCATTGATACCCCACAAGGTGAGATCTTGCATGGAGCCCCTGTCTAAGGGAGACTGACAGTCATCTTTAGCCTCTTCCATTTTCTAACAATTGCTCCAACAGTTGATCACCAAGCTGCTTTGCAATTGCCCCGTAGCCCTATCCAGCCTTGTGGAGGTCCACAATTTTGTCACTGGTGTCTTTTGACAGCTCTTTGGTCTTGCCCATGGTAGTAGTTGGCATCTGACTGACTGTGGGGTGGACAGGGGTCTTTTAAGAGCTCAGACAGGTGCTACTAAGTTAGATTAATGAGTGGAGTAGCGGTGGACTTTTTAAAGGCACAGTAACAGGACTTTGAGAGCCAGAATTCTTGCTGTTTCTCAGGTGTTTAAATACTTACAGATGCAACATCGTTAGCGCTCCTCTTTTTTTGCATATAGTTACAAACGAAACGCGATTTTCTCTTCTTCACAATAGCAATACATAACATGGCCAGTAGATGGCAGTGTACAAAATGAAGCAGTAGTATTCGAATCTGAATATACTGTAACCCTTACCCGTTTCGCGATCATCATGATGTATTATATGGTATCGGCAGTGTTTTAAGGTTAAGAAGGAGGGTAATACTTGCTCACAGATGTAGCAGAGCTGCAGCGAATCAAGTGACTATGTAAAAGTGTAAAGGACAAACTCAGCTCGGTGATCTCTGCCAGCTTTGGTACTTTCAAAAGCAGAACGGCAGCCCAAAGCGTTCAAAAGTGCAACTTTTCTACAAAATGCGTGAGCGTAAAATAAAAAAGCCTTATGCGATATAGAGACGCAGTCCGGGAAGGTCCCTGGAAGTGGAGCCGCATGAGCCTTTTTATTAAAACAAACATATACAGCGCCTCACCTCCAGCCTCAACTAGATTGATAAATTACTCCGCTCCACTACTTTAATTATGTATATGGGATGCAAAATAAATCACCCAACTGCAGCACCTCAATCAATCACTTTTAAATGATAATTGCGTCTGATTGAATCAATCTTTTCATTTCTGACATTTTGCTCATTTTAGTTTTGCCGTGGTAATGCTATGCCAGGCGGAGTCCTAATGGCCATTCACATTAATAACACTAGGTTTCATTCATAGAATACTGCAGCCAATAGGATACATTTTCCCACGGTCACGAGAGCCAATCAGGGACAGTCCCCAGGTAATTAAGGTTAATTGCTGATGACAGGTTGTCAAAACACTGGTTTCAAAATGTATCCCATTGGCTGCCTATTCAGTATTCTATGAATTAAACCTATTTTTAGTAATGTGAATGGCCAGAGGAGGGCATGTGACTCCTTCAGCCAATGAAAACACCCCTACGGGGTATATAAGGACCAGCCAGGAAAGAAAATGGCAGTCCCCTTTATGTTTAAAGCCGAAATACTGTCCTTTTGTTTTTTATTGACCCGTATATATGGGTTTTGCTATGGACATGAGATATGACCAGATCCAGCCCACATTTTTCTGATACCTACCTGCTTGTTAGTGTGGGACACTGTGAATAAACTTTATTTCAACTTAATAGAGACTTTGGATCCTTGCTGAACTCACAGCACTTATTTTACGTGTGATCCTCATGCAATACATGTACTTATAAATAACAAGGATGTGGGGAGATAGGTACTGAACTGCATTTATGTATTTGCCATTATAGCGATAAATAATGTTGATTTATTGATATCTATGGTATAGAAAACATATTTGTACTGTATGCATTTTTTTTATTTAATTAGGCGATTAGGCTATCTTTTTTTTTAATCATTAGTAGTATGTTATCTCACAGTGCTATTTGTAAATAAACTTAGATGCAAGACCAGCAGAGGGTGTGCACACCAAAAAGTTTTACTTTTAGATCGATAAATACGGTAGATAGCTTAATCATATCATACTTGGTTTAGATTGCACCAGTATGATATTAATAAGCGCTATAGCTGGGTTATATTACTGCCTGTGTAATTTTAACATAATCTTATATGTACTGAACATATTTTTTAAATAAAACAAATACATACAGTACAAATATGTTTTCTATACCATAGATATCAATATCCTCTGTAGTAGCATGCCCTTTGTACAGGAGTTTCCTTGGTGAACAATGAATAGGGAATTTGGGGGATGGGTGCGCGCATTGTACGGCAACTGGGTTAATGGAAATTCAATGCCACCACAGTCTTTGTACTCCTTCCTCCTCTTTTCTACCTACCTATCTATGTACATTATACTGTACAAAACACTATCTAATTCACACTTTTATTAGTCTTGTAATCTCCAGTGTACTGTATATACTATCTGATAAATAATGTTGATTTATTGATATCTATGGTATAGAAAACATATTTGTACTGTATGTATTTTTTTATTTAAAAAATATGTTCAGTACATATAAGAATATGTTAAAATTACACAGGCAGTAATATAACCCAGCTATAGCGCTTATTAATATCATACTGGTGCAATCCAAACCAAGTATGATATGATTAAGCTATCTACCATATTTATTGATCTAAAAGTAAAACTTTTTGGTGTGCACACCCTCTGCTGGTCTTGCATCTAAGTTTATTTAACAAATAGCACTGTGAGATAACATACTACTAATGATTAAAAATTTAAAAATAAAATAAAAAATAAGCATAAAAAGATAGCCTAATCGCCTAATTAAATAAAAAAATACATACAGTACAAATATATATTACTGTATATGGTGTTACTTTACACCCTACCCCCCACTCTCAGTATGGCTACATTAGGATCTAAGGCCCCTTTCACACGGGCGAGGACGGGCTGGAGGGGTTAAAAATAGGGCTGGAGGGCTTAAAAATAAATAAAAAATAATAAACTACTGTACAATGGACTAACTGTACATTCATATATTTATGTATCGATGACAATTATGATTCAGTACATCGAGAATTTTAGACTATATATTTGCATATGCAGCTCTATAATATATCTGTATACACCGCTCCATTATGTCTTTAGATCTGTGATACAAGTGGATTCGATTTGGATAACACCTGGTGATACATTGTACCGATTTTTTGCGGTCTACTGCATACAGATATATAATTCATAGTGGCTGAATGTTAATACAGTATCGAAAAACAACATGTACAGTATGGATACATTTGTATTTAGCAAAGCCTTTTGGTCATTTCCTCCTTGACGGCACCCCCCACCGACCCCCCCCCCCCCCCCTCCTTTCTGCCAGGACAATTCCCACACCTATTCTTGCTATTCTTAATGTTGGATCTCTTTCTTCACAATTGCGCAATGGAAACCTAATATGAATTATGATGTTAACACTGACACCATTAAAACTAATAATATTGTTACATGAAAAACAAAAATAAATCAATACAGCTGCAGCGCTGGGTAAGTTTTAAAATACACCAAAAGTTTACAGGCAAAAATAGACCAATATATACAGCGTTGCTGCTATATTGATTTATTATATATAAATATATTTTATATATTTATATTATATATAAATTTACATATAGTATAATTAGTGTAATATTGTATAATTATTTTTCAATATCTCTTTCTATCTATCTATCTATCTATCTATATCTACCATATATACTCGAGTATAAGACGAGTTTTTTGGCACATATTTTTGTGCTCAAAAAGCCCCCTCGTCTTATACTCGAGTCTAAGTCTGTATCATGGCAACTTACATTGCCATAATACAGACCAACAGTGGCGTAGCTATAGGGGTCGCAGCGGTCGCAATTGCGACCGGGCCCCTAAGTCAGGGGGCCCCACGGGGCCCCCCAGGAGATGATGAGTAAAGCCCTGGAATATTTATTTGGCTATCTTACTTTGTCTAATAGCTCCGGTAATAGCAGGCAGTGCGGGGGGGCGGCGCTCACTCACTGACGTCACGCGCCTGCGCCGCCTAGTGAGAATAGCAGGCGCGTGACGTCAGTGAGTGAGCGCCACCCCCCGCACTGCCTGCTATTACCGGAGCTATTAGACAAAGTAAGAATCGAGAGCTCAGCAATGAGCAATGATTAAAGTTAAAGTACTGATTACGGTAGTTTATAAATATACTGCTGTGAGCATCGGGGAGGGGGATCTGTGGATGGCACTGTAGGGGGATCTGTGGATGGCAGTGCCATCCACAGATCCCCCTACAGGGCCATCCACAGATCTCCCCCCTAAACAGTGCCATCCACAGATCCCCCCCTCCCCTAAACAGTGCCATCATGGCACTGTTTAGGGGAGGGGGGATCTGTGGGTGGCACTGTTTAGGGGGGATCTGTGGATGGCACTGTTTAGGAGGGAGATCTGTGGATGGCTCCCTGTATTTAATGCAGAGTGTGTGTGTATATAATGCACACACTCTGCATTAAATACAGGGAGTCAGAGTCAGACTCCCATCAATCTGAGTCACCCTCTTGCAGATGTGTGTATATAATGTAGTGTGTGCATTATATACACATACACTCTACATTATAGCTGCATTTCCCACCCTAGTCTTATACTCGAGTCAATAATTTTTCCCATTTTTTGGGGGTAAAATTAGGGGCCTCGGCTTATACTCGGGTCGGCTTATACTCGAGTATATACGGTATATATGTCCATTATACTGTACAATACACTATATCTAAATCACCATACCTCATATGGACCATGGAATAAATAATTATACAATATTACACTAATTATACTATATGTAAATTTATATATAATATAAATACTGTATTAACATTCAGCCACTATAGGAACATAGCTAATAAATACACTCTGTATCCACTACTTCAGAGAAAAACAAATAATAAATAAAAATAAATATGGAAAACTGCATCAAGATACAAAACAATATACACTTAAAGGAAAAAAAAAACTGATGAATGCAATAATATTGATTGTGTATCTGACATACTTGAAGCAAACTATCTTATTACTTGAAATTGGGACATTCTCTAATAACTTTCTCATCCCCTAAACACTGAAAGTATTTAGATGCAAATCGCGATTCATATGCTAATGCCGCCCTTCATTAAGGTTGCAAGTACATACAAAAGGATCGATTAATGGTGTACATTGCAGTATTATACCTCAGTATCGCTGACTACACTGCCTGCGCCTCTGGTGAACAGCTGATATGTGTGTAGGGCTCGTAAAGCTGGCCACGCACAGATAGACTGCTGGGTTGATCGAATATAGTAAAATACCCATATCCCTGCCAGACTCAATTTTGGCACAGTACGATAATGCAATATATCTATCCTCACTAACTATTGACATCAACCTGTCTGCCACAGAAATATAAATATAACACCTGAGTAGGTGTGTTTAATTACTGAATAAGGGGACAGGATCCCTTGGTTGCGCTGGTAATTACTAGCAGCTACTAGTTCAGTAGATATAAAACCCCGCTGCACACTGACAATTTTAAACATATTTTTTTCTATTACACTTATGTTTTAAGAATGATGAAATAAAGATTTATATTTTAATATTAGATAGAGGCCCCTAAAGGGATTTGGTTTGGTCTATTGACCGTGGTATACATTGTTTACTGTATATGGTGTTACTTTACACCCTACCCCCCATTCTCAGTATGGCTACAATAGGATCTAAGGCCCCTTTCACACGGGCGAGGAGGGGCTGGAGGGGTTAAAAATAGGGCTGAAGGGGTTAAAAATTAATAAAAAATAATTTAACTCACCTTAATCCACTTGTTCGCGCAGCCCGGCTTCTCTTCTGTCTTCTTCTTTGAGGAATAGGAACTTTGATGACGTCACTGCGCTCATCACATGGTCCATCACATGATCTGTTACCATGGTGATGGATCATGTGACGGACCATGTGATGAGTGTAGTGACATCACCACAGGTTCTTTTCCTGTGCACAGAAGAAGTCAGAAGAGAAGACGGGCTGCGCGAACAAGTGGATTAAGGTGAGTTAAATTTTTATTTTTATTTTTTAACCCCTCCAGCCCTATTGTACTATGCATTCTGTATTAAGAATGCAATTTTTTTCCCTTATAACCATGTTATAAGGGAAAATAATAATGATCAGGTCTCCATCCCGATCGTCTCCTAGAAACCGTGCGTGAAAATCGCACCACATCCGCACTTGCTTGTGGATGCTTGCGATTTTCACGCAACCCCATTCATTTCTATGGGGCCTGCGTTGCTTGGAAAACGGACAAAGAGGAGCATGCTGCGATTTTCACGCAACGCTTAAGTGATGCGTGAAAATCACTGCTTATCTGCACAGCCCCATAGAAATTAATGGGTCCGGATTCAGTGCGGGTGCAATGCGTTCACCTCACGCATTGCAGCCGCGTGGAAATCTCGCCCGTGTGAAAGGGGCCTTACAAGTGGAGTATGTGTTTATTAACTAAAATCAGGAAAATGGCTAAAATAATGACCAGCAATAAAAAATAGCAATGAATAAAAAAAAGCAATACATTTAAAATAGTGATAGATCCAGGAGCATACACAAACAAATAAATTAATATCCCATAAATATCATAGTTTATGTAGCAGCACCTGAGTTAGATGGTGTTCCAATTCACAGAGGGGAATAATACAAGTTCAGTTCACTTCCATATTCTAATATAATTGTAGCAGCATAGAATAGGAGAATAGAGAATATACAATCACCTAAAGAATTATTAGGAACACCTGTTCTATTTCTCATTAATGCAATTATCTAGTCAACCAATCACATGGCAGTTGCTTCAATGCATTTAGGGGGGTGGTCCTGGTCAAGACAATCTCCTGAATTCCAAACTGAATGTCAGAATGGCAAAGAAAGGTGATTTAAGCAATTTTGAGCGTGGCATGGTTGTTGGTGCCAGACGGGCCGGTCTGAGTATTTCACAATCTGCTCAGTTACTGGGATTTTCACGCACAACCATTTCTAGGATTTACAAAGAATGGTGTGAAAAGGGAAAAACATCCAGTATGCGGCAGTCCTGTGGGCAAAAATGCCTTGTGGATGCTAGAGGTCAGAGGAGAATGGGCCGACTGATTCAAGCTGATAGAAGAGCAACGTTGACTGAAATAACCACTCGTTACAACCGAGGTATGCAGCAAAGCATTTGTGAAGCCACAACACGCACAACCTTGAGGCGGATGGGCTACAACAGCAGAAGACCCCACCGGATACCACTCATCTCCACTACAAATAGGAAAAAGAGGCTACAATTTGAACAAGCTCACCAAAATTGGACTGTTGAAGACTGGAAAAATGTTGCCTGGTCTGATGAGTCTCGATTTCTGTTGAGACATTCAAATGGTAGAGTCCGAATTTGGCGTAAACAGAATGAGAACATGTATCCATCCTCTGATGGCTACTTCCAGCAGGATAATGCACCATGTCACAAAGCTCGAATCATTTCAAATTGGTTTCTTGAACATGACAATGAGTTCACTGTACTAAAATGGCCCCCACAGTCACCAGATCTCAACCCAATAGAGCATCTTTGGGATGTGGTGGAATGGGAGCTTCGTGCCCTGGATGTGCATCCCTCAAATCTCCATCACGTGCAAGATGCTATCCTATCACTATGGGCCAACATTTCTAAAGAATGCTATCAGCACCTTTTTGAATCAATGCCACGTAGAATTAAGGCAGTTCTGAAGTTAAAAGGGGGTCCAACACCGTATTAGTATGGTGTTCCTAATAATTCTTTAGGTGAGTGTACAGGGAGTGCAGAATTATTAGGCAAGTTGTATTTTTGAGGATTAATTTTATTATTGAACAACAACCATGTTCTCAATGAACCCAAAAAACTCATTAATATCAAAGCTGAATATTTTTGGAAGTAGTTTTTAGTTTGTTTTTAGTTTTAGCTATTTTAGGGGGATATCTGTGTGTGCAGGTGACTATTACTGTGCATAATTATTAGGCAACTTAACAAAAAACAAATATATACCCATTTCAATTATTTATTTTTACCAGTGAAACCAATATAACATCTCAACATTCACAAATATACATTTCTGACATTCAAAAACAAAACAAAAACAAATCAGTGACCAATATAGCCACCTTTCTTTGCAAGGACACTCAAAAGCCTGCCATCCATGAATTCTGTCAGTGTTTTGATCTGTACACCATCAACATTGCGTGCACCAGCAACCACAGCCTCCCAGACACTGTTCAGAGAGGTGTACTGTTTTCCCTCCTTGTAAATCTCACATTTGATGATGGACCACAGGTTCTCAATGGGGTTCAGATCAGGTGAACAAGGAGGCCATGTCATTAGATTTTCTTCTTTTATACCCTTTCTTGCCAGCCACGCTGTGGAGTACTTGGACGCGTGTGATGGAGCATTGTCCTGCATGAAAATCATGTTTTTCTTGAAGGATGCAGACTTCTTCCTGTACCACTGCTTGAAGAAGGTGTCTTCCAGAAACTGGCAGTAGGACTGGGAGTTGAGCTTGACTCCATCCTCAACCCGAAAAGGCCCCACAAGCTCATCTTTGATGATACCAGCCCAAACCAGTACTCCACCTCCACCTTGCTGGCGTCTGAGTCGGACTGGAGCTCTCTGCCCTTTACCAATCCAGCCACGGGCCCATCCATCTGGCCCATCAAGACTCACTCTCATTTCATCAGTCCATAAAACCTTAGAAAAATCAGTCTTGAGATATTTCTTGGCCCAGTCTTGACGTTTCAGCTTGTGTGTCTTGTTCAGTGGTGGTCGTCTTTCAGCCTTTCTTACCTTGGCCATGTCTCTGAGTATTGCACACCTTGTGCTTTTGGGCACTCCAGTGATGTTGCAGCTCTGAAATATGGCCAAACTGGTGGCAAGTGGCATCTTGGCAGCTGCTTGCTTGACTTTTCTCAGTTCATGGGCAGTTATTTTGCGCCTTGGTTTTTCCACACGCTTCTTGCGACCCTGTTGACTATTTTGAATGAAACGCTTGATTGTTCGATGATCACGCTTCAGAAGCTTTGCAATTTTAAGAGTGCTGCATCCCTCTGCAAGATATCTCACTATTTTTTACTTTTCTGAGCCTGTCAAGTCCTTCTTTTGACCCATTTTGCCAAAGGAAAGGAAGTTGCTTGATAATTATGCACACCTAATATAGGGTGTTGATGTCATTAGACCACACCCCTTCTCATTACAGAGATGCACATCACCTAATATGCTTAATTGGTAGTAGGCTTTCGAGCCTATACAGCTTGGAGTAAGACAACATGCATAAAGAGGATGATGTGGTCAAAATACTCATTTGCCTAATAATTCTGCACGCAGTGTATATATATATATATATATATATGTATATATTTATTTACACGCACAAACATATATATATACATACATGCATGTATACACAGACACACGCACATATATACACATATATGCACACATGTATATACACATATATATATATTAAATTTTACTACTGAAAAATGCTAGTAGAAAGGAGGTTAAAAGGTTAATCGACAGGAGGCCAGTGGGGAGCTGCTCAACACCTAATGTTATTGTATTTAATTAATATACCATTTTCTTCACTGCCAGGTCTTTTTATAGCACGGTCATGGGAACCAATCACAGGCCGGTTCTCACGGAAATTAAGGCTAAATACCTTGTTAACCAATATGACATAATTGTTTTGACAAGCTGTCATCACCAATTAAGCTGGATTGCCAGAGAACCGGCCTGTGATTGGTTCCCATGATCGTGGGAACTAGAATGTGATTGGCTAAATATTCTGTATTGAGCAATCAAGAGCTATAAAAAGACCTGGCAGTGAAGAAAATGGCAGATTACTGTTATTAGGATACAGAGATGCTGCCATTTTTTTTTAATTAATTAAATACAATGACATTAGGTGTTGAGCAGCGCCCCACTGGCCTCCTGTCGATTAACCTTTTAATCCCCTTTCTACTAGCATTCAATTATTTGCTCAGGGGATGAAGTGGTGAGATTGGTTATTTACAGTTCTGTATGGTACTTTCTATGGTTCAGTTCAGCGCCTCTGTTTTTTAATTATTCATAATTAAAAATCAAATTATTCATTTTTATTCATAAAAATACAAGGATTGTGTTTGCAGTGATCTACCAGCGCTGCACCAACTTTCCCTGTGTGTAGTGTGTGTCTGCCAGCCTTAGGATGTGCTGTCATTAGTCCTCCTTATGATGTGCAGTGTGTGAGGCTGGTGGTCACAGGTCATGGCTCTGCCAGCTCTCCAGGGCACAGGATTCCTGCTGGAGACCCTTTCATTCTTAAAAAATCATACAATGTGATTTCCTTAATTTTTTTTTTTTTTAATTCTGTCTCTCAGAGTGGGAATGCACCTACAATATGAATTTCAGACCCTCCATGATTTCTAAGTGGGAGAACTTGCAAAATCGCAGGGTGTTCAAATACTTCTGTTCCTCACTGTATCTATAATTATTATCTGCTAGTTCAGCTAGGCATTATATGTGAGGAAGAAGGGGTAGTCTTGAGGTATTATTTGCACAAAAAGGGTTTTGCTTATATGGAGAAATATGATGTTCTTAGTATTTTAGAGTCAGGAGTATTGAGGGATATGAGCTTCCAGCTGGACACTTAGTTCAGAAAGTATGGGATAGGATTAAATATAATATAAAGATTGAGGGATTCTGTGTGTATATAGCAATTTGTGGGTGGAATCCATGTAATATTGGTCCTATGGAAAACTCAAGATCATGGAGGGACAAGGGGGTTTGTTTTCTTCATCAATTGTTTGAAGGTTGTAGGCTTAAATCATTCCAGGCCCGGAGGGAGGAATACGGGTTGAATACAACAGATTTGAAAAAAATTATAAGCAGTGATCAAATTAAAATGTCCATGGTTTAGGAAAGAAGAGCATCAGATTTTTGAGGTTATAAAACCAGACAATTCAGTGAGGAAACATCTTCTCTCTAGGATATATAAGATTTTGATATGTGAGGATTGTGGGATTGACAAAGGTAGGGGCTATATGAAATGGAGTAAAATTATTTCTGATTTCAGAACATGATCCCAAAAACTTAAAAAAAAAATTTCCTTTAGGATTTCCCAAGTACTCATGTTCCTTATGGTCCATAAATAGATAGAATATAGTAGGCGGCACTCACCAATATAGAAAATAGATTCCTTTATTGTCTCCAAAGACACCAACAGTAAAAGGTAGGGGCGGAACATCTTTCACACAGCCAAACAAGCAGCGACGGCCGTTTTACTCTCTCGCACTTCCTCAGGCCACTGACATCATCATGCTATTGTGTGCTTCATTTATGCATTGCTCAGCAAGATTGTCATGGTAACACATGACGCTATTCCTTCCCGACATATTTTAAAAACATAAAACCAAATGTACCCCACATACATGGACAAATACTTCATAACAACTATAGAAGCACGCTTAAATAATTTTTATCATTCATGCCTAATGGGCCCATTGCTCTTGAGCAGATAATCCACCTTGCTTCCTTCTGTAGCAGTAAGTGGTGTCTATCACTCTATTAGACTGCTATAGTATTTTAGGATGTCCCAACTATATTGTGATCAAAAGAGGTTTGCGTTCTCTATTAAGTATAGCCCTATGGCGGATACCATACAGAGGGCGATAAACAATAGTTGGGACATCCTAAAAACTATAGAAGTCTAATGGAGTACACGAACAATAAACCATTAGTGACATTCAGAAGGCGCCATACTATAAAGGCTAGATTGGTGAGAATCCGATATGTAGAAGAAAGAAACAGTAATTGGCTGCAAGACAGGGGACCTAAGAGCAATTTTAGGTGTGGGAACTGCACTTTTTGTAAGTACAATTCCCAGAGCAAGGTCCTTAATTTTGGGGGGATTTATCACAAGGTAACAAGTTTAATACCATGTTGGAGCACCTATATGGAGTATTTGGTGATGTGCCAGTGCAGCCGTTTCTATATAGGAAAAGCAATAAGGTGCATGTATGAGAGGTTTAGGGAATATGTTAATTCTATTAAATCAGAAAAAGGATGCCCCAGGTTAATAGAGCACATGAGGGAGGCACATGGAGGGGATCCAAGAACTTTAAGTTTTGCAGGTATCCAATTTGTCCTCAATCCCCCACAAGGGGGTGATAAACACCGCTTACTGCTGCAGAAGGAAGCAAGGTGGAAAGGTGGATTATCAGCTCAAGAGCAATGGGCCCATAGGTCGGTGACCCCTGCCAGTTGGGTAGTGGTAATATTCATTTGGTGTGGGATTGCTGATGGCTGTCGGGGGGGCATCTGGATGGTGGACGGAGGGGTGATCTCAAGGGAGAGGAAGGAAAATCTTGGTATAAGAATTTATACTAGGAATGTACTTTTGATTTTTAGAAGTATTCTTGTGGGTTTTTGTTGTCTCGCTCACCTCATGTGACACACTGGGAGGGGGGAGAATAGGGAGAAATGATTGATAAATTCTGTTTTTTGTATATGTAAATTTTATCATGGTAAATAAAGATTTATAAGGAAAAGAATTGCTTGTTGTGTTTTTCAAAAGTTTCTTAACAGGACTCCCCATCCTACGGAATCATAGCAAAAGTCCTCTATTTTCTTAGTTTGTATATAGTCTGTGGATTGATGTAATATACACCCATGTCTTTACCAATGGTTATGCAGCCCCTTCTAGCTTCATGTGTGTATAAAATATCATCTGCGATCTTCTGAAAATTGTTTGCATTGAGGCATGGTTCACACAATCAAATCTTTCTTGATAAGAACAGATTTGTCAATAACCATGCTCTGTGTGCATTTCTTTAATGGGAAAAGCACCTGTAAAATCCAAACTTTCAATCTCTTTTTCTTACTTGAAACATTTTTTTATAAATAGCTCACAAGCACAGAGGTTCACTGTCTTTTTTTCTCAGTGCACTGTGAATATTTACTATGTGTTAAATAAAATACATAAACAGTGCAACTGTTTGTATTTTTTAGTTTAGTTGGCTTGTGTTTGTCTGTAATTGTAACAATCAGACTACATCAATGCAGAAATCCAGGTAATTCCAAAGGATCCACTTACATATTTTTTTTCAATTGTATGCAGTTTGTATTTTTTCATATGGCACCAATGCAAAATATACAGTCTTTAGCCATTTTACTAACATAAGAAAATGTTATGATCATGTTATTCTTCTAATTTGATTGAACAAGGAATTCCAATGCAGTACAGAAAATAATTTTAATTGAACATATTGCAATAATGAAAATTGAGGTACAGTTCTGAATTCACAGTTACATCTGCTTTTAGCACGGACAGAATTTGTAAATGTGGATATTTATTATGTAAAAAAATAAGTAATGCAGAATCTGCATTTATTGTTGGATATAGTTTTTTGTGCATAGCTGTGTGACTGTTTGTATTATATGACTAGCAAAATATTCAAAGTTTGGTCACTGGTGGCCAGTTATTCAGAGTTTGCAACGAGTAATCAATAGGATAAAGCATTCAATCATCAGCTGCCAAAATACAAAATTCAGAACTCCTTCACTTTATAAGAAGTCATCTATATTTTTCAGAAATAATCTGCACAGGAAAAGCTACGTGTACAGTGTGAACCTCTAAAAATGGGGGCTTCTTCTTTATGACTGCAAGGACCATTCATAACTGCTATCATGCACACTACACAAAATAGTGTATCATAACTGCATTAGAAGTCAGTTGACCAATCATCCAACCTTACCCTGGGACATGTATGAAAATCAGCCTAAGAGGGCTTGCAGACGTCTGCTGTGGCCATAGCTCTTTTGTTCATAATTAGTGTTGAGCGCGAATATTCTAAAAGTTAAATTTTATTGCGAATATCGGCAAATTGAGAATTTGCAAATATTTAGAATATAGTGTTATATATTCGTAATGACGAATATTCTTTTTTTTTTCTTTTTTTAACACAGTACACATCAGATGATCCTCCGATCATCCCTCCCTTCTTCTAGCTTGTGGGCCAATGAGAAGGCTTTGTCACAGCTTAGCAACATCCCTAGAAACCAATAGGAAAGTTGCCTACCCCACGCCGGTATTTCACGCGCATTACGTGAATAATACATTGCCGATTTTTGCAATCAAGAATATAATCTCGAATTCGCGAAATATTTGCGAAATATCACAAATTCGAATATTGCCTCTGCCGCTCATCACTATTCATAATGTGCAGTAAGTGACATTTATAATGCACATAAAATTAATCTATTCCTCCCTAGATGAGGTATTTGTTAACTGGCACTTGATGATAAAATCAATTTCTTATAGAGTAATACAGGTGATCTCAGAGTATAGATAAGTAATCAAAAGAGGAAGAAAATGAAAATGAACACCAATCCACTAAACCCAATAACACATGTGACTACCAATACAGATTGAAAAAAAAGTACTGTAATCTTATCATTTCTTAATTAGGGGTATCAGGTAACAGTCATTCTTGCTCATCAGACCCTTGAGAAAGTGTCCATCAGTGATGAGCGGCAGGGTAAATATTCAAATTTGCGATGTTTCACCAATATTTTGTAGAATATTCGTCATATATTCGCAAATTCGAGATTATATTCTTGATTGTGAAAATCGGCAATGTATTATTCGCGTAATGCGCATGAAATACCGGCAATTAATGATGCGCATATTTTTTCGCAATACGTGGAACTTATGACATCACAGCACTATGTCTGTAGTATTTATGTATGAACAGCCGAACCTATTACACTGCCTATCACCCTGCTCTGGAACCTATCAGCTACACTATAGATCAATCTAATCTACACTGACTATTTCCCCCTAACTATCTGAATTATATATATATAAGTTAACTGTCTAATGTAATATAACAAAGCACAGAGCACAGCAATGACACTGCTCTTTCTTTCATAACTGCAATAAACTTTAGAAAATAGCTGCTGGGGAGATCCTTATACTAAGGGGTAGGTAACTTTTCTATTGGTTTCTAGGGAAGTTGCTAAGCTATGACAAAGCCTTCTCATTGGCCCACAAGCTAGAAGAAGGGAGGGATGATCACCTGATGTGTACTGTGTTAAAAACAAAAAGCGAATATTCTTCATTACGAATATATAGCACTATATTCTAAATATTTGGGAATTCTCGAAATGCCGATATTCACGATAATAATTTGCTTTTAGAATATTTGCGCTCAACACTAGTGTCCATTAAGGGTGTTGCTTGTTTTTTGCTATTATTTTTGCTATCTTCTTTATCAGACATGGCTTTTCAGCTTGCACACCAATCTGTCTTCTCAACTTGCTGTGGAAGTCCATTTGGAACAACATTCCTCCAAAGGAAGAAGCTGCGATCCGCCCTACGCTAGTAGGAAACATAGCACAGAGGAATTATGGAGAAAGAAGAAGCAGATTCAAGTATAGACCTCATATGAAGAGAGAGCATCATCTTGTATTATACTTACCAGAATTCCTCCTTGTAAAACAGCACATAAAAAACACCCAGAGGGTGCCGACCAATTTTCCCTTGTGGCCTTATCATGGGTCCTCTTGACGGAGCCAGAAGGTGACACTGGTTGGGCACTATGAATGTGTTTTTTTAATATGCTGACTAGAGATGAGTGAAGCAATTCTAAACAAATTGGATTCATTACAAATTTCACAAAAATCTGTCTGCCAAACGAATACAAAATTTTGGCAATTAGTTTCGGACGAACTCTGCAAATATGTACCAGCGCCATTTTACTGTTAAATTTGGCAGGGAAAACAACATGAAGGATGAAGATTTAGGGTCACATGACATTGTGGAAGGGGGAGCACTTGCCTTGATTGACTCAGAGGCTAAAAAAGTCTGATCACCCTATCAGGGGCAGGATTCAGGCAGGTCCTTATGCTGAGAATCTCATAGAACATGATTCCGTATTTTGGTTTGGCTGTGCCTGACAAAAAGCTATTATAGATGCAAGCCTTTATTCTAGCTGTACTAGGGACACTATAAGAATATAAATTTGTGTCGATTTTAGGGTTTTATCAGTGAAAACTGAGGATGAGAGACTGGTAGTCAATACAGCTTGCTGGCAAATTCTATTCTGCAACAAACTAATATTTTAATTATCTAAAAACCTAATATTTCTATAGTAACATAGTTTGTAAGGCTGAAAAAAGACATCTGTCCATCCATTTCAGTTTTTTATTCTGTAAGTTGATCCAAAAAAACTGTGATGTAGAAGCCAATTTTCCTCATTTTAGGGGGAAAAAATCCTTCCTGACTCCAATCAGGCAATCAGAATAACTCCCTGGATAAACAACCTCTCCAGAAATATAATAACTACCTGTATCATTGGCTGCACAATCCTCGTTAATCTACTAAGGGTCTGGTCTTAACAACCTCTATGTAGAGGCGCATCCACTGCCAGTCTAAATCTACGCCAGCTTCCTTGCTGGAGTAGACTTAGGACAATTTTTATGCCTAAAACAGGCGTAGAAAGTGATAAATGTCAGGAATCATCCTGCTATGTCTGTTTAGTTCAGATTGTCTTGCCCTCAATTCTCCCTCAGTTAAGATGGTGGATTGTGTCTCAGCTGAGTGCCATCTTACTTCCTGTTTCACATTTAAACCTAGGAAGAATCAACTTTACATTAAGATTAAAAAATTTGAATTTCACCAGACTGAGATCCAATTCCTTGGCTATATAATTTCACCTCATGGTCTACACATGGACTCTAGCAAAATTAAAGCAATAGTAGACTGGCCTACCCCAAGGAGCATAAAAGATGTTCAATGTCTCATAGGTTTTGCCATTTTTTATAGACACTTTATTAAAAATTTCTTAGAAATAATTACTCCTATTACACAGTTGACTAAGAAAAAAAATGCTTTTGTCTGGTCTCCCCAAGCACAGGAATCCTTTTGTCTCCTAAAGTCCAAGTTCACTACAGCAACTGTATTAGTTCATCCCGACCCAAAACTCGCCTTCATACTGGCTGTCTGCACACCAATGACTATACACAGAGGTGTTCATGCGTTAGACAGGTGGCTCACATGGTACTTTATCTTAGTTGTACTCTGTACATGGATTTGAGCTTTGACTCCACATTTATGTCCATGTGCCCTATACCTTCTTTGTACCATGTTTTTTAGATCCGTGTGCTCTTGCCCCCAGGGTGGAGTCTCTTTTTCTGTCCTCCGCTCCTAACCATGTCTATGGCATCATTTATTCATGTGTTTTACTCATGTTATTTTATCATGTCTCAATAAATTATATACCTTTTTGGTACTATGAGCTCCGTTTCCTTTGTTTCTCGCCTTCATTGTGGTAGTAGATGCCTCAGACTGTGCTATAGGGGCTATTCTGTCTCAGAGAACCGGAGAGAAGGGTTTATTGCATCTGTGTACTTTTTTCCCCCAATGTTTATCCCCTGCTGAGAAGAATTATGATGTGGGGAATAAAGAACTGTTAGCTATCATTGCAGCTTTTAAGGAATGGAGACATCATCTTCAAGAAACCTCACAACAAATAATAGTTCTGACTGATCACCATAATTTGGAATTCGTTACATCTCGCAAATGTTTATCCCCTCGCCAAGCTCGCTGGAGTCTCTCCCTAAATCAATTCAACTTCTTAGTATCGTACAGGCTTGGTTCCCGTAACAGCAAGGCAGATTCTCTATCTAGAATCTTTTCCAATGATTCCACTTCTACGATTCCGCCCAAGACCATTTGTTCCTAAATCTAATTTTGTGTAATCCATAATAAGGACTTGCTTGAAGAGATAAAAGAGGCCTATGACACCGACTCCTTGCTGTCTGGACAACCTGATGATGTGCATTTGGTGCTTAAGAACAAGGTGTGGACCTATGGGCAGCAGCTATATATACCCGAAACAATAAGACTGAAAATTCTAAAATAAGTCCATGATTCTAAGATTGCAGGTCACAAAGGAGTGCAGAAGACACAGGAATTTTTATCCCGTTTCTTTAGGTGGCCCAGTTATCAACAGGATGTAAAGAAATATGTCATGTCATGTGACGTTTGTGCTAGATATAAGACTCCACGTTCTTCACCCATGGGTTTATTACAGCCTTTGTCGGTCCCCTCTCATCCCTGGTGTTCTATTTTCATGGACTTTATTGTAGATCTACCTACCTCTAAAGGAAAAAACACAATTTTTTTAGTAGTTGACCGACTCGCCAAGGCTGCACATTTCATTCCATGTACCGCCCTACCCTCTGCTAGGGTTACTGCTGACCTTGTAGTTCAGAATGTGTTTTGTTTTCATGGAGTCCTTGATGAAGTAATCTCAGATTGTGGGGTGCAGCTTACATCAAAATTTTGGCGTCGTTTTTGCACAGCACTTGAGATTGATATTAATCTATCAACCGCCTTTCACCCACAATCTAATGGACAGACTGAACGCACAAATCAGACTCTGGAACAGTATCTTCGATGCTATATCTGCCATTTACAAGATGATTGGGTCGATCTGCTTCCTATGACTGAGTTCTCTTACAATAACTCCCAAAATGCCTCCACCAAGCAAACTCCTTTCTTTGCAAATTTAGGGTATCATCCAAATATTCTTCCCAAATTCCCTGCTGTTTCACCTATTCCAGCAGTCGCGGATAGAATCTCTGCATTACAGCAAAATTTAGACCTACTAAAAGGATCATTAGAGAGGGCTCAAGAAAATTACAATAAGGAGGCAGATACATTTCGTAGACCAGCACCAATGTTTAAAATAGGGGATAAAGTATGGCTTTCGACTAGGAATTTGAAACTTAAGGTTCCTTCACGAAAACTTGGACAGAAATGTATTGGGCCTTATAAGATCATCAGGATAATTAGTCCAGTAGATGTTTGGCTTAAGCTCCCACGAGCTATGAAGATTTATCCTGTTTTTCATGTGTCCCTACTTAAGCCTACTATAACCAATGCTTTTCCGGAACATATCCGTCCTCCTCCCAATGCGGTGGAGATAGATGGGCAAGAACAATTTGTTATAGAGAAAATCTTGGACTCTAGAATTTTCAGGAACCATCTATAATACCTTTATTAAGTGGCAGGGTTATGGGGCTGAAGAGAATTCTTGGGAACCGGTGAATAATATTAATGCTCCCCGACTGATCAGTTTCATCAAAGACATCCTGGGAGACCAAGTCAAGTCTCGTCCAGAGGCCGCTGTTGAGGTGGGAGTAATGTCAGGAATCATCCTGCTATGTCTGTTTAGTTCAGATTGTCTTGCCCTCAAGTTCTCCCTCAGTTAAGATGGTGTATTGTGTTTTAGCTTCTGCTTGTGCAGTCCTCTTGCTTGGAGCTAGCTCTCTGGTTTGCTCCTCCTCCTTGTGGTTTACCCTGCTACTCTGTGACATCCTGCTACTTCCTGTTGCCGACCCAGATTGATTGACTATGTTCCTGTGCCGCCTGCCCTGACCCATTGCTCGTCTGACCTTGGCTCTACTGCATCCTTCGGTCCTGCACCGTTGCTACTGGTAATGGCTCCGCCTGCCTGGCTCTGCTGCATCCTTCAGTTCTGCACCGTTGCTACTGGTAACGGCTCCACCTGCTTGGCTCTGCTTCATCCTTCAGTCCTGCAACCTCCTATTCAAGACTTTGGTGCTTCCTGTGTACAGGCCTTCTCCCTGCCATTGGATTCCAGCAGTATTTCACTAGTATCATGACATAAATGAGTTGGGTCTAGCGGCCCGTCCCCTTCCCTGCTAACGAAACTACCCCTTTTTTTGACCATGCGTGATTGCCGCAATCTGCAGTAAAACTGGAGTATATTATTTAGTAAATGACCCCCTTAGTTTATATATAGAATTACTGTGCCTCAATATTAAAGGGCGGTCTTATATATCGCCAATTGCATCTTGCTGACACAGTCCCCATTAACATTTTAGTTTATATATAGAATTACTGTGCCTCAGTATTAACCTCTTCAACCTCAGGGCAGTTTTCAATTTCCTGCATAGGCCATTTTTTGCAAATCTGACATGTGTCACTTTAAGTGGTAAGAACTAGAGATGCACGAAGCTTTGTAAAATAAAATTCGGCTGCTGTCACGCCCTGCCCTGTGGGTGTTCTAAAAGACGATCTGTCCGAGTTGCCGCACGTGACTCAATCTGACAGTTTGTTTTGGGTTTGAACAGAATTCCACCTTCTATTAGGTGTGGTTAATTTGGTCATTCGGGAGGCTATTTATTCCTCCCTCTCCCTATAGCCTTTGCGGGTTAAAGTTCTACCTTGTGTGAGCTTTGGCTGCTTGGTGGATCATCTGCTCCTTCTCGTACCAGAAGTCTTTCCCCTTCCCTTCTTTTTACCTTTTGGTTTCTGTTTGGTCTAGGCCTCTAATGGGGACGCTAGTGCTTTCGGTGATAGAAGGCGCTGGGTGTCTCTTACCCTTTTTCCTATTGCTGAGGGTCTGTTTAGTGTGTTATAGACTTAGGCACGGGGACATGTGTATATCTACCATTGAGGTATGCACATCGGCTTAGCAGCCTAGGGAAAGTGTGTCAGGGATTGCTAGGAGGTGACCTTGTATTTCCCTAGCTTGTGGGGCCTAGTCCGTTGTTAGTTTGTCTTTCAGTTTGCTGTTCCCTTCCCTACCTATCGTGACAGCTGCTTTGCCAAATTAAAAAAAAAATTTGCTTTGTGACCAATTACTTTGCCACAAAGCGCATTTCTTTGTAAGTAGTGGGTGCACTGACAAGGAGCAGCGTTTACGCTGCTCCCCATCATTGTATCCTTCAGATGCTGCGTTCATAGCTGATGACGTGGTGACGTCTTACGTTGAAGCTCGTGGGATCTCCCCCGAGATCTTCGAGCAAGATGGCGCCGGCCCATGGCAATCAAATGGATCAGGTGTTCAAGTATTATTTTTTTCACTATTTCAGGTTAAATCGCTACCGTGAGGCATGAGGAAATTCGGCTTTGCAGTGAATTGAATTTATCCTGAAATCTGCTCTAGTGGCTGTCCGATCAGCATGATGTACTAGTACATCAAATTGCGGGAAGGTGGTCTAATATATTGCCATCTGCATCTTGTTCAACTGCTGGCACAATCCCTGTTAATCTTTAAGTTTATGTATAGAATTACTGTGTCGCAGTATTAAAGGGCAGATGTTACTGTCTGCATCTTGTTGAACTGCTGACACAATCCCCGTTAATCTGTTAGTTTATATATGGAATTACTGTACCTCATTATTAAAGTGTGGTTTAATATATTGTTGCGTGCATCTTGTTCAACTGCCGCAATATTCATAGTTAATCTGTGACATTACTGCTACAGTTACTGTATACTAGGGCCAACAGTCAGTTGCCTGGGCCCTTCAAAGGAACTACTGCATCTCTTACCAGCCTGCATCTTCTCTCCAACAATCAGGGCTTGTTAACGTCAGCAAAAGGAAGCTGACATTTCCTCACATCAACTTCAATGCCGTCTATTGCTCCTGATGCTCCGCTTCCTCCTTCTCCTCACTACTCGTTTCGACAGCAATCACTGAGTGATTGCAAAAGTCTCCATGTCCTAGAAAAGTCAGCAAAATGCAGAGAGATGAGAATATGGACGTTCCTGAGGACATATTATTGGTATTAGATGATGTGAAAAAGGAAGAAAAACAGATGGCAGAAGAAGGGTTATTTTGCCTGTAGGGCAGAAGATTGCTTAAGGTTGGAGAAGTGGGTTTGCAACTAGGGGGTGGGGTGGGTGGAGTATTTCTTCTTGTGACTTTCTGAGAATGCCCCATGACTAGGGATGAGCGAACCCGTGGAAGTTTGGGTACGCCAGGTTTGGCTGAGCTTCAGGTCAAAGTTCGGGACCCGAACTTGACCCGAACTTGACCCCGAACCCGGACCCCATTAAAGTCAATGGGGACCCGAACTTCTCTTTATTATTTCCCGTTATAACATGGTTATAATGGAAAATAATAGCATTCTTAAGACAGAATGCTAAATAAAATCGCCATTGAGGGGTTAAAAATAATAATAAAAAAAAAAAAAATGCACCTTATCTATGGTACTGGATCGCGCAGCCAGTATCCTCATCTTTCTTCTTTATGCAGGACCTGCAAATGGACCTGCGATGACCTCACGTGGTGAGCGCAGTGACGTCATCGCAGGTCCTTTTGCAGGTCCTGCAGGAAGAAGAGTATACCGGCTGCGCAATCAAGTGGATGAGGTGAGTTTTTTTTTAAATTATTTTTTAACCCCTCAATGGCAATTTTATTTAGCATTCTGTCTTAAGAATGCTATTATTTTCCGTTATAACATGTTATAATGGAAAATAGTAAAATCACCCCAACACCGAACCCGAACTTCGGGTTCACTCAACCCTACCCATGACGTATTTCTCTCCTCTTTTAACAGTTCATTGGATCCAACTGCTGCATTATGAGGTAGTTTCAGGACGCAAGGGCTAAAGGTAAATATACCTTTAATTATTAGGTAAAATGTATATAGTGGTCAACTACTGGCCCCATGTGGCCCCTTTATGTAATTCTCATACAAAAGGGTCAGGGGATTGCAGGCCACAACAGAAATAATTGGCATATTGTGCCACGCACCTAACCAGCCAAACCCCATACTAGTAACAGCCCCTGTTTTGCACAAATTATATAGCAGCTACTAGTTTTCCGACTTCTGTCCCTAATGGCAATAATCCTGCTGCCATGTTTGATCCGTCCACCATATTCGGCCCATCTGGTATTATCTGTAATACGCGTTTAAAGTGAAATACCATCTGGTTCATAGTATATATTCATATAGTTTTATATTTTACACTTGAAATATGGAAATCCTTTTTTTAAAGGGATTCATGTCTACAGTGTTAAAAATAATTTCAGTTTTTCAGTAGTTTTCCATTTGACAAAACAGAGGCATTTAAAATGTTAATGTATACATTTTTATATTAATTCTCAGTCCATTTTTTTAAGTTCTCCATTGTTTGTATTGTTTTCAGAACATATAGTATGGGGCCCATTTTTTTTTGACGTTTTAAAGTTTCAATAACCATACATTTTTTAAATTTTCAATTCATATAGCCATATGAGGGCTTATTTTTTGGGGGATAAGTTGTACTATATAAGAGCACAATTCAATCTACCATGTCTGTTGTTGAATGTCTGTCACTGTACGCTGAAAATGTCATAAAATCCTTATTCTGCAGATCAAAATGAATAAGGCAATACGAAACTTCAATATACTGTATTTTTTTATCTACCATTCTAAAAAACTAAAAACCTTTGGGGAAAAAATAAATAAATTCTTTTCATCACCATTTTCTGACAGCCATTACTTTTTATATTTCGGTCTACAAAACTGTATGAGGGCTTGTTTTTTGCGGGACGAATTTTAGATTTTATTGGTACCATTTTTGTGGTATGTACGACTTTTTGATCACTGCTATTAAACATTTTTTTTGTTCGTTTTAATTTTGCTTCTATTACAGCGATCAGCGAACAATAAATATTTATTAATATTTTAATAGTTCAGACATTTTTGATTGAGGCGATACATCATTTTTGTATTTACATATTTTTATATGTAAAATTGGGAAAAGGGAGTGATTTAAACTTTAATATATTTTTTTTTTTAACTTTTACAGACAACTTTTAACCCCCTTAGGGGGCTAGAACCTGGGATCTTTTGATGCCTTGTCCTATTCACCCTAATCGCCATTCTCTGTCATTGCGGCCCAATGTCTGCTGTATGATATAGCCAGCTACGATGGCGTATGTAGTGGGCTCAATGCAGCCACCTGCTCCATACATTTCCTTAGCCACTGTGAAGTACGGGTATAACTGATTGATAGCGATTTATGGCCAATTAATTTGGAATTAATCGAATTTCTTTATCACTAATTATTACCATTGTAAATTTTATAATACCAGTGTGCAGTGTGTTTGTAGAAGAGGAGGGACATTAATTGTGCCTGTCTTTAAATTACAGAAAAAACGCTTGCAATATTGCTAGTGCCATTTAAAGATGTGTACCAAACCTGTAGCTTTTCATTTATAGGCCTCATAACAAAATTTCTGGTAAACAAAAGAGTGCAAAATGAAGCATCCATGACTCGTCACACGAGAGTCAGAATGTGGGTAGTAGTGCAAACAGCAGTTGCAGCACCAGCCATCCGGCCAATAGTAGTAAGCCTAAGTTCTAACTGGCTTCTGATAGGCACCACATTATTACTGAGCACAAAGATGAGATTGTGGACAGATGGCTCACTCCTCCTCTCAGTCACGGTAGGATGATGTTCAGGTCACCTCTGAGCTGAGTGGCACCATGCCTTGGAGCCTTTCAGTTGCATCATCTATGTCTTCACTGCTCTTCCTAGTGGGGCACTTTATTTTTTTCTAAGAAGAAGCAACAAAACCTCATGTGCTTTGGAAGATGCTCAAGAGAGTATCCCTGTCCATCAGAGAGAGCAGTCAGTCTTTGGACTGAGATGAGTAGGAGGTTCAGGAAGAGGTGGGGAACCTCATGCATAGCTGTGTAAGAGGTGTTAATAGTGTCACCTGGAGTCATTGTGGTGGCAGCAGGGGCAGTGGTAATGACAGTGGCATTTAGAGTAAATACAGAGCAGGGAAACGGGAGGGGGGTCCAGGAGGCCATACTGACATATTACAGTCCAATTAAAGTGTTGATGATGATGATTGTGTGTTGGACCTGGGAGCCGGATCGAGAAGGAGGTGACCACAGTAGGAGGGTGGTGGCTGTTCAGTGGCAATAAAGAGCAAAGACAGCATATGGCCAGAACCTCCCAAAAAGTTGCATGGCTAGATCTGTTTCTATTATGTTCAGCTTCTGAACTTATGATGCCACTGATATTTTGGGTTAAAAACACCCTACTACATATAGGTATCTGAAAAAGGGTCCACTAGTCCATTTGACTCCTCACTCTCTATCTTTCCACATCAATGCTTGCCCTCTTAAGTCATCTGCTTACTGTTACCTTGCTAATACATTAGAGCTCTTAAAGGGAATGTGTCATCAGAAAATGACCTGCTGTTTAACCCCTTAAGGACTTAGGACGTACCGGTACGGCATGGTTCCCGAGTCCTTAAGGAACCATAACGTACCGGTACGTCATGTGTTGTTCCGATCACCGCCGCCCGGCGGGCGGTGATCGGAACCCGGTGCCTGCTCAAATCATTGAGCAGGAACCCTGGCTAAATGCGCGGGGAGGTACCGTGCCCCCCCCCATGTCGGCGATCGCCGCAAACGGCAGGTCAATTCAGACCTGCGGTTTGAGGCTTTTACCTGTGCTTGCAGCGGTGATCGGGTCCCCATGCGGCTGTAGGGGGGAGCCCCCATTGCGCTGCCTTCCGGTGACGAGCCTGTGAGATCCAGCCCCCTGGATCTCACAGGCCAGAAGCTGTATGAGTAATACACACAGTATTACTCATACAGCCAATGCATTCCAATTCAGAAGTATTGGAATGCATTGTAAAGGATTAGACCCCCAACAGTTAAAGTCTGAAAGTGGAAAAAAAATAAAGTGAAAAAAAAGTTGAAAAAATTTGATTTTCCTCCCAAAAAATTAAAAGTTTCAAGTAAAAATAAACAAAACATAATTTTCCCCAAATAAAGTTAAAAAAAATTGGTAAAAAATAGGGGGGGAAAAGTATACATATTAGGTATCACCACATCCGTATTAACCGGCTCTATAAACATATCACATGACCTAACCCCTCAGATGAACACCGTAAAAAATAAAAAATAAAAACTGTGCTAAATAAACAATTTTTTTGTCACCTTACATCACAAAAAGTACAATAGCAAGCGATCAAAAAGGCGTTTGCCCACCAAAATAGTACCAGTATAACCGTCACCTCATCCCGCAAAAAAAGAGCCTCTACCTGAGACAATCACCCAAAAAATAAAGAAACTATGGCTCAGAATATGGAGACACTAAAACATCATTTTTTTTAGTTTTAAAAAAGCTGTTATTGTGTAAAACTTACATAAATAAAAAAAGTATACATATTTGATATCGCCTTACATCACAAAAAGTGTAATAGCAAGCGATCAAAAAGTCATATGCACCCCAAAATAGTGCCAATCAAACGTCATCTCATACCGCAAAATATGAGACCCTACCTAAGATAATCGCCCAAAAACTGAAAAAACTATGGCTCTCAGAATATGGAGACACTAAAACATGATTTTTTTTTTGTTTCAAAAATGATATTATTGTGTAAAACTTACATAAATTAAAAAAAGAATACATATTAGGTATCACCGCGTCCGTATCGACCATCTCTATAAAAATATCACATGACCTAACCTCTCAGATGAACACCGTAAAAAATGTAAAATAAAAACTGTGCTAAATAAACCATTTTTTGTCACCTTACTTCACATAAAGTGTAATAGCAAGCAATGAAAAAGTCACACGCACCCCAAAATAGTGACAATAAAACCGTTATCTCATCCCGCAAAAATCAAACCCTACCCAAGGTAATCGCCCAAAAACTGAAAAAATTATGGCTTTCAAACTATGGAAACACTAAAACATGATTTCTTTTGCTTTAAAAAAGAAATCATTGTGTAAAACTTAAATTTAAAAAAAAGTATACATATTAGGTATCGCCGCATCTGTGACAACCTGGTCTATAAAAATATCACATGATCTAACCTGTCAGATGAATGTTGTAAATAACAAAAAATAAAAACGGTGCCAAAACAGCTATTTCTTGTTATCTTGCCTCACAAAAAGTGTAATATAGAACAAATAAAAATCATATGTACCCCAAACTAGTACCAACAATACTGCCACCCTATCCCATAGTTTCTAAAATGGGGCCACTTTTTTGGAGTTTCTACTCTAAGGGTGCATCAGGGGGGCTTCAAATGGGACATAGTGTAAAAAAAAAGAGTCCAGCAAAATCTGCCTTCCAAAAACCGTATGGCATTCCTTTCCTTCTGCGCCCTGCCGTGTGCCCGTACAGCAGTTTACGACCACATATGGGGTGTATCTGTAAACTACAGAATCTGGGCCATAAATCTTGAGTTTGGTTTGGCTGTTAACCCTTGCTTTGTAACTGGAAAAAAAATATTAAAATGGAAAATCTGCCAAAAAAGTGAAATTTTTAAATTGTATCTCTATTTTCCATTAATTCTTGTGGAACATCTAAAGGGTTAAAAAAGTTTGTAAAATCTGTTTTTAATACCTTGAGAGGTGTAGTTTCTTAGATGGGGTCACTTTTATGGAGTTTCTACTCTAAGGGTGCATCAGGGGGGCTTCAAATGGGACATGGTGTAAAAAAAAAGAGTCCAGCAAAATCTGCCTTCCAAAAACCGTATGGCATTCCTTTCCTTCTGCGCCCTGCCGTGTGCCCGTACAGCAGTTTACAAACACATATGGGATGTTTCTGTAAAACTACTGAATCTGGGCCATAAATATTGAGTTTGGTTTGGCTGTTAACCCTTGCTTTGTAACTGAAAAAAAAATAATTAAAATGGAAAATCTGCCCAAAAAGTTAAATTTTGAAATTGTATCTCTATTTTCCATTAATTCTTGTGGAACACCTAAAGGGTTAACAAAGTTTGTAAAATCAGTTTTGAATACCTTGAGGTGTGTAGTTTATAGAATGGGGTCATTTTTGGGTGGTTTCTATTATGTAAGCCTTGCAAAGTGACTTCAGACCTGAACTGGTCCCTAAAAATTGGGTTTTTGATATGCTTCTAAACTTCTAAGCCTTGTAACATCCCCAAAAAATAAAATATCATTCCCAAAATGATCCAAACATGAAGTAGACATATGGGTAATGTAAAGTAATAACTATTTTTGGAGGTATTATTATGTATTATAGAAGTAGAGAAATTGAAACTTGGAAATATGCAATTTTTTATTATTTTTTTGTAAATTTGGTATTTCTTTATAAATAAAAATTATTTTTTTTTACTTCATTTTACTAATGTCATGATGTACAATATGTGACGAAAAAACAATCTCAGAATGGCCTGGATGAGTCAAAGCGTTTTAAAGTTATCACCACTTAAAGTGACACTGGTCAGATTTGCAAAAAATGCTATGTTTTTAATGCCGTACCGGTACGTCCTAAGTCCTTAAGGGGTTAAATCACTTTTTTTGTTTAACATATTTTTAAACAGTTTTTTATGCTATGTTTTTAATTTTCCATGTATTCCATATGTTTAAACAAAAAAGATTAAATTCTGCAGTTTTTGCACTGGCCACTATGTCTAATAATTGGCGCCACTTCTTGGTCTGTACAGATCACTTTACTTCAGTTACCTGCTTATCTGTCATTCTAATCCTGCCTGCAATGATATTACCTGTATAGATAAGACAGGATCCTCCATTCACAATAGGTGATTGTCAAAGCTTTATCTATTCACTAGCTGACGACCCGGCGTTGCTCGGGTATTTATTTATTGAAATTTTTATATTAAATAACAGTGACTTTCACAATGGCCGCCCCTTTAACATTGACCGCCCCTTTAACAGTGACTTTCACAGTTTCTGCCTCTTTAACGGTGACCGCCTCTTTAACGGTGACCGCCACTTTAACAGTGACTCACAGTGGCCAACCCTTTAATGGTGACCGCCCCTTTAACAATGACTTTCACAATGGCTGCCCCTTTAACGGTGACCAACCCTTCAACAGTGACATTCACAGTGGCCGCCCCTTTAAAGGTGACCGCCCCTTTAATAGTGACCCCCACGTGAGCCACCATAGTCCCATTTGGCACTCAAAAGTTAGCAGGGAAAGGTTTAGGGAAAGGTTAGATTAGGCAGGGAGACTGAGGAATAGTTTTAGGGGAAAAAAAAGTAGTTTTTGGGCTCCACAGCACACTCAGCTGTGAGACCCTAGACCCACCAGGGGTGCTGCAGCTTGCCCCCCTGCACCCCCACACAGTCACACAATTTTTTTTTTTTTGTGCGTGCACTGACTGTGGCCGGCACTCTTAGCGTCCGGCCACTATTAGCGCAACGCCCACACCACCGCTGATCAGCCTAAGACTGCTAATTAGCGACTTAGAATCTTTTTTATTTATTTTTTATTTTTGGGGCTTTCATTATTTTTTACTTAGTTTTATAATTTTTTTCTGTTAGGTTTATAAGTGAACGTGAACACCCGCCCCCCCACACACATGCACACTAAATAAAGTTTTACACACATGCACACACACACTCCCCTATGGCCCGCCAGACGTTCTTGGCTGAAGAGGCATACACCCTGCTTGTCTCTGACTCCGAGAGCCCCAGTGAGGACGAGGATGAGCCCACTTTCCTATTGTCATCCGCATCCTCCTCATCATCTAGTGATGATGAGCCCCCAAGGCGGCGGAGACGCCGCCAGGCAGAGTCAGGGGCCCCCCATACCAGGGACCCTATGGCCCACACTAATATGAGCAGCCCTGGGGCTTGTACTAGTTTTCCAGCCGACCAGATAAGTCCACCTGAGCCCCCTACCGGTGAACTTGTCTGGTGTACCCCAAAGGATTTAAAGCCCGTGATTCCTGACTTTGTTGGCCAACCAGGAATCCAGATTCACACAGTGGGCTTCACTGAATATGACTTTTTTTTTGTTTGTTTTTTCAGTGACCACTTTATGAATCTGATGGTGGAGCAAACGAACTTGTTTGCCCAACAGTTCATTGCTCAACACCCGGGCTCCTTTTTGGCTAGGTCTGGTGGCTGGACTGAGGACATTTTGGGACCTCATGCTGCACATGGGCCTAGTCAAAAAAACCACTGTCAGGCAGTACTGGAGTGGGGACGTCCTCTACCAGACCCCACTCTACAGTATGGCCATGACACGTTCCCGTTTTGAGGAAGATAATGCAGCATTGCCCCCCCCCCCCCCTGACGAGATGATCCTACATATGACCGCCTGTACAAAATCAGGCCGGTCATCGATCACTTCATGGCCAAATTTTTGGAAGCCTATGTACCTGGAAGGGAGGTCGCTGTTGATGAGTCTCTCATTGCTTTCAAGGGGAAACTCATTTTCCGCCAGTATGTTCCCTCTAAGCGGGCGAGGTATGGCGTGAAGCTGTACAAACTTTGTGAGATATACCTCAGGGTACACTTCTAAGTTTCGCGTGTACGAGGGGCGAGATTCCCATATTGAACCCGTAGAATGTCCCCCCACTCTGGGTGTTAGCGGGAAACTTTTGTGGGACCGTATGCACCCACTGCTAGATAAGGGTTACTACCTGTACGTGGATAACTTTTATACTAGTATTCCCTTGTTCCAGTCCCTCGACGCCAGATCCACATCCACTTGTGGGGCCATGCGGAAAAATCAACGTGGCCTTCCTGCCCACCCCCTCCAGGTACCTATCCCCAGGGGTGAGACCCGTGCCCTTACCACTGGAAACCTGTTGCTGGTCAGATATAAGGACAAGAGGGATGTTCTTGTACTGTCCACAATTCACAGTAACGGCATCACCCTGTGCAAGGTACCACGGCAACGGTTCTCAAGCCCGATTGTATCGTGGACTACAATCGGTATATGGGAGGAGTTGATCTCTCTGATCAAGTCCTCAAGCCATATAACGCCATGTGCTAAACCCGGGTATGGTACAAAAAAGTTGCGCTCTACTTAATACAGGTTGCCTTATACAACTCTTTTTTGCTGTCCTGGAGCACTGGCCTCACAGGGAAATTCCTGCAATTCTATGAGGCAGTCCTCAAGGCGCTGATCTTCTCTGACCGGGAAAGAGCAGGCCGGAGTACCTCGGGAACTGGAGGCGCCCGGATCGTCCCTGGCCAATACTTTCCAGATGTGGTCCTCCATACTGGAAAGAAGGGACAGTCCCAAAAAAAGTGCAGAGTGTGTCACAGGAGGGGGATAAGGAAGGACACCACCACTCAGTGTGACACATGCCCCGATCATCCGGGCCTCTGCATTGACGGTTGCTTTAGGGAGTACCACACTTCCATGGAGTACTACATTTATATACCCTTCCAAAATTTTAATTCTATTTGGCCACAGACAATCGCCCAGAAAAAATAAATAAATAAAACTATGACTCTCAGACCTTGGAGACACAAAAACAATTTTTTTTTCAAAAATTATTTTATTTTGTAAAACTAAAATAAATAAAAAAAAGTATACATATTAGGTATCTCTGCATCCAAAAGAACATGAACTATAAAAATACTACATGACCTAACCCCTCAGATGAACACAGTCAAAAAAATTAATAAAAACGGTGCAAAAAAAGGATTTTTTTTGTCACCTTACATCACAAAAAGTGCAATAGCAAGCGATCAAAAAGTCATATGCACCCCAAAATAGTGCCAATAAAACTGTCCTCTTATCCCGCAAAAAAAAGACCCCTACCTAAGACAATCGGCTAAAAACTTTAAAAAAACTAACTCTCAGACTATGGAGATACTAAAATGTTTTTTTTTTATGTTTAAAAAAGGATATTATAGTGTAAAACCTAAATAAATTTTAAAAAGTAGACATATTAGGTATTGCCGCATCCATAAGAATCTGCTCTATAAAAATACCATCTGACCTAACCCCTCAGATGAACACAGTCAAAAAAATGAAAATAAAAACGGTGTACAAAAAAGCTATTTTTTTGTCACCTTAAATCACAAAAAGTGTAATAGCAATCGATCAAAAATAGAGCTGAGCGAACACCTGGATGTTCGGGTTCGAGAAGTTCGGCCGAACTTCCCGGAAATGTTCGGGTTCGGGATCCGAACCCGACCCGAACTTCGTCCCGAACCCGAACCCCATTGAAGTCAATGGGGACCCGAACTTTTGGGCACTAAAAAGGCTGTAAAACAGCCCAGGAAAGAGCTAGAGGGCTGCAAAAGGCAGCAACATGTAGGTAAATCCCCTGCAAACAAATGTGGATAGGGAAATGAATTAAAATAAAAATAAAAAAAATAAAAATGACCCAATATCAATTGGACAGAGGTCCCATAGCAGAGAATCTGGCTTCACGTCAGCAGAGAATCAGTCTCTTCATGCCATAGCAAAGAATCGGTCTTCATGTCATAGCAGAGAATCAGGCTTCACGTCACCCACCACTGGAACAGGCCACTGTCACATTTTTAGGCCCCGGCACCCAGACAGAGGAGAGAGGTCCCGTAACAGAGAATCTGGCCTTATGTCAGCACAGAATCAGTCTTCATGTCATAGCAGAGAATCAGGCTTCACGTCACCCACCACTGGAACAGGCCACTGTCACATATTTAGGCCCAGGCACCCAGGCAGAGGAGAGAGGTCCCGTAACAGAGAATATGGCCTTATGTCAGCACAGAATCAGTCTTCATGTCATAGCAGAGAATCAGGCTTCACGTCACCCACCACTGGAACAGGCCACTGTCAAATATTTAGGCCCAGGCACCCAGGCAGAGGAGAGAGGTCCCGTAACAGAGAATCTGGCCTTATGTCAGCACAGAATCAGTCTTCATGTCATAGCAGAGAATCAGGCTTCACAACACCCACCACTGGAACAGGCCACTGTCACACATTTAGGCCCCGGCACCCAGACAGAGGAGAGAGGTCCCGTAACAGAGAATCTGGCCTTATGTCAGCGCAGAATCAGCCTTCATGTCATAGCAGAGAATCAGGCTTCACGTCACCCACCACTGGAACAGGCCACTGTCACACATTTAGGCCCCGGCACCCAGACAGAGGAGAGAGGTCCCGTAACAGAGAATCTGGCCTTATGTCAGCACAGAATCAGTCTTCATGTCATAGCAGAGAATCAGGCTTCACGTCACCCACCACTGGAACAGGCCACTGTCACCCATTTAGGCCCAGGCACCCAGGCAGAGGAGAGAGGTCCCGTAACAGAGAATCTGGCCTTATGTCAGCACAGAATCTGTCTTTATGTCATAGCAGAGAATCAGGCTTCACGTCACCCACCACTGGAACAGGCCACTGTCACACATTTCGGCCCCGGCCCCCAGACAGAGAAGAGAGGTCCCGTAACAGAGAATCTGGCCTTATGTCAGCGCAGAATCAGTCTTCATGTCATAGCAGAGAATCAGGCTTCACATCACCCACCACTGGAACAGGCCACTGTCACATATTTAGGCCCCGGCACCCAGACAGAGGAGAGAGGTCCCGTAACAGAGAATCTGGCCTTATGTCAGCACAGAATCAGTCTTCATGTCATAGCAGAGAATCAGGCTTCACCTCACCCACCACTGGAACAGGCCACTGTCACATATTTAGGCCCAGGCACCCAGGCAGAGGAGAGAGGTCCCGTAACAGAGAATCTGGCCTTATGTCAGCGCAGAATCAGTCTTCATGTCATAGCAGAGAATCAGGCTTCATGTCACCCACCACTGGAACAGGCCACTGTCACATATTTAGGCCCCGGCACCCAGACAGAGGAGAGAGGTCCCGTAACAGAGAATCTGGCCTTATGTCAGCACAGAATCTGTCTTCATGTCATAGCAGAGAATCAGGCTTCACGTCACCCACCACTGGAACAGGCCACTGTCACATATTTAGACCCAGGCACCCAGGCAGAGGAGAGAGGTCCCGTAACAGAGAATCTGGACTTATGTCAGCACAGAATCAGTCTTCATGTCATAGCAGAGAATCAGGCTTCACGTCACCCACCACTGGAACAGGCCACTGTCACACATTTAGGCCCCGGCACCCATACAGAGGAGAGGTTCATTCAACTTTGGGTTGCCCCGCAATATAATGGTAAAATGAAAATAAAAATAGGATTGAATGAGGAAGTGCCCTGGAGTAGAATAATATATTGTTAAGCTGAGGTAGTTAATATCTAATCTGCACAAGGGATGGACAGGTCGTGTGGGATCCATGCCTGGTTCATTTTTATGATTGTCAGCTTGTCCACATTGGCTGTAGACAGGCGGCTGCGTTTGTCTGTAATGACGCCCCCTGCCGTGCTGAATACACGTTCAGACAAAACGCTGGCCGCCGGGCAGGCCAGCACCTCCAAGGCATAAAAGGCTAGCTCTGGCCACGTGGACAATTTGGAGACCCAGAAGTTGATTGGGGCCGAACCATCAGTCAGTACGTGGAGGGGTGTGCACAGGTACTGTTCCACCATGTTAGTGAAATGTTGCCTCCTGCTAACACGTTCCGTATCAGGTGGTGGTGCAGTTAGCTGTGGCGTGGTGACAAAACTTTTCCACATCTCTGCCATGCTAACCCTGCCCTCAGAGGAGCTGGCCATGACACAGCTGCGTTGGCGACCTCTTGCTCCTCCTCTGCCTTCACCTTGGGCTTCCACTGGTTCCCCTGTGACATTTGGGAATGCTCTCAGTAGTGCGTCTACCAACGTGCGCTTGTACTCGCGCATCTTCCTATCACGCTCCAGTGTAGGAAGTAAGGTGGGCACATTGTCTTTGTACCGGGGATCCAGCAGGGTGGCAACCCAGTAGTCCGGACACGTTAAAATGTGGGCAACTCTGCTGTCGTTGCGCAGGTACTGCAGCATGTAGTCGCTCATGTGTGCCAGGCTGCCCAGAGGTAAGGACAAGCTGTCCTCTGTGGGAGGCGTATCGTCATCGTCCTGTGTTTCCCCCCAGCCACGCACCAGTGATGGGCCCGAGCTGCTTTGGGTGCCACCCCGCTGTGAACATGCTTCATCCTCATCCTCCTCCACCTCCTCCTCATCCTCGTCCTCCTCGTCCTCCAGTAGTGGGCCCTGTCTGGCCACATTTGTACCTGGCCTCTGGTGTTGCAAAAAACCTCCCTCTGAGTCACTTCGAAGAGACTGGCCTGAAAGTGCTAAAAATGACCCCTCTTCCTCCTCTTCCTCCTGGGCCACCTCCTCTTCCATCATCGCCCTAAGTGTTTTCTCAAGGAGACATAGAAGTGGTATTGTAACGCTGATAACGGCGTCATGGCCACTGGCCATGTTGGTGGAGTACTCGAAACAGCGCAACAGGGCACACAGGTCTCGCATGGAGGCCCAGTCATTGGTGGTGAAGTGGTGCTGTTCCGCAGTGCGACTGACCCGTGCGTGCAGCAGCTGAAACTCCACTATGGCCTGCTGCTGCTCGCACAGTCTGTCCAGCATGTGCAAGGTGGAGTTCCACCTGGTGGGCACATCGCATATGAGGCGGTGAGCGGGAAGGCCGAAGTTATGCTGTAGCGCAGACAGGCGTGCAGCAGCAGGGTGTGAACGCTGGAAGCGTGAACAGACGGCCCGCACTTTATGCAGCAGCTCTGACATGTCGGGGTAGTTGCGAATGAACTTCTGCACCACCAAATTCAGCACATGCGCCAGGCAAGGGATGTGCGTCAAACCGGCTAGTCCCAGAGCTGCAACGAGATTTCGCCCATTATCGCACACCACCAGGCCGGGCTTGAGGCTCACCGGCAGCAACCACTCGTCGGTCTGTTGTTCTATACCCCGCCACAACTCCTGTGCGGTGTGGGGCCTGTCCCCCAAACATATGAGTTTCAGAACGGCCTGCTGACGTTTACCCCGGGCTGTGCTGAAGTTGGTGGTGAAGGTGTGTGGCTGACTGGATGAGCAGGTGGAAGAAGAGGAGGAGGAAGCTGAGTAGGAGGAGGAGGAGACAGCAGGCAAAGAATGTTGCCCTGCGATCCTTGGCGGCGGAAGGACGTGCGCCAAACAGCTCTCCGCCTGGGGCCCAGCCGCCACTACATTTACCCAGTGTGCAGTTAGGGAGATATAGCGTCCCTGGCCGTGCTTACTGGTCCACGTATCTGTGGTTAGGTGGACCTTGCCACAGATGGTGTTGCGCAGTACACACTTGATTTTATCGGACACTTGGTTGTGCAGGGAAGGCACGGCTCTCTTGGAGAAGTAGTGGCGGCTGGGAACAACATACTGTGGGACAGCAAGCGACATGAGCTGTTTGAAGCTGTCTGTGTCCACCAGCCTAAATGACAGAATTTCATAGGCCAGTAGTTTAGAAATGCTGGCATTCAGGGCCAGGGATCGAGGGTGGCTAGGTGGGAATTTACGCTTTCTCTCAAATGTTTGTGAGATGGAGAGCTGAACGCTGCCGTGTGACATGGTTGAGATGCTTGGTGACGCAGGTGGTGGTGTTGGTGGTACATCCCTGGGCGGCAGGTGCCAACGTTCCTCCAGAGGCGGAGGAAGAGGCCGAGGCGGCGGCAGCAGCAGAAGAGGCAGAGGCGGCAGCAGCAGAAGAGGTAGCAGGGGGAGCCTGAGTGACTTCTTTGTTTTTAAGGTGTTTACTCCACTGCAGTTCATGCTTTGCATGCAGGTGCCTGGTCATGCAGGTTGTGCTAAGGTTCAGAACGTTAATGCCTCGCTTCAGGCTCTGATGGCACAGCGTGCAAACCACTCGGGTCTTGTCGTCAGCGCATTGTTTGAAGAAGTGCCATGCCAGGGAACTCCTTGAAGCTGCCTTTGGGGTGCTCGGTCCCAGATGGCGGCGGTCAGTAGCAGGCGGAGTCTCTTGGTGGCGGGTGTTCTGATTTTGCCCACTGCTCCCTCTTTTGCTACGCTGTTGGCTCGGTCTCACCACTGCCTCTTCCTCCGAACTCTGAAAGTCAGTGGCACGACCTTCATTCCATGTGGGGTCTAGGACCTCATCGTCCCCTGCATCGTCTTCCACCCAGTCTTGATCCCTGACCTCCTGTTCAGTCTGCACACTGCAGAAAGACGCAGCAGTTGGCACCTGTGTTTCGTCATCATCAGAGACGTGCTGAGGTGGTATTCCCATGTCCTCATCATTCTATCTCTTCCACCCCTGGGGAAGGGCTAGGTGGATGCCCTTGGGAAACCCTGGCAGCAGAGTCTTCAAACAGCATAAGAGACTGCTGCATAACTTGAGGCTCAGAAAGTTTCCCTGATATGCATGGGGGTGATGTGACAGACTGATGGGCTTGGTTTTCATGCGCCATCTGTGCGCTTTCTGCAGAAGACTGGGTGGGAGATAATGTGAACGTGCTGGATGCACTGTCGGCCACCCAATTGACTAATGCCTGTACCTGCTCAGGCCTTACCATCCTTAGAACGGCATTGGGCTACACCAAATATCGCTGTAAATTCTGCTGTCTACTGGGACCTGAGGTAGTTGGTTCACTAGGACGTGTGGCTGTGGCAGAACGGCCACGTCCTCTCCCAGCACCAGAGGGTCCACTAACACCACCACGACCATGTCCACGTCCGCGTCCCTTATTAGATGTTTTCCTCATTGTTCCCGTTCACCACATTTTTGAAAATGGCAAATTTGGGAATAGTTTTTCAACCCAGAACAAAAACTGTGCTTTTACGGTCACTACAAATAACTTGACCAACTAAAACAGTACAGATTTGGTTGAATAGAAATGTGAGGCCTATTTTTTTTTGCGCTGTGTGACAGGTATACGTTTAATCACAGAATTAGACTTGTATCTGCACGGTAGCGTGTGTGTTAATTTTTTCTGAATGACACTATCAGCACCTTGAATCAAAGATATCCTTTTTGCTATAGATTTCAAGTAGGCCTGATATAGCATAAACTACTGTGCTTTTACGGTCACTACAAATAATTTGACCAGCTAAAACAGTACAGATTTGGTTGAATAGAAATGTGAGGCCTATTTTTTTTTGCGCTGTGTGACAGGTATACAGTGGCGGAAATAATTATTTGACCCCTCACTGATTTTGTAAGTTTGTCCAATGACAAAGAAATGAAAAGTCTCAGAACAGTATCATTTCAATGGTAGGTTTATTGTAACAGTGGCAGATAGCACATCAAAAGGAAAATCGAAAAAATAACTTTAAATAAAAGATAGCAACTGATTTGCATTTCATTGAGTGAAATAAGTATTTGAACCCCTACCAACCATTAAGAGTTCTGGCTCCCACAGAGTGGTTAGACACTTCTACTCAATTAGTCACCCTCATTAAGGACACCTGTCTTAACTAGTCACCTGTATAAAAGACACCTGTCCACAGAATCAATCAATCAAGCAGACTCCAAACTCTCCAACATGGGAAAGACCAAAGAGCTGTCCAAGGATGTCAGAGACAAAATTGTAGACCTGCACAAGGCTGGAATGGGCTACAAAACCATTAGCAAGAAGCTGGGAGAGAAGGTGACAACTGTTGGTGCGATTGTTCGAAAATGGAAGGAGCACAAAATGACCATCAATCGACCTCGCTCTGGGGCTCCACGCAAGATCTCACCTCGTGGGGTGTCAATGGTTCTGAGAAAGGTGAAAAAGCATCCTAGAACTACACGGGAGGAGTTAGTTAATGACCTCAAATTAGCAGGGACCACAGTCACCAAGAAAACCATTGGAAACACATTACACCGCAATGGATTAAAATCCTGCAGGGCTCGCAAGGTCCCCCTGCTCAGGAAGGCACATGTGCAGGCCCGTCTGAAGTTTGCCAATGAACACCTGAATGATTCAGAGAGTGACTGGGAGAAGGTGCTGTGGTCTGATGAGACCAAAATAGAGCTCTTTGGCATTAACTCAACTCGCTGTGTTTGGAGGAAGAAAAATGCTGCCTATGACCCCCAAAACACCGTCCCCACCGTCAAGCATGGGGGTGGAAACATTTTGCTTTGGGGGTGTTTTTCTGCTAAGGGCACAGGACAACTTATTTGCATAAACGGGAAAATGGACGGAGCCATGTATCGTGAAATCCTGAGCGACAACCTCCTTCCCTCTGCCAGGAAACTGAAAATGGGTCGTGGATGGGTGTTCCAGCACGACAATGACCCAAAACATACAGCAAAGGCAACAAAGGAGTGGCTCAAGAAGAAGCACATTAAGGTCATGGAGTGGCCTAGTCAGTCTCCGGACCTTAATCCAATCGAAAACCTATGGAGGGAGCTCAAGCTCAGAGTTGCACAGAGACAGCCTCGAAACCTTAGGGATTTAGAGATGATCTGCAAAGAGGAGTGGACCAACATTCCTCCTAAAATGTGCGCAAACTTGGTCATCAATTACAAGAAACGTTTGACCTCTGTGCTTGCAAACAAGGGTTTTTCCACCAAGTATTAAGTCTTTTTTTGTTAGAGGGTTCAAATACTTATTTCACTCAATGAAATGCAAATCAGTTGCTATCTTTTATTTAAAGTTATTTTTTCGATTTTCCTTTTGATGTGCTATCTGCCACTGTTACAATAAACCTACCATTGAAATGATACTGTTCTGAGACTTTTCATTTCTTTGTCATTGGACAAACTTACAAAATCAGTGAGGGGTCAAATAATTATTTCCGCCACTGTACGTTTAATCACAGAATTAGACTTGTATCTGCACGGTAGCGTGTGTGTTAAGTTTTTCTGAATGACACTATCAGCACCTTGAATCTAAGATATCCTTTTTGGGATAGATTTCAAGTAGGCCTGATATAGCATAAACTACTTATTTTGAGAATGGCAAATTTGGGAATAGTTTTTCAACCCAGAACAAAAACTGTGCTTTTACGGTCACTACAAATAACTTGACCAGCTAAAACAGTACAGATTTGGTTGAATAGAAATGTGAGGCCTATTTTTTTTTGCGCTGTGTGACAGGTATACGTTTAATCACAGAATTAGACTTGTATCTGCACGGTAGCATGTGTGTTAAGTTTTTCTGAATGACACTATCAGCACCTTGAATCTAAGATATCCTTTTTGGGATAGATTTCAAGTAGGCCTGATATAGCATAAACTACTTATTTTGAGAATGGCAAATTTGGGAATAGTTTTTCAACCCAGAACAAAAACTGTGCTTTTACGGTCACTACAAATAACTTGACCAGCTAAAACAGTACAGATTTGGTTGAATAGAAATGTCAGGTCTATTTTTTAGGCGCTGGGTGACAGGCTCAACTTGCCCCTGATGTAGTATATGGCCAAAAAATAACCACACTATTGATGGTTAAATGCACTTGGGTGACACAGGCTCAGCCTGCACCTGATGTAGTATATGGCCAAAAATTAACCACACTGTTGATGGTTAAATGCACTTGGGTGACACAGGCTAAGCCTGCACCTGATGTAGTATATGGCCAAAAAATCACCACACTGTTGATGGTTAAATGCACTTGGGTGACACAGGCTCAGCCTGCACCTGATGTAGTTTATGGCCAAAAAATAACCAGACTGTTGATGGTTAAATGCACTTCGGTGACACAGGCTCAGCCTGCAGCTGATGTAGGATATAGCAAAAAATAACCACACTATTGATGGTTAAAAGCACTTGGTGGTAGCTTGTGCTGGCGCACCTCAAGCCACAAAATGGCCGCCGATCACCCCAAAAAAAAAATATAAAAACGCTCTGGGCAGCCTAAAAAAAGTGAGCAATTCGATATTAGCACTTCAATGATCCACAGCTGGAGATCGATCACAGAATGAAGTTTTTTGGAGGAGTTAATCTGCCTAATCTCGCCCTAATGTCACAGCAGCAACCTCTCCCTATGCTTGAATCAGCAGAGTGACGTGCAGCGCTACGTGACCCAAGCTTATATAGAGGCTGGGTCACATGCTGCACTGGCCAATCACAGCCATGCCAATAGTAGGCAAGGCTGTGATGGCCTCTTGGGGCAAGTAGTATGACGCTTGTTGATTGGCTGCTTTGCAGCCTTTCAAAAAGCGCCAAGAAAGCGCCGAACACCGAACCCGGACTTTTACGAAAATGTTCGGGTTCGGGTCCATGTCACGGACACCCCAAAATTCGCTCATCCCTAATCAAAAAGTCATATGCACCCCAAAATAGTGCCAATAAAACCGTCCTCTCACCCCACAAAAAATGAGCCCCTAACTAAGACAATCGGCTAAAAACTTTAAAAAAAACTGACTCAGACTATGGAGATATATAAATGTCGATTTTTTTTGTTTAAAAAAGGATATTATAGTGTAAAACCTAAAAACATTTTAAAAAGTAGACATATTAGGTAATGCCACGTCCGTAAGAATCTGCTCTATATAAATAACACATAACTTAACCCCTCAAATGAACACAGTCAAAAAAAATAATAAAATACGGTGCCAAAACAGCTATTTTTTGTCAAATTTTCCATTTTAATCCATTTTTTCCGTTAACAAAGCCAGGGTTAACAGTCAAACAAAACTATATTTATTGCCCTGATTCTGTAGTGTATAGAAACACCCCATATGTGGTCATAAAATGCTGTATAGCCAAACGGCAGGGCGCACAAAGAAAAAGGAACACCATACGATTTTTGGAAGTCAGATTTTGCTGGACTGGTTTTTTGACACCATGTCCCATTTGAAGCCCCCATGATGCACCACTAGAGTAGAAACTCCATAAAAGTGACCCCATCTAAGAAACTACACCCCTCAAGGTATTCAAAACTGATTTTACAAACTTTGTTAACCCTTTAGGTGTTCCACAAGAGTTATTGGCAAATGGAGATTAAATTTTAGAATTTAAATTTTTTATAACCTTGCCTCACAAAAATGTAATATAGAGCAACCAAAAATCATATGTACCCTAAAAATAGTCCCAACAAAACTGCCACCTTATCCCGTAGTTTCCAAAATGGGGTCACTTTTTTGGAGTTTCTACTCTAGGGGTGCATCAGGGGGGCTTCAAATGAGACATGGTGTAAATAAACCAGTCCATCAAAATCTGCCTTCCAAAAATCGTATGGCGGACATTTTTTTGCAAATCTGATTAGTGTCACTTTATGTGGTGATAACTTTAAGACGCTTTGACTTATCCAGGCCATTCTGAGATTGTTTTTTTGTCACATATTGTACTTCATGACACTGGTAAAATGGAGTAAAAAAAAATGCATTTTTAGTTATAATTTCAATTTCTCTACTTCTATAATACATAGCAATACCTACAAAATTAGTTATTACTTCACATTCCCCATATGTCTCCTTCATGTTTGGATCTTTTTGGAAATTACATTTTATTTTTTGGGGATTTTACAAGGCTTAGAAGTTTAGAAGAAAATCTTGAAATTTTTCAGAAATTTTCAAAAACCCACTTTTTAAGGACCAGTTCAGGTCTGAAGTCACTTTGTGAGGCTTACATAATAGAAACCACCCAAAAATTACCCCATTCTAGAAACTACACCCCAAGGTATTCAAAACTGATTTTACAAACTTTGTTAACCCTTTAGGTGTTCCACAAGAATTAATGGAAAATAGAGATAAAATTTCAAAACTTCACTTTTTTGGCAGATTTTCCATTTTAATAATTTGTTTCCAGTTACAAAGCAAGGGTTAACAGCCAAACAAAACTCAATATTTATGGCTCTGATTCTGTAGTTTACAGAAGCACCCCATATGTGGTCGTAAACTGCTGTACTCGTAAACTGCTGTACGGGCACACAGCAGAGCGCAGAAGGAAAGGAATGCCATATGGTTTTTGCAAAGGAAGATTTTGCTGGACTGTTTTTTTTAAAACCATGTCCCATTTGAAGCCCCCCTGATGCACCCCTAGAGTAGAAACTCCAAAAAAGTGACCCCATTTTAGAAACTATGGGATAGGGTGGCAGTTTTGTTGGTACTATTTTAGGGTACATATGATTTTTAGTTGCTCTATATTACAATTTTTGTGAGGCAAGGTAACAAGAAATAGCTGTTTTGGCACCGTTTTTATTTTTTGTTATTTACAACATTCATCTGAGAGGTTAGATCATGTGGTATTTTTATAGAGCAGGTTGTCATGGACGCGACAATATATAACAAAGCATTTATTTATTTTTTGTGATTCTTTAGTGTCTCCACATTCTGAAAGCCATAGTTTTATTTATTTTTTGGGGCGACTGTCTTGTGTAGGGGTTCCCTTTTTTTCGGGATGAGATGACGGTTTGATTGGCACTATTTTGGGGTGAGTACTTTTTTTATTCCCCTATTTTTTACCAATTTTTTTTTTACTTTATTTGGCTGAAATGACGTTTATTTTTTATTTTTTACTTGAAACTTTTAATTTTTTGGCGGGAAAACTTTATTTTTTCAACTTTTTTTTCACTTTATTTTTTCTACCACTTTGGGACTTCAACTTTTGGGGGTCTGCTCCCCTTTACAATGCATTTCAATACTTCTGTATTGGAATGCATTGGCTGTATGAGTAATACAGCCTACTGTCTGTGAGATTCAGGGGGCTGGATATCACAGGCTCTTCACCGGAAGGTAGCGCCAATGCCTAAGGAAGGCATCGCGCTGCCTCCCATGCCATCGGGTCCCCATTACAGCAGCACAGGCACCCGATGGCACCGCCGATCCCCTCGGAACGACCCGTAAACGCTGCAAATCGCAAGACACAGGACCCCCCCGTGCATTGTCCCAGGGTGCCTGCTGATTTATTTTAGCAGGCACCCAGATCCAATCATCGCTCGCCGCGCGTTGGTGATCGGAACTACACATGACGTATCGGTACATCATGTGTCCTTAAGCCCCTTTAACGGTGTGCGCCCCTTTAACAGTGATTTTAATAGTGGCCGCCCCTTTAACGGTGACCGCCTCTTTAACAGTGACTTTCACAGTGGCCGCCTCTTTAATGGTGACCGCCAGTTTAACAGTGACTTTCATAGTGGCCGCCCCTTTAATGGAGACCGCCCCTTTTAACAGTGATTTTAACAGTGGCTGCCCCTTTAACGGTGATCGCCTCTTTAACAGTGACTTTCACAGTGGCAGCCCCTTTAATGGTCTCCGCCAGTTTAACAGTGACTTTCATAGTGGCCGCCCCCTCTTTAATGGTGACTGCCCCTTTAACAGTGACTTTCATAGTCGCCGCCCCATTAACAGTGACCACCACTTTAACAGTGTCTTTCACAATGGCCGCCCCTTTAACGGTGACCGCCCCTTTAACAGTGACTTTCACAGTGGCTGCCTCTATAACAGTGATTTTTCAGGGGCTGCCCCTTTAACAGTGACCTCCACAGTGCCCGCCCCTTTAACAGTGAACTCCACAGCACCCATCCGTTTAATAGTGGCCCCTGCCCCCCCATGCATGTAGCAGTGTAGTTGTGCTGTCATACATCATATGACTGAATACTTCAGGACCTGTGAACTTCTAAAACCTGTGATCAGTTGTTATGGCAATCTGGAAGAGGACCTGCGAGCTTCTATTGGCTGATAAGGGACATGTGACCGTAAGTATGGCAGTAAGGATTTAAGTGAAAGGCTGTCAGGCTTGTATTAGATAATGCAGGTCATTTTTGGGGAATATCTTGGGAACTGTACGTCCTAGAGAGCTGAGACCCCCGCAAGATTTCTTTCCAGGTAGCGAGGGATGTGTATAGTAAGTTTCGCTGAAATGGATGGTTGGGTTTTTGAGTTTTCGCGGAACATACACACATACATACAAACATACGTCCATATATATATATATATATATATATATATATATATATATTCCTTCTACAATGACATCTGCACAGGTCACAGAGCATACCTAGAAATATCTCCCATATAGGTCAATAGAGTAACCTCTTAATCATTGTGTCCATGGACCATGGGGCTGCTTTAAAGCAATTTTCTTAATGGTTTCTAGAGGGAACAGCTCAAGCAAGATGCCAGCCCCCATATTCATCTTCAGGAAATTAATCAGAAAATAAAAACAGATTAGGGAAAAAAAGATATGTGCTACTATCTGATTTTAACTGGCAGATAACATTTTTGGTGACCCAATTCCTTTAATCACACACCAACAACTAATGCATTACCAGCAGTTCAGTCAAAGAGTCAAATTGGTTGTATAAATACATTTAAAGCCAAATAAGGTTTTTTTTATGATTGAAGGGGTATTCCAGGAATACAAAATTGATGACCTATGCTCACGATAGGTCATCAGTATCAGATTGGTGTAGGTCTGATTACCCCTGGTCAACTGTCTGAAAGGGACTCAGTACTCGAATGAAGAGTTTGCGGCACTCAGGTGTCACCTGTTTTTAGCATTTTAAGCTGGCACCATCGCTATGTTCACTAAAGTACCTTATTTCCAGCAGTCTTCTTTTTACTTGATTTCGTTTTGTCCTTTTGATATAAAAGCGATTTTTATGATATGCTAATGAGGTTCCAAGGTGCCCAGAGGGGCGTTTTTTTCCCCTCTCCGGTGCCCAGTGATGCCCCCCTGCAGCGCCCAAGAACGCCTCCTGATTCTGAAATAACCTCCCACAGCCCGGCAAACGGTTCCGCCCCCTCCCCACGTCATAGTCTACCTTCTAGAAATGCCCCGTCCTTCTTCCTGTCGGCGCCAGAAAACTCGCGCAGGCGCAGTACCGCCTGCGGCCTGTGCGATCATCAACCTCCTCAGGGCAACAGCGCTCAGGTTACATCACTGGGCTCGGTGCATGCCCAGTGAGACTTTTGAGGCTGTTGCCCTCAGGAGGTTGATGATCGCGCAGGCCGCAGGCGGTACTGCGCCTTCGCAAGTTTTCTGGCCGCCGACAGGAAGAAAGACGGGGCATTTCTATAAGGTAGACTATGACGTGGGGAGGGGGCGGAACCGTTTGCCGGGCTGTGGGAGGTTATTTCAGAATCAGGAGGCGTTCTTGGACACTGCAGGGGGGCGTCACTGGGCACCGGAGAGGGGAAAAAAACGCCCCTCTGGGCACTTGGAACCTCATTAGCATATCATAAAAATCGCTTTTATATCAAAAGGACAAAACGAAATCAAGTAAAAAGAAGACTGATGGAAATAAGGTACTTTAGTGAACATAGCGATGGTGCCAGCTTAAAATGCTAAAAGCAGGTGACAGATTCCCTTTAATAAATTGCGCATCTCCAGAGCTGTTCCCTAGGTCACTGTAAACTCCTCTTCCTCCCTTGCTGCCAAACAACTTAGTTAGGCCTACAATACAGTGTTATTCACTTGACTAGCACCATATTGCAACACCAGATCTGGTTTCCAGGAAAAAGTTGGACTGCCTCCCTGTTGAAGACATTAATATAACAAAATAATAACAAAGACAGGTGCACGCTGCGGTCTTACTAAACCCTCAAACTGATGTTAAAATTGAGAGATTAGCCAACATATCCTACGGTGTAGGACATGTCTGAGCCCGGGCACCACACCAAGGTTTCTCAAGTAGCTCGGGGACCTAACACTCACCTACCTGTGCCATATGGGCAATACCAGGAGCCAGTGGGCAAATTACAGGAGCATGAGGCCGACTCACAAACAACTCACCAGTTACCTCCAACATGTAGCCATGCTTGCAATGGGAGGAGGGAGGAGTCTGCGAGTCCCACTCAAGACTGGCTGATAAGGCCCAGGCCTCACAGGTGCACCTAAATGTAGCCTGTAGATGGAAAACAGGCACATTTAAATTGGAGTTTATACACCTCCAGGCATCTCTATAAATACAAACTGAAAAGAATGGCGTGGCATTAACCAAGCTATTATTTTGTTATATTGCTATATTGATTACCACATCCACATAATTGCTATCTTGTGTAGGATGTCTATTGTGGTACTTGTGGTTCGCTGCGGGCATCCTCCACTGTATGCATTTTTGCTGGGGATCATCATTAGCAACGGGCCACAAGTGCAGGATTTGCTCCCCTATATATATGCACAACTGCATGTGGGTTTGAGCATTTCCTGCTTGGTTAATGCCACGCCATTCTTTTCAGTTTGTATTGAAGACATTAATATCTTAATCCACCATTATCATTCCAACTGTGAATATTTATTCTTCTCGACAATAAGCCCGTTGCAATAACGGAAGCTAGAACAGTAGTGCATAAACATTAGTAGGAACAATCTACTGTATATCAGATGGCATGGGAACTAGACTACACTGACTGGTGGCTGAGACTGGTGGCTGTGGCTGGTGGCTGAGACTGGCGGCTTTGGCTGAGACTGCTGGCACTGACTGGTGGCTGAGAATGGTGGCTGTGGCTAGTGGCCCTGACTAATGATTGAGATGGATGGCACTGACTGGTGTCTGACACTGCTGGCACTGTGACTGGTGGCTGTGGCTGTACGACTGGCACTGACTGCTGGTGCTGAGACTGCTGGTAGCGACTGGTAGGTCAGACTGCTGACAGGGGCTCCTCTCTATATAGCTGATAGTGCTGTGACTGACAAACAGAAATGGCGGCTGGAACTGACAAACAAAAATGGTGGTGCTCCAACCTGCTTGCCAGAGCGCAGGTGTGGTCGGTGCAGGAGGCATGTGGAGCGGCGTGTCCTGATTGGTATGCTCGCTGGTGTGAGCGGTGCGGAGGGAGCATTATTATTAGGGTTATTCCTGCAGCATAGAAATCTTTTGCTAGAGGTAGTTGTGCATTGTGTGTCTATTTGTGTATATACAGTTCCTTGCGAAAGTATTCACCCCCTTGACTTTTTTCGTATTTTGTTACATTACAGCCTTAAGTTCAATGTTTTTTTTCATCTGAATTTTATGTGATGATCAGAACAGAATAGTCTAAGTTGGTGAAGTGAAATGAGAAAAATATATAAATAAAACTATTGTTTAGAAATAGAAAACTTTGCATGTGCGTATGTATTCACCCCCTTTGTTAGGAAGACCATAAAAAGCTCTGGTGCAACCAATTACCTTCAGAAGTCACATAATTAGTGAAATGATATCCAACTGCGTGCAATCTAAGTGTCACATGAACTGTCATTACATATACAGACCTTTTTTGAAAGGCCCTAAAGGCTGCAACACCTAAGCAAGAGGCATCACTAACCAAACACTGCCATGAATACCAAGGAACTCTCCAAACAAGTAACGGACAATGTTGTTGAGAAGTTTAAGTCAGGGTTAGGTTATAAAAAAAATATCCAAATCTTTGATGATCCCCAGGAGCACCATCAAATCTATCATAACCAAATGGAAATAACATGGCACAACAGCAAACCTGCCAAGAGACTGCCCCCCACCAAAACTCATGGACCGGGCAAGGAGGGCATTAATCAGAGAGACAGCACAAAGACCTAAGGTAACCCTGGAGGAGCTGCAGAGTTCTACAGCAGAGACCAGAGTATTTGTACATAGGACAACAATAAGGCGTACGCTCCATAGAGTTGGGCTTTATGGCAGAGTGGCCAGAAGAAAGTCATTACTTTCAGCTAAAAACAAAAAGGCACGTTGTAAGTTTGCGAAAAGGCATGTTGGAGACTCCCAAAATGTATGGAGGAAGGTCTGATGAGACTAAAATTGAACTTTTCAGCCATCAAAGAAAGCGCTATATCTGGAGCAAAACCAACACATCACATCACCCAAAGAACACCATCCCCACAGTGAAACATGGTGGTGGCAGCATCATGCTGTGGGGATGTTTTTCAGCAGCCGGGACTGGGAAACTGGTCAGAGTTGAGGGAAAGATAGATGGTGCTAAATACAGGGATATTCTTCAGCAAAACCTGAACCACTCTGTGTGTGATTTGAGGCTAGGATGGAGGTTCACCTTCCATCAGGACAATGACCCCAAACACACTGCTAAAGCAACACTTGATCGGTTTAAGGGGAAACATGTAAATGTGTTGGAATGGCCTAGTCAAAGCCCAGATCTCACTCCGATAGAAAATCTGTGGTCAGACTTAAAGATTGCTGTTCACAAGCTCAACCCATCCAAGTTGAAGAAGCTGGAGCAGTTTTGCAAGGAGGAATGGGCAAAAATCCCAGTGGAAAGATGTGGCAAGCTCATAGAGACTTATCCAAAGCGACTTGGAGCTGTGATTTCCGCAAAAGGTGGCTCTACAAAGTATTGACTTTAGGGGGGTGAATAGTTATGCACATTGACTTTTGACTTTTTCTGTTATTTTGTCCTATTTGTTGTTTGCTTCACAATAAAAATAAAAAAAAATCTTCAAAGTTGTGGGTTTGTTCTGTAAATGAAATCATGCAAATCCTCAAACAATCCATATTAATTCCAGGTTGTGAGGCACCAAAATATGAAAAAACTCAAGGTGGGTGAATACTTTTGCAAGGCACTCTTTTTATGAGGCAAGGTAACTAACAAATGGCTGTTCTGGCACAGTTTTTTTTTTTTACAATGTTCACCTGACAGAGTAGATTATGTGATATTTTTATAGAGCAGGTCATAGCGATGCGGCTATACCTAATAAGTCTATATTTTTTTTTATTTTATTTTGGATTTACACAATAAATTTTTTTATTTTTAAATCATGTTATTGTGTTTACATTTTCTGAAAGTCATATTTTTTAATTTTTGTTGGGCGATTATCTTAGGTTGTGTCTCATTTTTTGCTGGAAGAGATAATGGTTTGATTGGTACCATTTTGGGGCACATATGAATTTTTGATCGCTTGGTATTACACTTTTTGTGATGTAAGGTGATAAAAAAAATGGCTTTTTTGGCCCTTTTTTTTATTTTTTTAGGCGTTCACCAGACGGGTTGGATAACATACTATTTTTATAGAGCAGCTTGTTATGGACACAGCGATGCCTAATATGTGCATATTTTGATTTTACACAATAAAAGCATTTTTGAAAAACAAATCATGTTTTTGTGTTTCCATTTTCTCAAAGCCATATTTTGTTTTGGGGGGGGGTGATTGTCTTAGATAGGATCTCATTTTTTGAGGGATGAGATGACGGTTTGATTGGTACCATTATGGGGCACATATGACTTTGATTGCTTGGTATTACACTTTTGGGGATGTAAGGTGATAAAAAATTTATTTTTTGGCACATTTTTTTTTTATGGTGTTCACCAGATGGGTTGGATCACATGCTATTTTTATAGAGCAGGTTGTTACGTACATGATGATACCTAATATGCGCATTTTTTTAAACTTTATTTTATTCAATAAAAGCATGTTTGAAAAAAAAATCAAGTTTTAGTGTCTCCGTTTTCTGAAAGCCATATTTTTGGACAATTGGCTTATGCAGGGGCTCATTTTTTGTGGTATGAAGTCACGGTTTGATTGGTGACAATTTTGGATACATATGACTTTTTTTTATCAATTTTTATACCATTTATTGGGTAGTGCGGTGGGCAAAATTGCAATTCTATCATAGTTTTTCTTTATTTTTTTTATGGTAACCCTTAGGGGCTATAACCCTTGTCCTATTCACTCTATTATAGATCTATTAGGGTAATTAGGACTTCACACTCTCCCTGCTGCCCTGTGCATAGTGCATAGTGCACATGGCAGCAGGGAGCTTACTATGGCAGTCAGGGCTTCAGCAGCATCCTGGCTGCCATGGTAACCAATTGTAGCCCCAGGATTACACTGCTGGTGCTCCGATCACAACTGCCACTGCCACCAATGAGTGAGGAGGGGGGGACCCTGGGGCCACTGCCACCAATGATTTAATACTGTGGGGGGGGGCGGAGACCGCAATTTATACTGAGAAGAGGGGAAGTAGAAGGGAGGGACTGTGGCTACTGCGCCACCAATGAATATAGTTAATGCTTGAATACAAACATAGCCTACATGTGCCGGCCATATCCCATACCCGGCCTCTATGACTGCGTGCTGCAATCCACCGCAATTAACCCCTGTCCTCAGTGCGCAGTCAAAAAGGCCGGGGGCCGGGTATGGGATATGGCCGGAACATGCAGGCTACGTTTGTATTCAAGCATTAACTATATTCATTGGTGGCGCAGTGGCCACAGTCCCTCCCTTCTACTCTTCTCTATTCTCATTGGTGGCCAGCAGCAGCCACACACAGTGGGGAGGGAGGGAATCCCTCCTTCTCCACTGTGTGTATAACAAAAGATCTGTGTGTGTAATAGGCTATCTCACTCCTGACTGGTCAGAAAATCAGTCAGATAATTTGTTGGTGTAATACAACCCTTACCAGGAACCCCTGACACTGTTTACAATCAGATTCAAATCTTTTGTGACAAGCAACAAGAAAAGCTAATGGTTCAACTTGATCTTGCAGACCATTTTAGGTTGTTGGCAGGTCCAACCATCCATTGTCTGAGATTATTACCAGGTTCTACAATACATTTGTATGCTTTTCTGCAGAGTAAAAAAAAAAGTAGTAATGTACAGGGGCCTAAACATTTTTGAATCCTAGAATTCTATAGTTTATACATTTGTATTACAACTATTACTTTTGGTTTAAGTAGACTCTTCAACAATGTGGTTATTGCATTGAAGCAAATGATCATGAATTATGTTGGGACACCAATACTAAATATTATAATGCATCAATTATTTATTTTAAAATATAGCAGGCAGCATAAAAAGTTAACATCAGTTTGGCTGAGAGGTTCAGTGATCAGTTTTTCTACAAATAATGATAAAATAAACTGGCAGAGGAAACCAATGACTGATAATTATCTGCTGCATTTCCCTCTGAGATGATTTTGTTGAAGTCTCATAATATGTTGCATTTGCAAGGATTAATGACTATTATAATGGCAAATAGATGTTTGGAGCTCAGTAATGTTCCTTCACAAGGTAACATGGGGTTTCTAGTCCCTTGGAGGCTATAATTGGTGGCATTAATGCAGTTTTTAATTACATTTCCTGGGAAAAAAATGAATTGGGAACAAAACAAAGAGAAATGATCATCTTTCTCAGTATCTTTCAATTGTTAAATGTAATAGAAAGGCACTTGCTTGAAACAAAAAGACATTAAACAGTTCATTTCTATCTCCTTATGGTTATTATTTAACAAACAGAATTGATTCACACTTTTCTATTATTTCTTAAGAAGGGCTTTGTAAATTTTCTCGCATTTTATAAGCAGTGGCTTACTTTTGGGGAATAAAACATAAGCATATATAGATTTATATTGCCTATGAGATTTGCATATGCACTATGATAATAAGATTCTGTTATTGAAATCACTCTTTTTACAAGGTTATGTAACTGGTAAAAAGAAAAGGACCAATGTCAAACAGCTATTCAGTGCTGGTGATGGCTTTTCTGTGCCTGCCCCTCTTCTGACTTTTCTAGGTTGAGCGGCAGTGCTCAGGAATGTAACACTAGCCAGCCCAAGTGTTAGGTCCACGGTCCTTAACCACCAAGGTTCTACTATACCTTATAGATGCTGACACTGTGCTTGTGCTATTCACCATGCCATCCATCATCATTGCCTCTCATGTTCCCTGTAAGCTGCCGCCTCCATGCTGCTGCCTGATGCTCCAGTTTCTTAGAGCGTGCCTCTAGCCTTCTTTTTTTTTTATTTTTATTTTTTTATTTATATTTTTATTATAATTTTCATATATGAACAGTGGCCACTGAGGAAGGGGTGTAGGACCCTGAAACGCGCCTGGCGGTTGGAAGTGAGCGTGGATCCATTTAAAGAAAGAAGAAGCCGGCTACATAAAAATCAAAGCAAAGCAAACAAAGCATCCCGTACGGATTCCAAAGCAGTCGCTCAATAGTGACGTCATACGAGCGTGTATCCGGTCCCCAAGGCAACCAGGTCACGTGGGACGCCACGTTCAGGCCGAGCACACCACGTGAGACGCTGTGTGGTGAGCGGCCGCCTGGATTGCCGCTGCGGATGAGGCAGTGAAGACGGGTAAGACCGGGCTTGATTCTGAGCACTGTAGAGGCAAGTGAAATATACCCACGATTGTGGGGCATACCGCATTGTGTTTGGACTTGTGCTTTACTATTCTAGTGCACTGGACATTGGAGCGGTGTATTGAATTACTGCACCAAAGCAGTACACTGGTGCTGGCTCATTTATCCACGGAGAGTCTATCACAGAACTGGTGTCATTACCACAATAATTTTTGCACGCGGTTCTATTGTGATTACCTACGCTTTGACGCAGAGACTGAGTGTGGGGCATACGCTGGTTGTATATGTGGTTTATGTATTTGTATGATTTTAGGGGTATGTTCTTAAAATTTTAATTAATTAAAGTGTATTATCACTGTCACTGCCGTGGTGGTCCCTTCTGTGAGTGCCCCCCCATACTTGCTATATTTTACTTTTCTACCGGTCCTGAGGGTGGGACCTGGGGGTGAGCACCTGTTCCGTATAGAGAGAGGGTGAGCCGCTGTATTCCTTTTCTACTATATCTATCAATTATGTCTCCAGTCCTCACCTGCCCTGCATGTGTGATCCTGAACATTTAGCTTCAGTTTTATTTATATTTTTAATGAATCCAGTTTGTCAGCTCTTGTCTGTATTCCTGTAAGCACCCAGCCTGCCCTGCGTGTCCCTGCACCACCACCCTGCCTGCCAGTCTATCCTTTGTCTAAATTCATCACACTTTCAGTGTGCTTCTTGGACCTCAAAACCAGTAATCAAGTCTAGCTGACTGTTCAGACAACACTTTAGTTTTTGGTATTTTTTTTTTGTAATCCTGAGTCCTGGTGCTTGCAGCTGGGTCCCTGACCCCAGTGGGTCAGCTGCCAACTACACTGTGACTATCGCAGGAATTAACGGTCTAGTTTCCCTGCAGCAAAGTCCGGATCCTTGTACAGGTGTTAAAGGTTGTGACTTTTTGCAACTCTTGCTGCCCTCAACATTTTTTAAAAAAGTGTGTGTGAAGGGGGGGGGGGGATAAATAAAGGGGTGTGTGACCACAGCTGGTTGACACGTTTACAATAATTTATGCCAGAAAACTGTCATAAATTATAACCAAAGTAACCAGCTCATAACTAGTGTAGAATTCAGTTTGTTGTGTATTGTCGCACTAGTGGTAATTTCACGAGTGCCGCCAGCGCCCTGCGGCTGGTACAGAGTGAGGACGTGCTCTGCATCCTCATCTCCACAGCAACGGGGGCGGAGAGAACCCGGCTGCACTCACCTCCTTAGCGCAGTCGGTGTCCACCACTCCCATGGCAACTGTAAGGAGTCCGAGCGCCGAGCTGAGCGCGGGAATGCGTCATGTGGCGCTGGCCACGTCACATGACTCCTCTTCCCCACTATATATACAGGCAACCTGCTGGCCACAGGTTGCCTGTGAATAAGGTCCTTTCCTGAGTTCTTCAGTGTGATTACGTGGCTATTGACTCCCGACTTGTTGTTTGTGTTCGTCCTTGCTTGCTCCTTGTGTCTGCCTTGCTTCTCCTGGTTTTTAACTTCTAGGCTTATTATTGACCTGTCTTTGCTTATCCAACTGGTACTTTAGTGATTTCCTGGTTCTTACTCAGCTTGTTGACCATTCTATGTTTTTTTTAAACCTTTAAGGAGCGTTGCAAACTATATTTCAAACTGCGACCCCATTCTTCTGGCCTCGGGCCACAGTGAGTGGGAATTATAATATCCCTGTTGCAGGGTGACCCCCAGGAGTGGGCATTTTCATTACCTCTCCGACCTCCTGTGTCTTGGGTCAGTTGATGCATTTTTTCAGACCCCAGGGGTACTATATAATGAACCGGACAAAGCAACCGTAGCAGAGTCAGCTGAAAGCTTTGGTGCAGGGTCACCAACAGGTAGAGGAATACTGGACTCAGTTTAGAAAATGGTGCGTTCCCTCTGGTTGGAATGAACCTGCTCTCAAAAGTCAGTTCAGATCTGGTTTGTCTGAGACTCTTAAAGATATGCTCGTAGGTTATCCTTCCCCTGAGACCTTGGAACAAATCATGACTCTTGTGGTAAGACTGGACAGACGCATTAGGGAGAGACAGCGGGAACATTTGTTTTCTCCCCAGGTTATGTCTAAACCAGAGGTCTGTCCTGTGGGAATCAAGTCCGAGCCTTTTGCTGATGAACCCATGCAGATTGGTATGACCAGAAGAGACCAACGCCGCCGCCAGGGTACATGTTTTTACTGTGGCGACTCCGATCATTGGATCCGGCAGTGTCACAAGATCCCTCCTTCTGGAAACTCACCCAAACCTGAGGGATCTAAAGACAAGGTACTCCCTGGGGTGGTTAAAAGTAAATTATTAGTACCGGTTACTATTTCATTAGGGCCTAACAAGGGTTCAGAAAATGCATTTATCGACTCTGGATCTGCTGCTAACTTTATTGATCTCAAGTTTGCTCTTCAGGTGGGGATCCCCATGTTTATCCTTCCCAGCCCTGTTTACATGGTAGCCATAGATTCTACCCCATTATTGGGAGGAATGATCAAGTTTTACACTCCCGAAATAACTTTAACTGTAGGGGTGTGTCATACTGAGAATTGTTCTCTGTTGATCTTGGAAAATGTACCCGTTGATGTGGTTTTAGGTATGCCCTGGCTCCAATTGCATAACCCGGTGATAAATTGGGCCAGAGGGGAGATTGAAAAATGGGGCCCTAAATGTGATTCTTGTTTATCTATTGTGCAAGCAGGGGTCTCAGCAGAATCCAAGACATTACCTCCATTCATCGAGGAATATATGGATGTATTCTCCTCATCTGACCGGGAGAGCTTACCCCCCCATAGACTATATGACTGCACTATTGAACTAGTGGGAGGGTCTAGGTTTCCTAAGGGATGGATATATAATTTATTTGGTCCTGAATGTAATTCCATGAGAGAATATGTTAAGGAAAGTCTGATTAAAGGACACATTCGACCCTCTGTGTCTCCTTTGGGGCGGGATTATTTTTTGTAAAAAAAAAAGGACGGAGGCCTTAGACCCTGTATTGACTATCGGGAATTGAACAAGATCACCATTAAGAATCAATATTCCCTTCCTTTAATCCCCGATCTGTTCAATCAGGTTCTGGGGGCTTCTTGGTTTTCCAAACTCGATTTGAGAGTAGCATACAATTTAGTTCAAATTAAAGAAGGGGACGAATGGAAAACTGCCTTTAACACTCCGGAGGGACATTTTGAATATTTGGTCATGCCGTTTGGGCTTAGTAATGCTCCTGCAGTTTTTCAAAATTTGATGAATGACATTTTCAGGGAATTTATTTGCAAAATTATGATTGTATATCTTGATGATATTTTTATTTTTTATTCAAGTTGGGATTCTCATGTTACTTGATATTCTAAGAAAAAAATCAACTATCTGCTAAGTTAGAAATACAAGAAATTTCGTTTCTTGGCTATGTCCTCACTCTACACGCATTAAAAATGGATCCTGGTAAGGTAAAAGCTATTTTAGACTGGGTGAGACCGTCATCCCTAAAAGCCTTACAGCGCTTTTTAGGGTTCTCCAATTATTACTGTAAGTTTATCAAAAAATGTTTGGTAATTGCTAAACCCTTGACCGGCCTTACTAAGAAGGGGGTGGATCTTGTTAACTGGCCTTTGGAGGCCATTGAAGCCTTCGAAACCCTTAAAAGATCTTTTAGGAACGCCCCAGTCTTGATTCAGCCGGATCAAGAGAAAACTTTCATAGTGGAGGTGGATTCTTCAGAGGATGGGGTGGGGGCTGATCTTTCCCAGGGACCCTCTAACCTCACTAATTTAAGACCTTGTGCATTTTTCTCACGGAAATTCTCTCCCACTGAGAGGAACTATGATATTGGTAATTGGGAATTGTTAGCCATCAAATGGGCTTGTGAGGAGTGGAGACATTTTTTAGAGGGGGCCAAACATTGTATCACTGTTATCACTGACCATAAAAATGTATTGTTTGTCTCGAAGCTTTTGTGCATTTCAACCCCCTGACATTCATCCTGAACCCATCTTATCAGCTAACATCATTGTGGCAGTATTATCCGCGGATCTTGAGTCTCATATTGAGGCAGAGCAACATCTAGCTCCGGCACAGACACCTACAGATACGTTTTTTGTTCCTGGGCATTTCCGTCTCCGGCTGCTTGGTGAGTGCCATGATTTAGTTTTTTGTGGGCATCCCGGTATTGAGGGCACCAGAGAACGCGTATTCAGGTCTTATTGGTGACTCACGTTATCTAGGGATGTCAGGTCTTATTTCTCTGCTTGCGAGGAATGTGCCAAGTCCAAGACTCCAAGAACGCGTCCTGCTGGGGAGTTACAACCACTATCCATTCCTACTAAACCCTGGTCACACATTTCTATGGATTTCATTACTGACTTGCCACCCTCTAAGGTTAGGAAAGAAAAGGAGAGGGTTAATCCTGTACTCCTGTAAAAGGAGATATAGGATATACACACAGGGCGCCAGGGGTGGAGACCAAAGTGGAGGAAAGTGTATAATAAATAAGGAATATTCTTGGGTCCAGAGGACACTGACAGCTAAAATGCTGGGACAGAAGCAGGGCAGCTGGAGGTGATGAACTATAAGCAGTGGTGCTATATAGTGGCAATACAGTAAAGAAAGAGGAAAAAAATCACCAAGTAGCGCCTAACTGCTACAAAAATAAATGTATATATATATGAGATATACACCAAATGTAAAATAGAGTATATATAAGAGATGCATACAATAAGGTACGAGACTTTAGTACGCTTAAAAATAAGAACTGTAAGTAAGTAAATACCCCTTACCATTAAAAAAGGGGGGGAACCTTAGTATTCAGTAGCCATATGATAAATCCATCTAACATCTGGTAAATAATATAAAAAGGAGAACGCGAAAAAGTATAAAAAGTGATATGCACCACACTCACTTCACCAGGGAGGGGTGTAATGGGATAAAGCTCAAGACACCCAAAACAGCCACCTTCCTCGCCTGGCTCTCTTGTAGAATAGCAGGAAGATACGGCAGTCCAATACTTTGTACTTCTGGTATATTCCTTTAATAAATAAGTCAGGTAGGCTCAACGCGTTTTGGGGAATAACAGACCCCTTCCTCAGGAGCAGAGAAGGTATTAAGCATATACAAAGTGTTTTATAAACCAAACATCTAAATATAGCAAATGGCACTCATTCAAACAGAAGGCGTTTTTGGCGCCAGAAAAATCGTCAGTGTCACTTCCGGTCCCGGAAGTGACGTCAGTAATGAAATAAAATGAATATAGAAAACAGAACAAATCAATAATTGTATGTACAGGATATACAATATATACTTGATAATACAAATGTCGGCCCTGTTAGAAAAAGTGGAGAGAACAGGAGAACATTGTCCCTCGGGGTGCGGGCAGGCGGGGACTGTAGTTCCATCTCGGAGTATCACAGGGTTTCCGGTCAAATATCAGGTGGGCGGGGTAAGATATACAATATATAGTTAATGATAATGATGTCGTCGCTATTCAAAAATGTGAACGGGACAGGAGAACATTGCCTCTCGGGGCGCGGACAGGCGGAGACTGTAGTTCCGGTGTGTGGAACGCATCAACCGGAAGTGCGTTCCACCTCGGGTTAATATAGGATTTCCGGCAAATGAGCCGCAAATACCAGGAGGGGCGGGATTAACTTGGAGGTTCCTGTTGATGGAACGCAAATGAAAAAAGAGGCTTGGAAATTTTAAACTTCGGAAAGCAATACAGAGCCGAAGTATCTATGACAAATTAAAAGGGATCATAATGGAGTGCAAAAAGGGGTAGAAGCAACTAACCAGCTGGTTCTAAACATGTAACTAAAGTATGTACGTCAATGTGAAAAGAGTCAGATTGATAGGACTGATGGGTTATGGAGAAATATAAGAAATAAATCTATCATATACTAAAAAAACATAAAAACACTTTAGCTAAAAAAATTATACATCTTAGATAAAAAAAATTATGCTAAAGACCCTTCAATAGATGTTTAGGAGAACATATATATAAAAAATTAATTTATAAATAGATATATATAAAAAAGAGAAACGTATATAGAAAAAAAATATATATATAAAAAGTATATATATAAAATAAATCAAAATATAAATAAAGGGGAAGGGGAAGGGGAAAAAAACTACAGCTGGGAACACCATAAGGAGTAATTATTTAATATTTCGTATACTCTAAACTTTCGTTTAAACCAAAGGGTGTCAGCGTATTCATGCGGTAGATCCAGAACATTTCTTTTCTGGCCAGGTTCTGAAATGAGGACGGGAACCATTCAAGTGTAGTAACCTTCAGGAAATGTGGGTTACCATCATGTATTTCCGAGAAATGTCTAGACACACTGTGGGTCAATACTTTCCTTTTTATATTAGACCGGTGATCATTCATGCGTTCTCTGACCGTCTGAGTCGTTCTACCTATATATTTAAAGGGCTTCTGTCAGCCCACTAAACCGTTTTTTTTTTTTTGCTTAATAATAATCCCTACACTGCGATCTCTGCATACATAAGTAAAATAATAATTTTCGTTCAGTAGAATTTGATAAACGCTATTTTTATAATATGTAAATTACCTTGCTACCAGCAAGTAGGGCGGCTACTTTCTGGTAGCAGCCGCATCCTCCGACCCTAATGACGCCCTCTCCACATTGTGATTGACAGGGCCAGGGAACGGAATTGTTCTCTGCTGGCCCTGCCTGTTTTCATTCAATATCTGGCGCCTGCGCCGCGGCCGTACCTATCTTCAATCTGCGCAGGCGCACTGAGAGGCGGCCACTCACTCGGCCGCTCACTCCTCAATGCGCCTGCGTCGGGTGTAGATGTGACGTCATCGGCGCAAGCGCATTGAGGATGGAGCGGCCGAGTGAGTGGCCGCCTCTCAGTGCGCCTGCGCAGATTGAAGATAGGTACGGCCGCTGCGCAGGCGCCAGATATTGAATGAAAACAGGCAGGGCCAGCAGAGAACGATTCCGTTCCCTGGCCCTGTCAATCACAATGCGGAGGGGGCGTCATTAGGGTCGGAGTATGTGGCTGCTACCAGCAAGTAGCCGCCCTACTTGCTGGTAGCAAGGTAATTTACATATTATAAAAATAGCGTTTTATCAAATTCTACTGAACGAAAATTATTATTTTACTTATGTATGCAGAGATCGCAGTGTAGGGATTATTATTAAACAAAAAAAAAAAACGGTTTAGTGGGCTGACAGAAGCCCTTTAAGTTGACACAGGCATTCTAATAGGTAAATAACATCTTTTGTGCTACAACTCAAATGATGTTTAAAAGTAAAGGGTTCCTGTGTGTCTGGGATATTTATTTCCTTCCTCCCATGTGCAATCATCCTGCAACATTTACACCTGGTTCTATTGCATTTGAAGACACCAAGGGGGTCAACCTTAGCTACCGTAGGTCCCACCGGGTCTCTATAGGTAGATCTTTAAGAATACACAATGGAAAGAGAACTACATTTGGGTTACCCTTAATTTAACCTCCCTCTACAGCAATATTAGACATGACTTAGGCCAAATGGCAATAAAACATTTTTTGGAAGGAGACTTGACATTACCTAATGCACAAAAAGAATGGAACTGTTCAGAGGACCAGACTCTTAAGACGCAACTAACAATCCTAAAAAAACGTTTTAAAGAGAAAGGCTATCCCAAATCGCTTATAGTAGGATCTGAGAAACGGATATTGCAATTAGATCAGGGTCTCTCAAGCCCAAGAAAGAAGGCTCTACTAAAAGAATGGATGCTCAATCCAATCTTGTCACCAGATATAACATTGAACACAAAAAGATCAGGGAGATACTGACCTATCCTACAGAAAGACCCTATATTAGGAAAAATCCTTCCCCCCACCCCTTCTCTAACATTTAGACGAGCCCCTACTCTGAAAAATATATTCGCTCCTTCTTGTCCTAAACTGAAAGGAAAATATGCTCAAACATCTACCTATAGAGACCCGGTGGGACCTACGGTAGCTAAGGTTGATCCCCTTGGTGTCTTCAAATGCAATAGAACCAGGTGTAAATGTTGCAGGATGATTGCACATGGGAGGAAGGAAATAAATATCCCAGACACACAGGAACCCTTTACTTTTAAGCATCATTTGAGTTGTAGCACAAAAGATGTTATTTACCTATTAGAATGCCCGTGTCAACTCTAATATATAGGTAGAACGACTCAGACGGTCAGAGAACGCATGAATGATCACCGGTCTAATATAAAAAGGAAAGTATTGACCCACAGTGTATCTAGACATTTCTCGGAAATACATGATGGTAACCCACATTTCCTGAAGGTTACTCCACTTGAATGGGTCCCATCCTCATTTCAGAACCTGGCCAGAAAATAAATATTCTGGATCTACCGCATGAATACGCTGACACCCTTTAATAATTTAACAATATTAAATAATTACTCCTTATGGTGTTCCCTGCTGTAGTTTTTTTCCCCTTCCCCTTTATTTATATTTTGATTTATTTTATATATATACTTTATATATATATATATATATATATATATATAGGTATTTCAAAGAAGAGGCAGCACTACGTGCTGGTAGTCCCCTGAAATGGTTTTCACTTCACAGGTGTGCCCTGTCAGGTTTAATAAGTGGGATATCTTGCTTTATAAATGGGGTTTGGACCATCAGTGGCGTTGAGAAGAAGTCAGGTGGATACACAGCTGATAGTCCTACTGAATAGACTGTTAGAATTTGTATTATGGCAAGAAAAAAGCAGCTAAGTAAAGAAAAACGAGTGGCCATCATTACTTTAAGAAATGAAGATTAGTCAGTCAGCCGAAAAATTGGGAAAACTTTGAAAGTAAGGGCTATTTGACCATGAAGGAGACCTGGCCTTCACAGTCACCGGACCTGAACCCAATCGAGATTGTTTGGGGTGATCTGGACCGCAGAGTGAAGGCAAAAGGGCCAACAAGTGCTAAGCATCCCTGGGAACTCCTTCAAGACTGTTGGAAAACCATTTCAGGGGACTACCTCTTCAAGCTCATCAAGAGAATGCCAAGAGTGTGCATAGCAGTAATCAAAGCAAAAGGTGGCTACTTTGAAGAACCTAGAATATGACATATTTTCAGTTGTTTCACACTTGTTTGTTATGTATATAATTTCACATGTGTTAATTCATAGTTTTGATGCCTTCAAATTCATGAAAATAAAGAAAACTCTTTGAATGAGAAGGTGTGTCCAAACTTTTGGTCTGTACTGTATATAGAACAACTGAATCAATATTTGGTGGAAGCAGGTATATCGCACCCGTCAATAAGTATTTTGTGCAAGCTGGTGTATCTTAGGCCTCAATCAATATTTGGTGGAAGCAGATATAACGCACCCCTCAATCAGTATTTTGTGGAAACAGGTATCTTGAACCCCTATATCAAAATTTGGTGGAAGCAGGTATATGGCACCTCTCAATCAGTATTTTGTGGAAGCAGGTGTATTGTAGGCCTCAATCAATATTTAGTGGAAGCAGATATATTGCACCCCTCAATCCATATTTTGTGGAAGCAGGTATATAGAACACCAGAATCAATATTTGGTGGAAGAATGTATATATCGCACAACTCAATCTATATTTTGTGGAAGCAGGTATATCAAGCCTGTCAATCAGTATTTTGTGGAGGCAGTTATATTGCACTCCTCATTTACTATTTTGTGGTAGCCGCTGTATCTTTTCTCTTAATCAAAATTTGGTGGAAGCAGATATATCTCACCCCTCAATCAGAATTTTGTGGCAGAAGGTATATAAAAACCCTTAATCAGTATTTTGTAGAAGCAAGTTTATTCCACCCCTCAATCAATATTTTGTGAAAACAGGTATATAGAACAACTGAATCAATATTTGGTGGAAGCAGGTATATCGCACCCCTCAATCATTATTTTGTTGAAGCAGGTGTATCCTAGGCCTCAATCAATATTTGGTGTAAGCAGGTATATTGCACCCCTCAATCAGTATTTTGTGGAAGTTGGTGTATCGTAGTCCTCAATCAATATTTGGTGGAAGCTGGTATATCGCACCCCTTAATCAATATTTGGTGGAAACAGGTATATAGAACACCTGAATCAATATTTGGTGGAAGCAGGTATATCGCACCCCTTAATTAGTATTTTGTGGAAGCCGTTGTATCGCAGACCTCAAACAATATTTGGTTGAAGCAGGTATATCGCACACTTCAATCAGTATTTTGTGGAAGCCGGTGTATAGCAGGGCTCAATCAATATTTGGTGGAAGCAGGCATATCGCACCCCTCAATTAGTATTTTGTGGAAGCAGGTATATGAAACCCCTTAATCAATATTTTGTATAAGCAGATATATTTCACTACTCAATCAGTTTTTTGTGGAAGCAGGTATATAGAACCCCTTAATCAATATTTTGTAGAAGCAGGTATATTCCAACCATCAATCAGAATTTTGTGGAAATAGTGATATAGAAAACCTGAATTTATATTTGTTGGAAGCAGGTATATCACACTCCTTATTCAATATTTTGTTGAAGCAGGTATATCAAACTCTTTAATCTATATTTTGTGAAAGCAGGAATATCAAACCCCTTAATCAGTATTTATTTGAGGTAGGTATATCGCCCCCCCCCCCCTCAATCATTATTTTGTGGAAGCAGTTATATCTAGTGTTGATCATGAATATTCAAATTTTTATCGCGAATATAGGTACTTTGAAAATTCGCGAATATTTCGAATATAGTGATATACTGTATATTCGTAATTTTAAATATTCGATTTTTTTTTTAATCAGTACACATGATCCCTAGTGATGAGCGGCAGGGGCAATATTCGAATTCGCAATATTTCGCAAATATTTGGGCGAATATTCGCCATATATTCGAAAATTCGCGAATTCATGATCTCCAGGCATTATTTTCTTGATTGCCTAAAATTTTCGCATAAAAATTCGCATGAACTGGTATTTAAAAAAAAAAAAGAATATTCGCGATTATTAATATTAGCGATATTCTAAATATTTGCGAATTCTCGAAGTGCCGATATTCGCGATTAAAATTTGCAATTCAAATATTCGTGATCAACACTAATGATCCCTCCCTGCTTTTAGCTTGTGGGCCAATGAGAAGGCTGCAGTATATTTGACTTTAGGAGTAGTGTTGTTTGCGAATTTTCTAATTTTTATTGCAATTTTTTTCAACTTACAACTATTAGACAAAGAAGATTATAGCACTATATTAGCTAAATTGCTCTATATTAGTTTTTTCCCGAATATTTGCTATATTGCTATAACTTCGTTTTTTGGAATATTCGTAATATTCTAAAACAAGAATATATAGCAATATAGTGAATATTCGAAAAAAAAAACGAATTTAGAGCAATTTAGCTAAGTTGAAACAAATCGCAATAAAAATTTGCATTACTAAAATTCCCATGACGAAAATTCGCATATTAAACGATCATTACCTTGCCGATTTTTCGAGTAAAAAAAATCCAATTGGCTGTCTGTCAAGACACTGGATGATCCTCGACCCCAATTAAGGCCTTTACTGGTGCTGACTGCAGCCCCATAACCATCAGACGGCATCTGAGACTGAAGGTCTTCAAAGACCTCGTCTCCTTGAACGCCACAGAACTGCTCGTTTGGACTTTGCAAGAGAGCACCAAACATGGGACATTTAAAGGTGGAAGAAAGTTTTATTCTCTGATGAGAAAAAAATTAACCTTGATGGTCCTGATGGTTTCCAACGTTACTGGCATTACAAGCAGATCCCACCTGAGATGTTTTCTACGCACTACAGTGGAGGGGGTGCTTTTTCCTTCAGTGGAACAATGGAGCTTCAGGAAGTGCAGGGGCGTCAAACGGCCGCTGCCTATGTCCAGATGTTGCAGAGAGCATTCCTCATGACTGAGGGCCCTCGTCTGTGTGGTAACGACTGGGTTTTTCAACATGACAATGCTACAGTACACAATGCCTGCAGGACAAGGGACTTCTTCCAGGAGAATAACATCACTCTTTTGGCCCATCCTGCGTGTTCCCCTGATCTAAATCTAATTGAGAACCTTTGGGGATGGATGGCAAGGGAAGTTTACAAAAATGGACAACAGTTCCAGACAGTAGATGGCCTTTGTGCGGCCGTCTTCACCACTTGGAGAAATGTTCCCACTCACCTCATGTAAACACTTGCATCAAGCATGCCAAAACGAATTTTTGAAGTGATAAACAATAACGGCAGAGCAACTCATTACTGAGTTCATGTTTGGAAGTTGGATTTCTGTTTTCGGGGGGCTTAATTTTTTTTTGGAGGTGTGGTCCTAAACTTTTGATCAGCTGAAAAACAGCCTGTTATTCGTTGTTTTCATTAAATTGAATGCTCCAAAATTTTTTGGTCTCACTCCCATTTCTTCTTGTTGCATGGTGAAGCTCTACTTGGAACCTTGTTATGATCCAGCCATGCTAAATATGATTTTTTGCCATTTTTCAAGTGGTCTTAGGGTCAATTTCAAATGTGAATTTGAGGCCTTTATGGTTGTCATTGAGCTCACTTATAAACTTACTGAATTCATCTGACCCACCCCTCCAGACCAGAAAGATGTCATCAATATAACGTGTCCAGACAATAATCTTGTCTGACCACCATGTAGTCTGGTCTGGAAAGATGCAGTTGTCCTCCCACTAGCCCAGGAAGAGGTTGGCATATGTAGGGTCAAATGAATTCAGTAAGTTTATAAGTGAGCCCAATGACAACCATATTGGCCTCAAATTCACATTTGAAATTTAACCTAAGACGATCGCCTTCCTGGATGTTTGTGTCACGAAGGATGGTGACAAATTAACTACCGCCATCCATAGAAAGGCGACTGCCACGAATTCCCTGTTACACTGAGAAAGCCATCATCCCGTACCCCTTAAACGGGGAATCCCGAGGGGACAATATCTTCGTGTGCGAAGGAATTGTTCGGACAATCAGACCTTCTATAATGAAGCGAGGAAGCTCCAAACGAGGTTTAGAGAGAGGGGATACCATCAGAAACATCTTAAAGAAGCCTTTAAAAATGCAGCACATCAAGATCGTACTAGCCTCCTAGTCCCCAAACATAGAGGTGATGAAAAAAGTCAACCTCCTCGGATCATATCTACTTTTGACTCAGCTAATGAACAGGTTATGATGACACTGAAGAGATATTGGCCCATACTTCAGATGGACCCTGATCTATGTGACATCTTGACAAAGAAACCGAGCGTGAGTTATAAATGTGGTAAGAGTCTTAAGGACCGCCTTGTCCATAGCCATTATACCCCCCCTATTAGGGAGGGCACTTGGCTTGATCGTAAACCTTCAGGCATGTTTAGGTGCGGATCATGCAAAGCATGTAACTATATGTCAACTTCCAAGACAGTGACATGTGCGGTCACAGGACAAATTTTCAAAGTCAGGGATTTTTGCAACTGTCGTAGCAAGGGGGCAATCTATATTTGTCAGTGTCTCTGTCCTAAGGACTATACAGGCAAGACCATTAGAGAAGTACGGAGGAGAGTCTGTGAACATGTGAATGATGTCCTTAAAAAGGACATCACACCAGTAGCCTCACATGGTAATGAAATCCACGGGGGGGACCCTAGATGCCTGAAATTTTCTGTCCTGGAACTTGTTCCACCGTCACCAAGGGGCGGGGACTGGGACAGAAAAATTCTACAGAAAGAATGCACATGGATCCATCGCTTTAGATCACAGGCTCCATTGGGCATAAATGAGAGACTAACCTTTTTCTGTTTCTTGTGAATACTATATACTGCACCTGTAGTGCCCCTATTTGTTTGTTAGTGGCCCAGCTTCATAGTGAATTTTTTAAGTGTTCCAAAAATTGGGCCTGATGCATGAAGCACCTAATTTTGATGTATCGGAATGGACATTAGCGACATATATTATGTCGCTGTCTATAGACGGCCACTGACTGTGGACCGTCTTCTGAAGAATTCTGAAATTGTGGTGTTTACATATTTTACGCTACTTTAAATCAAATAGCCACATTTAGGGATTATATGATTCTAAAACTGCCTGGTTAACATACTTTTTATTAATTGGGTGACTAACGTGTTTAACCGATGCCGCGCAGAATGTTATATCAGTAAGGGATAGGCCGGCTTTATGAATTATTAACTATGTTACTTACCCATTGTACGATTCATACATGATTGAGTGCTCCCTGCATCAGAATATGCGATCTGACATCTGTGGAACGCGGGGAGCAGGAAGTAAGTGCTCACCTTGCGTTTCACCAGCAGGAAACCTGAAAGGTCACGTGATCGGGACGCGTGGGCGGATGTTATCTGGGCACCGGAAACCATGCTTTGGAACGCTATGCGTTCCACGGCCCAGAACTTGTTTTCTGGGCACCGGAAACCATGCTTTGGAACGCTATGCGTTCCACAGCCCGGAAACTGACGTCAATACCGGAAGTCCCGCTGTCCACCAACGGTATCTATGGCGCACTAATTGATAGCGGTTTAAATATGGAAGGGACACACTAGCAGTTTGCTTGCATGGGGAGCGCTGAACACGAGGAGGCTTGGAGAATGTGAGTTAAACTGATTATGCATATTGAATGAATTGATATCTATCTGTCACTGATCTTTGGTGATCTCTTTTGATCACAGTTTGGGCTCTATCAAGGCCATCCACATTGGGATGACAGTGACGTTTTCAGAGCAAGGTGTACCAGACCTTCAGCTGTGAGTGTTCACTACACTATTGCCTTTTGATACATATCATTAGGGATATTTCTTTGATATCAGTATATTATTATTTCTATTTAACAGGATGTGGAACACACTTTTCTCCGGCCTTCGAGACCTGCGGCTTCAGCACTGATATCAGTGCCACGTTTGATATCTGTGGTTAATCTGTAACGGTGCTATATTTTAAGCTGATCAGGCTCAGACTGCTCTCCATTGATATAATATTCATAGCTGCTATCTGATTATGTAACCTGGTGTTGCTCCAGCAGGGGTCAAGTCCTGGGAAAAAAAGTGTGGGAACTCACCCAAGTGCCTCCGCGTGATGTCACGGCGTTCACAAAGGGCAGGGGAGGTCGGCTGGAGCAAGCAAGTACTGTATTTTTTGCCCTATTAGACGCACCGGCCCATAAGACGCACCTAGGTTTTAGAGGGGGACAATAAGAAAAAAATATATTTCATTACACCTCAGGTCAGACCACCAATCAGACCCCCAATGTTAATCAGACCTCAGCTAACAGCCCCAATAAGATCCCCAATAAGACCTCAGATCAGATCTCAATATGAATGACCAACAATCAGACCTCAGATAATAGCCCCTCGCCTCTCCATCAGCCCCCCCAGTGCCTCTCCATCAGCCCCCCCAGTGCCTCTCCATCAGCCCCCCCAGTGCCTCTCCATCAGCCCCCCCAGTGCCTCTCCATCAGCCCCCCCAGTGCCTCTCCATCAGCCCCCCAAGTGCCTCTCCATCAGCCCCCCCAAGTGCCTCTCTATCAGCCCCCCCAGTGCCTCTCCATCAGCCCCCCCCAGTGCCTCTCCATCAGCCCCCCCCCAGTGCCTCTCATCAGCCCACTGCCCATAATATATGAAAAAAAAAAACACTTACCTCTCCTGGACGCAGACGTTCCTCTTCTCCTACTGTCGGCTGTGCTGTGAAGGCTGCACACAGCGTGACGTCACAGAGCGACTCACTCCTGTGCACACTGCGCAGCCTGCAGAGCTGACAGCCGAGGACCAGGAAGTGGTGAGTACAAAGCATTCACTGCTTCCTTCCTAGTCCTTTTGCCCTGAAACTTTGGGAACGGCGTTCCTGCCATGAAAAAAGTGCAGGAACGCCGTTCCCACCCGTTCTCCCTCGACTCGAGCCCTGTGCTACAGTATATATTGTAATACATCAGTGCTTGACAAATTATCATTTTATACTGAATTGATATCTTTACCTCCTGATGATCCCATAGTATTGACTAGGGGGAAACGCGTCGAGGTTTATTCTGGTAGTTGACATCTGGTTAACCCTGATTATATGTATATGTATCTAATGCACTTTGTCTACAGCATCCAGTAGCTGTGAATTTTTATCCCTGCCCTAACCCGGGGTCATTTATACCTTATTGATATCTGAAGCCCTTAGGGATAACACAGGGTTAACAACAGCCTAGGAACGTGGACAGGGGGTCTCCACCATCAGGGGTCCTCCCTGGGATGAGGCTTTAAGATATAGGGGTAAGTGTAGGGACAATTTATTCGCCCTTCCCCATCATCATTGTCACTTACCTGGATGCTGTTTATTATATTATTTATATAGTAAGCCACTTTTTGTGTATTTTTCTTGAGTATATTGAAGGTCCCTTACGGGTCCCTTTTTAATGTATATTAATAAAATTGTGGTTTTTTTTGCTGAAACATACATTTATATCAAACCCCTTGATCAGTATTTTGTTGAAAAAAGTATATGGCACCCCTCAATCAGTATTTTGTGGAAGCAGGTATATAGAACCCCTTAATCAGTATTTTGCAGAGGCAGGTATATCGCACCCCTCAATCAGCATTTTGTGGAAGCAGGTATATCGAACCCCTTAATCAGAATTTTTTAGAAACAGGTATATCGCACCCCTCAATTAGTATTTTGTGGAAACAGGTACAGTACAGACCAAAAGTTTGGACACACCTTCTCATTCAAAGAGTTTTCTTTATTTTCCTGACTATGAAAATTATAGATTCACACTGAAGGCATCAAAACTATGAATTAACACATGTGGAATTATATACATAACAAACAAGTGTGAAACGACTGAACATATGTCATATTCTAGGTTCTTCAAAGTAGCCACCTTTTGCTTTGATTACTGCTTTGCACACTCTTGGCATTCTCTTGATGAGCTTCAAGAGGTAGTCCCCTGAAATGGTTTTCACTTCACAGGTGTGCCCTGTCAGGTTTAATAAGTGGTATTTATTGCCCTATAAATGGGGTTGGGACCATCAGTTGCGTTGAGGAGAAGTCAGGTGGATACACAGCTGATAGTCCTACTGAATAGACTGTTAGAATTTGTATTATGGCAAGAAAAAAGCAGCTAAGTAAAGTAAAAAGAGTGGCCATCATTACTTTAAGAAATGAAGGTCAGTCAGTCAGCCGAAAAATTGGGAAAACTTTGAAAGTAAGGGCTATTTGACCATGAAGGAGAGTCATGGGGTGCTGCGCCAGATGACCTGGCCTCCACAGTCACCGGACCTGAACCCAATCGAGATGGTTTGGGGTGAGCTGAACTGCAGAGTGAAGGGAAAAGGGCCAACAAGTGCTAAGCATCTCTGGGAACTCCTTCAAGACTGTTGGAAGACCATTTCAGGGGACTACCGCTTGAAGCTCATCAAGAGAATGCCAAGAGTGTGCAAAGCAGTAATCAAAGCAAAATGTGGCTACTTTGAAGAACCTAGAATATTACATATTTTCAGTTGTTTCACACTTGTTTGTTATGTATATAATTCCACATGTGTTAATTCATAGTTTTGATGCCTTCATAGTCATTAAAATAAAGAAAACTCTTTGAATGAGAAGGTGTGTCCAAACTTTTGGTCTGTACTGTATATTGAACCAATGAATCAATATTTAGTGGAAGCAGGTATATTGCACCCCTCAATCAGTATTTTGTATAAGCCAGTGCATCGTAGGCCTCAATCAATAATTGGTTGAAGCAGGTATATCGCACCCCTTAATCACTATTTTGTGTAAGCAGTTATATTGCAACCCTTAATCAGTCATTTGTGAAAACAGGTACAGGGAGTGCAGAATTATTAGGCAAGTTGTATTTTTGAGGATTAATTTTATTATTGAACAACAACCATGTTCTCAATGAACCCAAAAAACTCATTAATATCAAAGCTGAATATTTTTGGAAGTAGTTTTTAGTTTGTTTTTAGTTTTAGCTATTTTAGGGGGATATCTGTGTGTGCAGGTGACTATTACTGTGCATAATTATTAGGCAACTTAACAAAAAACAAATATATACCCATTTCAATTATTTATTTTTACCAGTGAAACCAATATAACATCTCAACATTCACAAATATACATTTCTGACATTCAAAAACAAAACAAAAACAAATCAGTGACCAATATAGCCACCTTTCTTTGCAAGGACACTCAAAAGCCTGCCATCCATGGATTCTGTCAGTGTTTTGATCTGTTCACCATCAACATTGCGTGCAGCAGCAACCACAGCCTCCTAGACACTGTTCAGAGAGGTGTACTGTTTTCCCTCCTTGTAAATCTCACATTTGATGATGGACCACAGGTTCTCAATGGGGTTCAGATCAGGTGAACAAGGAGGCCATGTCATTAGATTTTCTTCTTTTATACCCTTTCTTGCCAGCCACGCTGTGGAGTACTTGGACGCGTGTGATGGAGCATTGTCCTGCATGAAAATCATGTTTTTCTTGAAGGATGCAGACTTCTTCCTGTACCACTGCTTGAAGAAGGTGTCAGTAGGACTGGGAGTTGAGTTTGACTCCATCCTCAACCTGAAAAGGCCCCACAAGCTCATCTTTGATGATACCAGCCCAAACCAGTACTCCACCTCCACCTTGCTGGCGTCTGAGTCGGACTGGAGCTCTCTGCCCTTTATCAATCCAGCCACGGGCCCATCCATCTGGCCCATCAAGACTCACTCTCATTTCATCAGTCCATAAAACCTTAGAAAAATCAGTCTTGAGATATTTCTTGGCCCAGTCTTGACGTTTCAGCTTGTGTGTCTTGTTCAGTGGTGGTCGTCTTTCAGCCTTTCTTACCTTGGCCATGTCTCTGAGTATTGCACACCTTGTGCTTTTGGGCACTCCAGTGATGTTGCAGCTCTGAAATATGGCCAAACTGGTGGCAAGTGGCATCTTGGCAGCTGCACGCTTGACTTTTCTCAGTTCATGGGCAGTTCTTTTGCGCCTTGGTTTTTCCACACGCTTCTTGCGACCCTGTTGACTATTTTGAATGAAACGCTTGATTGTTCGATGATCACGCTTCAGAAGCTTTGCAATTTTAAGAGTGCTGCATCCCTCTGCAAGATATCTCACTATTTTTTACTTTTCTGAGCCTGTCAAGTCCTTTTTTTGACCCATTTTGCCAAAGGAAAGGAAGTTGCCTAATAATTATGCACACCTAATATAGGGTGTTGATGTCATTAGACCACACCCCTTCTCATTACAGAGATGCACATCACCTAATATGCTTAATTGGTAGTAGGCTTTCGAGCCTATACAGCTTGGAGTAAGACAACATGCATAAAGAGGATGATGTGGTCAAAATACTCATTTGCCTAATTATTCTGCACGCAGTGTATATAGAACTCCTGAATCAATATTTGGTGGAAGCAGGTATATTGCACCCCTCAATCTTTATTTTGTGGAAGCAGGTATATCGCACCCCTCATTCAGTATTTTGTGGAAGCAGATATATAGAACCCCTTAGTCAGTATTTTGTTGAAACGGGTATATCACACCCCTCAATCTGTATTTTGTGGAAGCATGTATATAGAACCCCTTAATCAGTATTTTGTAGAAGCAGGTTTATCTCACCCCGTAATCAGTATTTTGTGGAAGCAGGTATATAGTACCCCTTAATCAGTATTTTTTAGAATCAGGCATATTGCACCCCTCAATCAGTGTTTTGTGGAAACAGGTATATAGAACACCTGAATCTGTATTTTGTGGAAGCAGGTATACCGCCTTTCTCAATCAGTATTTTGTTTAAGCAGGTATATAGAATCCCTTAATCAGTATTTTGTAGAAGCAGGTATATCGCACCCCTCAATCAGTATTTTTTTTAAACAGGTATATAGAACCCCATAATCAATATTTGGTGGAAGCAGGTCTATCGCACCCCTTAATCAGTATTTTGTATAATCCACTTTGGCATGCTATCAATGACTATCAATAGTTGTCTGAGGAATGTTCTACCACACTGAATGCACTTGGGTATGCAAATCATCAAGATCCACTGCTGGCTGCTCCCTTTGCAATTGCCAACCAATGATGTCCCAGATATTCTCGATGAGAAACAAGTCCGGAAATGCTGCAGGCCATGGTAGCACATTTAGGCCATGTAGGCTGCTCACAGTAACACGATCAAAGTGTGGCTTTTTGTTGTCCTGTTGAAAAACAACCCCTGGGACACTTTGAAGAAATGGCCAAACCACTGGTTACATAATCAAATCAATGTACCACTGAGCTGTTGGTGTACCTGAAAAGACTAGACGGGTCCATCTACTGTACATTTTACCACCCCACCCCATAATCCTGGGAGTAGGACCGAAGTGATGCTCCCTTATGAAGGCCTCTTCATGATATTGCCCACGTGGTCTCCAGCATCTGTTGCCCATGTGGTCTCCAGCCTCCATTGCTGTCTTGCTGTGCACCATGATAGCCTTTGAGTGTGGTGGTGTGAGGTCAATGAAACACTTGGATGTCTGGTTCATAGACCAATGTCAGGCAAATAGCTTCTGGTGGTTTATATAGACACTGTTTGCCATCCTAGGCTTGCATCCAGTGTCACGTGCAGTACAGAATGGATCACTATGCTCCATTCTTCTAATCAGATGATTTGTCTGTGCAGAGGTTTAGCTCTGTGCACCTCTTGCTATTATACCAGTTTCCAGCATGTGTTCAAAACATGTCATTTCACATGTTTTTAAAGTTATTTAATTCACCTGATGTACCCCAAAATGGTGGCATTAGAAAATACAACTTGTCTGAATTAGACAGGCTCCATACAACTATGTTGTTGGAAAAATATAGTATGGTTTTTGAAATGTGGAGATAAAAAACTATGAAAAAAAAATCACTGTAGCCTACGTACCTTACTAGCCTGCATCCTTAAGGGGTTAACATGTAGGCATTCAGTTCGAGGGATTTGAGATGCATGTATGTTGATATTGGTTCATAAGATATTATTGTAAGATATTCATTATACAATTTACTCTACAGTACATTGCCTAAGAAATCCCACACATTTAATATGCCACCCACAAGTTATTAGTTATTTTTATTTGTGCTTTTAAGTACTCGGGAATATGCATAACTTTGAAAGCTTGTGTTTAAGCAATTTATGTAGTCATGCAGATTTTAGCCAGGATATTTGCTAAATATGCACTATTTTGTCTGTATGTGAAACTGGTGGCTTGATTTGTATGTATCCCTCTTTATAGAATTGTTCCAATGCTCTGTCAGAGATCACGTAGAGTAATTTTTCCCATCAATCTTTGCTGTGCAACCATGCACGGATGCTGTAGAAAAAAGGGAGGGTAGAAATCAAATCACTTAATTGCAGCATTTTTCATCTACATCTTTTGTTTTATGGTGGTAAAGGGCCTGAAGTAGCCTCCCATGATTCATGGCTGTCACTGCTGCCGTTAGCAGTTCAATCCTTCATTCCGGGCATTTTAGTACTGAAAGTACCTACACAATTACTTTGATGAATATGACTTGTTTGTTTTTTTCCCATTTTTAGCAGATAGAGGTTGTGCTTAACAGAAACATTTAAATACAACGCTACTTCTGACTGTTCTTTCTGTCCTCTGTTTCTAAACTTTTATGCCTATATTCTTAGACACACAGCAAATACTTTTTTTTAAGTGTTGTGATTCATTTTTGCTATGCTATATAAATATTCTTTCATGTTTTTTTTGTTTCCAGTTATTTTGATATGTGTAGCAGAACTCTACCTATTTAACTTTTAAACAATAAAAATCCTTACACCATATGCTCAGAAAAAAAATGAATAGTAAAATTAGCATCTACAAAGAAAATGTCATTGGTATCAGCAGGTTTCCGAGACTCGTTAAATGAGCTAGCTTTACAAAATTTGTTGTTTTATCGGCAATGCACTGTCAGCAGAAAAAGGCGTAGTCTTTGAAAATGTAAGCAAGAAAAAGACAAGTGATTGAATTTCTTTATTAGTACATCCAGTGCCAAATTCATGGTGTGATAGACACAGTCTACTCTGTAGCACATGCTTTTAAAATCTACTTAGTACACATTTTGTGTCCTTCATACAGTATAGAAAATCAATTAATTTACTTAATATTTCTTCCTTTTTCCTAGCCATTTTTTTGTCTTGACACATATTTAAAGAGGTATTATTTTTTATAGGAATATCAGTTTTCCCAAGGACAAAACATGTTACACTGATACAGTACATTGTATCAATTAACTGTCTTCAGTAGTATCTAATAGATAGTTCATCACATCAGTTAATAGGCTTTGCCATATTTTGTGCTAATGTTCAATGTCTGTTGACATGAGTCAGTGGCTCAGTGGATAGCACTAATTCCAGTGCACCAGGCAGAATAAAAGCCTTAGGCTGAGTACACATCACCGTTTAGCTTTCCGTTGTTCTGATCCGTCAGAAGAGAGAGAGAGAGAAAAAAAACTGGATCCTTTAAAAAATATATATGGATCCTGTGGCATCAGTTATGCATAGGATCGTTTTTTTTTACAGGATCCAGTAAAAAACGGTTGTCATCCGTTTGAGCCTTCGTCTGAGATCCATTTTTTTTAGACGAAAGCAAAAGTACTGCATGCAGGACTTTTAATCCTGTCTAAAAAAAAGGATCTCAGATGGGAATGGCTCAAACAGATGACAACTGATGCAACAGGATCCGTTTTTTTACTGGATCCTGTTTTTTTTTCTCTCTCTCTTTTTCTGACAGATCAGAAGAACAGAAATCTAATCGGTGATGAGAATGCACCCTTACCAGGACAAGACCTTAATGGTCTATGCAAGTCCTTCTTGTATTTATATTCAAGGGCTTAGATCTCACAGAGGTAGCCTATACATGTGCTTTGACGGCCTTGAAAGAAATAGGGCTCATTCCACATTTTAAGGGGTGTAAAAACCTGCAGAGGGTGTGATCTGAAAAATAGTTTTAATGTCAGCAAACAAGGAAGTAAAAAAAGTACTTGAGTGAAAAATGGGGGCACTGGAACCTCATGTTGCATGTAGGTAAAGGTGTGGTGGTGTCAAACATTTGCTTATAGTAGCCTAATTTTTATCTTTGCTATTGGGCGCCTATTTAGTGTGTAAGCCCCTATGACACTGCAAGCATAAGCATTCCTATACACACCAAAAATTAATTCTGTGCATATTTAACATTATATCCGACATTATGTTAAAGTGACCATCCAGTCACATACCCCAAAATTGGCAAGTTCTACAATGAATGATTGCCTGCTTGTCATTAATGATTGCCTGCTTGTCATGCAAGCGGGTGTGGACCCACTGAGCCACTGACTGGCTATACTCTGGAGGGGAGTGAATAATTAACTACCTGGTCTTCATTCTCTGAATGGTGAGATTAGGCTTCGGCCATTAGGGTAGTTACCACGTTACCAGGGGGTCAGCAATCAAGCAAAGTCCATAAACGAAGTCCAAGGTCAGAGACTGGTGGCAAACAAGCAAAATCCTTTAAATCAAGAAGCAGGGTCCGGTACATAGAAAAGCAGAAACTTCCAAAATACCTTCACACTATGAACTAGACAAGCTAGTGACCAACATTGCTCAGGCACCTATCTGGGGCAGGAAGCGCCTTTAAATTCTTCCTTCAATCCAGCCATAGGCTGGGTAGATAGAGGGAGTGTATGTACTGCCTCACAAGGGAGGAGAGACATGCCCATGCAAGCCCTAACAAACAGTACTCAGAAATCAAGCAGGAAGTAAGCTCTGGCATGGAGCACAGATACAACAGTTAAGCTACTTGCTGCTCACGCTTGTCAGCATGGCGCATGGCAGCAGGAGGGAAAGAGGGAGCCCGACGCCCGTGCCCGAGGGTAGGTGCAGCAGCGCTGGCACGGACCACTGGGCTAACACTGCTATTTTATTTAGGTCTTTCTTCTCAGCTGGTTTTAGGCCGGATTCATTAGGGCAGAGCTGGGACTACAGTTTACCTACAGTGCCTAGTCTGAGGTAGTCTGTCTTGTCATTAATTCAGGCTGCTGCTTTGAATCAAGCTTGATACTAATGTACAGAAGTTCTATAAAGCAGATATCCAATGATTGTAGCAAGACAACACTGGGAAACGTCATGATGTATATGGTGGTTACAAGCTATTGTAAGAGTAGATACTGTGCTACAGCCCTTCTAGGATCTTTCCCTAACTGATGCCCCAATTGAATTCATTGGTTCTACTGTAAGTTGTGTAGGAAGGTGCAAGGGGCCGTCATTAATAGAAGGTATGTGTCACCGAGATTCCTGGCCTCGGTGAGTTAAGAGCCGGTAGTTTTAAGTGTCAGCGGCAGCTAGTGCTGACTGACACTGTTTTTTGTTAGTATGGCTGTAAAGTCGATCCGGGCCATCTCTTACTGGGAGTAGCCAAAGTGCTGGGTGGGTGGCTTCTCCCCACGCCCCAGGCTGGGTCTTTTTGGCCTGTATAAAACCCAGCCAGCAGCCTCAGCTGGGTGTGGTTTATCCTCCACCTGACAGAGAAGCTGGGGAGTCTCTATGTGTTGGGACCTGTGAATTTGTGCCGTGCTAAAGGGCTGAGAGCCGCATGTTGGAAAACAGGCCCCAAAAGCCTGCTGTGTACTGCGGGTGGAAAACTGATAACCAGGTGACAATTTTGTTCTATGGACATTGCATGGTGTGAAGAAACACCAAGACCTTGAATGGTCATTTTGTTTTTCCTTATGTGTGAATAAACACTGAACTGTTTACGCTAAAGACTTTGTGATTGCCTCTATACTGCGTCCGCTAGCCTGTCTACCAGAGCAAAACCCCACAGTTGTGACAATTGGAAGCAGATCACAATGTGACTGGCAGAAATACAGAAGGAGAAAGAGGGGTCCACTTTAAACAGAAAGACTTAACACAGTTACTGTACCTACAGTAGTTGATGATCTACAGATGGCCAAAAATTGCATGTTGTTTATTTTATATACAAAACAATATTGCAAAATCAACTAAATAATAGGGTATTCATAAAATGAGAAGTGGCGCTAATGATAGCGCTTATTCAGACGACAGTACCTTCCATCCATGTCCTAACCAGTCTGCACCCACACAGCACACGGACCCATTAAAGTAAATGGTGCAATTCACACGTCCGTCGATCTAAGGAATCTCACGCCATGCACAATACTGTTCTGTTTTTCTTCTGAAACTAATCTATTCATTCACATGAATGGAGGCTTAAAAAAATGGACACACCAGGATGCCATACTCACGTCCGGATATGTTGTGCACATGAAAATCTAAATGTGGCCTAACTGCAGTGGATGTAACCTAATGATAATGGAAACTGCTATGGCCACTGCACTCATCAATAGATCAGGCTTTTGCTGGGTGCTTGTCACTTATGGATCCACCACCTGTCACCAATAGATAAAACAGCTCCTGAAAGCACACCAACTTATGTATTGGACTTATGTAGTTATATTTCAGTCAACCGTAAAGAGGTGCAGATATTGGAATTCCTTTTGCTTTTTAAAGTGCATATCTTTATTTTATTCAGCCATGAAAAGTGCAGACAACAGCCAAGGATGGCCAGCAGATCATCATCCACGCGCCCTTTGATCTCTCGGCCGCTTGGGGAAAACTAGGAATCGAGCACTTGAACATACCACCATGGCTCCCCGTGCCCAAAGACCCTCTCCTTCCAGAATTACCCTGGATTCCTCAGTGGAAGGTGGTCCGAAATACGAAATCACCCAAGAGAATCCCTAGGAATGAAGAGGACACTTAAGATAGCTGCACCATGAAGATCATCCTCATATAGGAAACCCTGGGCCCTGGATGGCCCTAGACACTCAGCACCCCGTGGATCTCATAGACAGGTAATTATACTTTAAGATTGTTTTTAACCCTCCTTCTCCTTCCGTCCCCCTTTTTTTTGTTATCTGGCTCCCTCCCTATTTTTTTTTTTCAGCTGATTTTTCTGTCACCATGCTCAGATATATGGTAGAAGGGGACGAGGGTCTGCTGAATGTCACATGGGTTATTGCATTAACACCGAAGGGCCACTTGACTAATGGTATAGCTGATAGAGACTACCAGGTAACTTTGGTTTAAGTTTAACCTTTGTTAAAATGGATACAGTCAGTTACACAGTTCATTTAGAATTTACTTTGTTTACTACTTATGCTTTTATATACAGGGGACTTGATCCCTTTCTTTTTATAGGGATGAGCAGCTAGCCAATTGATGGATAATCGTTGTTCTCCTGCCTCCAGACCTGAATCGGAGGTCCCAGACTCCTTATTCTATTGGTATCTATAGTGTAGGTTCATTACATTTGGCTATGTGGAGCGTTGCTTTGGATACTATCATTAGAGATGATGTAGTGGTGTAGAACGCTGTGCCTTGTAGTAACACGCATAGGGAGTCTGCTTTGGTAGTGAAATAATACTGTGAGTCCGTATGACATGCAGATGACAGGTGTCGCTCTTAGAATCACTGCACACTTCATATATTAGGGCAGTCACAGAGCCAAAACTGACCAAATAACTCAAGTATGAACTCAACCTTACAGGTTGATGTTAGTGCCAAGAAGAAGCGCACTCCTATTACACTGTCGCCAGCTGATTTCACATAGATGCCTACAGAACCTGTTCTAAGTTTGTTGTGACATCACTGATTAATTTGCCCTTCCTCTGATCCGTCAGAACAATAACCCACACAAAACGGATCCTGTCTGTGGAGCATACGCCTTCACTCAGTCAGTATTTGCTCAATAATCCATCAGTATTGCTAATGCCAAAAAACAGGACTGTATCTAAAACAGAGATGACACGTGAATGGAATATTTGCATGTCTTCTATGTTTAGTACCCTCTCCTGCTTTTGTCTACCAAATCATAAGCCAATTTTAATGGGACCATACAGGCTTTACAGCTGCTACACAGACAGGATCTGTTGTGCGTCTCATTTTTCCTTCCTTCTGACAGATCAGAAGAAGGGTCAAACAAATGATGATGTCAGCTAGGCCGAAAGGCAAAATATTGGCCCAGCCATGAAGTGGGGAGGGTGGGAACAGCATGAGGAGACCACAGAGTGACCCAATGACAGGATATGGAGGTTGTGGCAGCATCAGGAGGCCACATAGTGGCATGATGACAAAGTCTGGAGGTGGTGGCAGCATGAGGAGACCACAGAGTGGCACAATGACAGTGTGGAGGTGGTGGCAGCATCAGGAGGCCACAGAGTGGCAGAATCAGGAGGCCACAGAGTGGCAGAATGACAGTCTAGAGGTGACAGCAGTATGAGTAGGACACCGAGTGGCACAATGACAGAGTCTGGAGGTGGCGGCAGCATCAGTAGCAGCATCAGGAGAAGGCCACCGAGTGGCACAGAGTGTGGAGGTGGTGGCAGCATGATGAGACCACAGAGTGTCACAATGACAGTGTGGAAGTGGCGGCAGCATCAGGAGGCCACAGAGTGGCACAATGACAGAGTCTGGAGGTGGCGGCAGCAGCAGTAGCAGCATCAGGAGAATGCCACCGAGTGGCACAATGACAGAGTCTGGAGGTGGCGGCGGTAGAAGGAGGCCACAGGATGGCACAATGATAGAGTGTGGAGGTGGCAGCAGCAGTAGCAACATCAGGAGAAGGCCACAGAGTGGCACAATGACAGATTCTGGAGGTGGCGGCAGCAGCAGTAGCAGCATCAGGAGAAGGCCACCGAGTGGCACAATGACAGAGTCTGGAGGTGGCGGCGGTAGAAGGAGGCCACAGGGTGGGAAGGTGACATATTGTGAAGATGGCAGCAGCATCAGGAGGCCAGAGAGTGGCACGACAATGAGAGATTGTGTAGTTGGCAGCAGCATGAGGAGGCCACAGAGTGGCCGCTTCGTCTATTCATTTATAGGGAATATGGGACAGAACACAAGGTTAAAATTTCTCAACTTTATAAACTGTTGCTTAAAACACGATTTAATAATACATGTTCTCTGGCACAAAAGGCTTGGCAAATTGATTGTCCTTGAAATTCCCTCGAAGATTGGGATAATATATTGGCAAATTTAAGTTTACTTTCTTATAATTTTAATCAAGTTTTGGTTTAATTTAATATTCAATATTTAATAATAAAAATTAAGTGTTGCCTAAGACAGGAGAGAATCCACCAGTCTTCAGTTCATTCAACAGCATGGTTATGATGGAGAAAGCATTCCACCTGCAGACAAATCCTGTCAAGATTGATGCAAGTGCGGAATCGCCTGCTCATCTACCAAGATACTTCTGGGGGAAACCTGCCTGGCATGAACAGGCCTCTAGTAGCTACAGACAATGAGAAGACAAAGGGTCAAGATACCTTTGAGCCCGGAAGTGTTGCGAAGTTCATCAAGATACGTTAGTAATACGTTACCGCATATAACCACAGCGCTGACCACTGAATAAATTTTGTTTTTCGACCAAAATAGTTCAATAAAGATATTACCGCAGATAACCGCAGCACTGACCACTGAATTAATTTTGTTTTTCGACCGAAACACTTCAATAAAGAATTAACAAAATATAACCTCAGTGCTGACCGCTAAATAAATGTAGTTTTTCAACCAAAATATGTCAATAAAGATTTTACCACATATAAATGCAAAAGTGAACGCTAAATATATATTTTGTTTTTGTACTGAAATAGGCCATTAAACTATTTCCCCACAAATAAATGCAACAGTGAAGTGCGTATATTTTTTTTCCTTTTGTACTGAAATAGGACACTGAACACTTTCACCACATATAACTGCAGAAGTTAAATGCGTATATATTTTTTCTTTTTGTACTGAAATAGGCCACTAATCTTTTTCACCACAAATAAATGCAACAGTGAAGTGCCTATATTTTTCTCCTTTTTGTACTGAAATAGGACACTGAAAGCTTTCATCACATATAACTGCAGAAGTGAAATGTGTATATATTTTTCGTTTTGTACTGAAATAGGCTACTTAACTCTTTCACTACAAATAAATGCAACAGTGAAGTGCGTATATTTTTTTCATATTTGTACGGAAATAGGACACTGAACACTTTCACCACATATAACTGCAGAAGTGAAATGCGTATATATTTTTCCTTTTTGTACTGAAATTGGCCACTAAACTCTTTTTCTAGAAATAAATGCACCAGTGAAGTGAGAATATATTTTTCTTTTTATATTGAAATAGGCCAGTAAACGCTTATAGCAGAAATAAATGCACTAGCGAAGTGCGTATATATTTTGCTTTCAGTACTGAAATAGGCCAATAAAGGCTTTCAACTCATGTAACCGCAGAAGTGAACAGAAAATATATTTTTCTTTTTGTACTGAAATCAGCCACTAAACGCTTTTAGCTGAAAAAAATGCACTAGTGAAGTGCATATATAGTTTTTTCCTTTTTGTACTGAAATAGGACACTGAACGCTTTCCCCACAAATAACTGCAGAAGTGAAATGTGTATATATTTTTTCTTTTTGTACTGAAATAGACCAATAAACTCTTTCACCACAAATAAATGCAACATTGAAGTGCGTGTATTTTTTTCCTTTTTGTACTGAAATAGGACACTGAATGCTTTCATCACATATACAGTAGATATAAAAAGTCTACACACCCCTGTTAAAATGTCAGGTTTCTGGGATGTAAAAAAATGAGACAAAGATAAATCATTTCAGAACTTTTTCCACCTTTAATGTGACCTATAAACTGTACCACTCAATTGAAAAACAAACTGAAATCTTTAGGTGGAGGGAAGAAAACAAAAAACTAAAATAATGTGGTTGCATAAGTGTGCACACCCTCTTACAACTGGGAATGTAGCTGTGATCAGAATTAAGCAATCACATTCAAAATCATGTTAAATAGGAGTCAACATACACCTGGCATCATTTAAAGTTCTTCTGATTAACCCCAAATAAAGTTCAGCTGCTCTAGTTGGTCATTCCTGAAATTTTCTTAGTTGCATCCCACAGCAAAAGCCATGGTCCACAGAGAGCTTCCAAAACATCAGAGGGATCTCATTGTTAAAAGGTATCAGTCAGGAGAAGGGTACAAAAGAATTTCCAAGGCATTAGACATACCATGTAACACAGTGAAGACAGTCATCATCAAGTGGAGAAAATATGGCAAAACAGTGACATTACCAAGAACTGGACGTCCCTCCAAAATTGATGAAGAAAACTGGTATGGGAGGCTACCAAGAGGCCTACAGCAACATTAAAGGAGCTGCAGGAATATCTAGCAAGTACTGGCTGTGTGGTACATGTGACAACAATCTCCCGTATTCGTCATATGTCTGGGCTATGGGGTAGAGTGGCAAGACGAAAGCCTTTACTTACGAAGAAAAACATCCAAGCCAGGCTAGATTTTGCAAAATCCCTACAGTTATTGAAATATAAGTTATATGCACATGATGATAGGGGCAAAAAACTTATTTCACACTTAATCAAACAACGGAGAGAGAAAACATTTATCTCATCCGTTAAATCCTCAAGGTCTCATAAAGTGACCTCAACGCCCTTAATAGCAAAGGCTTTTCAGGAAAATGATGCTGCTTTATACAACCTAAGAGACCAGCCCTCCCAGGAGGGTTCTACCACCACCCCTTCCCCATCACTCATCTCTTTTTTTCTTCAATCCATTAGGACACCAAGTTTAAGAGCAGAGAATAAAAGTTCTCTGATGTACCCCTTCACCATTGGAGAACTGGAAAAGTACTGAATTCCATTGCATCAGGTAAAAGCCCAGTTCCGGATGGACTACCCATCACATATTAAAAAAAAAACAACAGGCAACATCTATTACCTCACTTCTTGGAGGTATGTAACTCTCTTCTTCTTGGCATGCCTCTCCCTCCTCGCGCTCTTAGAGCACACACTTTTGTTCTTCATAAGGAGGGGAAAGACCCAGAGGAATGTGGGAGTTACAGGCCCATCTCACTTCTAAACTGTGATCTTCAATGGTGGTCAAAGCTATTGGCCCACCGTGTAGCCCCGCCTCTATCAAAGCTTATTGGGCCAGAAGAGGTGATATTCGTGCCGGGAAGGGAGGGGAAACATAAAGTTTGGAGAGTGATCCATACCATATATACAGTTAGACCTATGCCGAAAAGACCTTTGACAGAGTCAATTGGGCATTCATGGAGGAAGCCCTGAGGTAGTTCAATTTCACCTCTCAGCTATATTTTCCTTATATTCTCAACCCTCAGCACAAGTCCTGATCAATGGCACACTGCCTGAACAGTTTCCAATAACAAACAGAACACGCCAAGGGTGCCCTTTGTCGCCCTCTCTCTTTATATTATGCATGGAAATGCTTTTATTAATGCTTAGAGAAAATTCAAGGTCTTACTATAGGTCAGTTCACTCATCCCACTGCGGCTTTCGCTAATGATCTCTTGTTATTTATCACGAACCCTGTGGAAGCCTTTCCAGAGATCTTAAAGATATTTTAGCAATATGGCAGGATCTCATATTTCAAGATCAACTACTCTAAGTAGTAGACCCCAAATTGATATCTTCACTCAGGGCCTCCTCGCCCTTTAAATGGCCCCCTTCCGCAAATAAATATTTAAGTCTCATGATTCCCTCTGATCCCTCCCGCCTATTTTGTTTAAATTATTTCCCGCTCATTTCTAAAATTTAGTATCAACTGCGAAACATGAAGATCCCTACATCCCTGTCATGGTTTGGCAGCAAAAACCTCTTATCAACTTATAACCTTCCACAAATTTTATATGTATTACAATTGCTCCCAATAAATGTTCCCTCTACCTATTTTAGGGGCTTGTTTATTTCCGTTTTGTGGAGAGCCCGAAGGCCTAGACTGGCATACTCCTTACTCTCACAGAAAAATGCACTAGGAGGTATTTCCCTGCCAAGCCTGATACTATACTATAAATGCATTCAATTGGCAAGATGGACCCTTCTGGCTAACTCTGATCTCATCACACCGTATCTGGATATAGAAAAGAGTACTAATGGGAACCCATTGGCTGAACTGCCTTTGGCTAAATACTCCACCTCCACGGGTCAGCATAATTACTAGCAACATGACTAGAAGGATGATGAAGGTACAGATGTAGCAGGGGTACCACACACACTCTTAACTCAAATTTCTTAACTCATTGCGTTATCTTGAAACAAAAGCCATTGAAAAGCAATTGCTTAACGCATTTAGTTGCATTTAGTTTAGATAACATGTCTCATAAAGCATGTGTGTTAACCCTGCTGCATCTGTATGTAATTTTTAGGAAACACTTCCCCAATCAAAGGGCCACATCTCTCGATTGGCCCCATGGAGTGTACTTCCCTCATTTTTAGACCATTTGTTGGTTCCTAATACAAACTGGATATCTTCTCTATCAACTTTTGATGTTCTTTTCTGAGCCTACCATGTTGATCACGGTTATCGGCGAATCAGGGTTCCACACCGGAGAGGGAGCGTGAATAAAAGAGACCAAATTTAAGGGAGCTAATTTATAAAAAAAAATTGGGATCAAGCGGAAATATGGGAAAAGTTATTGAGGCGCAAATGTGGGACAAATTACAGAAGCGCAAATGTGGGCCAAAAGAGTAAAGCGGAAATGTGGGACACATTATTGAAGCGCAAATGTGGGCCAAAAGAGTAAAGCGGAAATGTGGGACACATTATTGAAGCGCAAATGTGGGCCAAAAGAGTAAAACGGAAATGTGGGACACATTATTGAAGCAAAAATGTGGTACAACTTGTTAAAGTTTAAGCATTGAATGAAAGGAGGTGGTGCGCATCAATTAAAGAAGAATTTCTGAAATTTTATTCCCTGTCACCTATGCAGAGCAGGGGTTTATTCACGTCTAAAATTGTAAAATGTCAACCCAAGAATGTAACAGAAATATTACAGAAATTTATTAACCTGTCTACTTGGTAGAGCAGGGGTCTATGACAGAAAAAAAATTGTTTATTGTCACCCGAAAATGTAAAAGAAAAATTATTGAAATTTATTAAGCTGTCAACAAGGTAGAGGGGTATATTACACGCAATTTTTTTTATTTACCTGTATACTCGGTATAGCAGTGGTACATCACACCCAAAAATTGATACAATTTCACCAGTAAATAAACTAACAATTATTTTTTTTTAACCTGTCTACTAGGTATAGCAGTGGTACTTCACACCCAAAAATTGGTGAATTTTACCAGAAAATGTAACTGACAATTTTTTTTTTATTGGTCTAATAGGTATAGCAGTGGTACATCACACCCCAAAATTGGTGAATTTCACCAGAAAATGTAACTGCTAATTTTTTTTCCCTGTCTACTAGGAGTGGTACATCACAACCAAAAATTGTTGAATTTCAACCGAAAATGTAACTGACAATTTATTTTTAATTTTTTACCGGTCTAATAGGTATAGCAGTCGTACATCACACCCAAAAATTGGTGAATTTTACCAGAAAATGTAACTGACAAAGTAGCGAAATGACATAAAATACATACAAATAAAAATAATAATATTTGATTTAGGAGGTGGAGTTCGATATGGAGTAGGAGTTTGAGGAGGCAGTGGACGTAGCGGTGTAGGTGGAAGCGGCGGTGGAGGAGGACGAGGTAGCCAACACTGGTTTTTAGTTTTAATTTTATTTTTTTAAATTATTGTACACTCCAAAAGAGTGTGAAATATCCAAAATACAAGAATGAGCAATTGTGCTGCAGTATAACAATGGCTGGTTAAGGCAGGTATACATGTCTTTTCTGCACAAGGTACGGATAAGTCCTGAGGGATCCATGCCTGGTTCATTTTAATGAACGTGAGCTTGTCCACATTGGCTGTGGACAGGCGGCTGCGCTTGTCTGTGATGATGCCCCCTGCCGTACTAAACACACGTTCAGATAATACACTGGCTGCAGGGCAGGCCAGCACCTCCAAGGCATAAAGGGCAAGCTCAGGCCATGTGCCCAATTTGGAGACCTAGAAGTTGAAGGGGGCAGACCCGTCATTCAGTACGTGTAGGCATGTGCACACATACTGCTCCACCATGTTGGTGAAATGCTGCCTCCTGCTAAGATGTTCCATATCAGCTGGTGGTGCTGGTTGCTGTGGCGTGCTGACAAAGCTTTTCCACATTTCGGCCATGCTAACCCTGCCTTCTGAGGTGCTGGCGGTGCCCTAGCTGCGTTGGCAACCTCTTCCTCTTCCACTGCCTTCGCCTGGTGCTTCCACTGTCAGGTGGGAATGCCACTAGCAGTGCGTCTACCAGTGTGCGCTTGTACTCGCGCATTTTACGATCACGCTCCAGTGAGGGAAGTAAGGAAGTAAGGACAGAGAGAGGCCAAGCAAGTTATAAGAACTTCTAAAGCGCAGGCAGAAGAAAAACTAGCTCAGTCTATGAAAAAAGGGGATAAGACATTCTTCAGATATATAAATGAAAAAAGGAAATTAACACAAGGAATAACTAAATTAAAAACAAAGGACGGAAGGTATGTAGAAGAGAATAAAGGGCTAGCCGACTGCCTTAATGAATACTTCTGTTCAGTTTTTACAAAAGAAAAAGGAGAAGGACCTCCACTAGAAAGGATGACTAATAAATCATTTGATACATGTATCTTTACAGAGGAAGATGTTCTAAGTTTGCTGTCTAAGGTGAAGACAAATAAGTCACAGGGGCCTGATGAGATACACCCAAAATTATTAAAGAGCTTAGTGGTGAGCTGGCAAAACCGCTAACAGATTTATTTAACCAATCATTAGTAACAGGAGTCGTCCCGGAAGATTGGAAATTGGCAAATGTCGTGCCCATTCACAAGAAAGGTAGTAGGGAGGAATCGAGCAACTATAGACCAGTGAGTCTGACATCAATAGTAGGCAAATTAATGGAAACCCTATTAAAGGATAGGATTGTGGAACATCTAAAATCCCATGGATTGCAAGATGAAAAACAACATGGGTTTACTTCAGGGAGATCATGTCTAACAAATCTTATAGATTTTTTTGACCGGGTGACTAAAATAATAGACGGTGGAGGTGCAGTAGACATCGCATATCTAGATTTTAGTAAGGCTTTTGACACTGTCCCACATAGAAGACTTATCAATAAACTGCAGTCATTGAGCATGGACTCCCATATTGTTGAGTGGATTAGGCAGTGACTGAGTGACAGACAACAGAGGGTTGTAGTCAATGGAGAACATTCAGGGATCTGTACTGGGACCAATTTTGTTTAATATCTTCATAAGTGATATTGCAAAAGGCCTCGATGGGAAGGTGTGTCTTTTTGCTGATGACACAAAGATATGTAACAGGGTTGATGTTCCTGGAGGGAAACGCCAAATGGAAAAGAATTTAGGAAAACTAGAAGAATGGTCAGAACTCTGGCAACTGAAATTTAATGTGGATAAGTGCAAGATAATGCACCTAGGGCGTAAAAATCCAAGGGCAGAATATAGAATATTTGACACAGTCCTGACCTCAGTATCTGAGGAAAGGGATTTAGGAGTAATTATTTCAGAAGACTTAAAGGTGGGAAGACAATGTAATAGGGCAGCACGAAATGGCAGCAGAATGCTTGGATGTATAGGGAGAGGTATAAGCAGTAGAAAGAGTGAAGTGCTTATGCCGCTGTACAGAACACTGGTGAGACCTCACTTGGAGTATTGTGCGCAGTACTGGAGGCCATATCTCCAGAAGGATATAGATACTCTAGAGAGAGTTCAGAGAAGAGCTACTAAACTAGTACATGGATTGCAGGATAAAACTTACCAGGAAAGGTTAAAGGACCTTAACATGTATAGCTTGGAAGAAAGAAGAGACAGAGGGGATATGATAGAAACTTTTAAATACATAAAGGGAATCAACTCGGTAAAGGAGGAGAGCATATTTAACCCCTTAAGGACACAGCCTTTTTACACCTTAGGACCAGGCCATTTTTTGCAAATCTGACCAGAGTCCCTTTAAGTGCTGATAACTTTAAAACACTTTGACTTATCCAGGCCGTTCTGAGATTGTTTTTTCGTCACATATTGTACTTCATGACAGTGGTAAAATGAAGTCAAAAAATTATTTTTTTTTTGCACCAAAAAATACCTAATTTAACAAAAATTTGGAAAAATTTAGCAAATTTCAAAGTTTCAGTTTCTCTACTTCTGTAATACATAGTAATACCCCCAAAAATTCTGATGACTTTACATTCCCCATATGTCTACTTCATGTTAGAATTGTTTTGGGAATGATATTTTATTTTTTGGGGATGTTATAAGGCTTAGAAGTTTAGAAGCAAATCTTGAAATTTTTCAGAAATTTACAAAAACTAAATTTTTAGGGACCAGTTCAGGTCTGAAGTCACTTTGCGAGGCTTACATAATAGAAACCACCCAAAAATCACCCCATCTAAGAAACTACACCCCTCAAGGTATTCAAAACTAATTTTACATACGTCGTTAACCCTTTAGGTGTTGCACAAGAGTTATTGGCAAATGGGGATGAAATTTGAGAATTTAATTTTTTTGTCTAATTTTCCATTTTAACCCATTTTTTCCACTAACAAAGCAAGGGTTAACAGCCAAACAAGACTGTATCTTTATTGCCCTGACTCTGCCGTTTACAGAAACACCCAATATGTGGCCGTAAACTACTGTACGGCCACACAGCGGGGCGTAGAGGGAAAGGTGCGCCGTTTGGTTTTTGGAGGGCTGATTTTTATGGACTGGTTTATTTACACCATGTCCCATTTGAAGCCCCCTGATGCACCCCTAGAGTAGAAACTCCTAAAAGTGACCCCATCTAAGAAACTACACCCCTCAAGGTATTCAAAACTGATTTTACATACGTCGGTTAACCCTTTAGGTGTTGCACAAGAGTTATTGGCAAATGGGGATGAAATTTTAAAATTTCATTTTTTTGCCTTATTTTCCATTTTAACCCATTTTTTCCACTAACAAAGCAAGGGTTAACAGCCAAACAAGACTGTATCTTTATTGCCCTGACTCTGCCGTTTACAGAAACACCCAATATGTGGCCGTAAACTAATGTACGGCCACACAGCGGGGCGTAGAGTGAAAGGTGCGCCGTTTGGTTTTTGGAGGGCTGATTTTTATGGACTGGTTTATTTACACCATGTCCCATTTGAAGCCCCCCTGATGCACCCCTAGAGTAGAAACTCCCTAAAAGTGACCCCATCTAAGAAACTACACCCCTCAAGGTATTCAAAACTGATTTTACATACGTCGTTAACCCTTTAGGTGTTGCACAAGAGTTATTGGCAAATGGGGATGAAATTTGAAAATTTCATTTTTTTTGCCTTATTTTCCATTTTAACCCATTTTTTCCACTAACAAAGCAAGGGTTAACAGCCAAACAAGACTGTATCTTTATTGCCCTGACTCTGCCGTTTACAGAAACACCAAATATGTGGCCGTAAACTACTGTACGGCCACACAGCGGGGCGTAGAGTGAAAGGTGCGCCGTTTGGTTTTTTGGAGGGCTGATTTTTATGGACTGGTTTATTTACACCATGTCCCATTTGAAGCCCCCCTGATGCACCCCTAGAGTAGAAACTCCCTAAAAGTGACCCCATCTAAGAAACTACACCCCTCAAGGTATTCAAAACTGATTTTACATACGTCGTTAACCCTTTAGGTGTTGCACAAGAGTTATTGGCAAATGGGGATGAAATTTTAAAATTTCATTTTTTTGCCTTATTTTCCATTTTAACCCATTTTTTCCACTAACAAAGCAAGGGTTAACAGCCAAACAAGACTGTATCTTTATTGCCCTGACTCTGCCGTTTACAGAAACACCCAATATGTGGCCGTAAACTAATGTACGGCCACACAGCGGGGCGTAGAGTGAAAGGTGCGCCGTTTGGTTTTTGGAGGGCTGATTTTTATGGACCGGTTTATTTACACTGTGTCCTGTTTCAACCCCTCTGATGCACCCCTGGAGTAGAAACTCCCTAAAAGTGACCCCATTTTGGAAACTACGGGATAAGGTGGCATTTTTTTGGGGACTATTTTTAGGGTAAATATGATTTTTGGTTGCTCTATATTACATTTTTGTGAGGCAAGGTTACCAAAAATTTTAATTCTGAAATTTCATCTCCATTTGCCATTAACTGTTGAGGAACACCTAAAGGGTTAATAAAGTTTGTATAATCAGTTTTGAATACCTTGAGGGGTGTAGTTTCTTAGATGGGGTCAGTTTTGGGGAGTTTTTACTCTAGAGTGCATCAGGGGGCTTCAAAAGGGACATGGTGTCAATAAAAAAGGCCATCAAAATCGGCCTTCCAGAAACCATGTCGGTCCTTTCCTTTTGCGGCCTCCTTTTACTGATACAGCAGTTTACGACCACAAATGTGGTGTTTCTGTAAACTGCAGTATCAGGGTAATAAAATATTAAGTTTTGTTTGGTTGTTAACCCTTGTTTTGTTACCGGAAAAAAACGGATTGAAATGGAAAAGTGCCAAAAATAGCGGTTTTGGCACCGTTTTTTTTTTTTTTTTTAACCGTGTTAATCTGGGGGGTTAGGTCATGGGATATTTTTATAGAGGAGATTCTTACGGACGCGGCAATACCTAATAAGTCTACTTTTTTTACAATTATTAGTTTTTGACTATATTATCTTTTTGATACAAATCTTTTTTTTGGGTATCTCTAAAGTCTAAGGGTCATTTTATTTTTATTTTTTTTATCCAATTATCTCATGTGGGGGCTCATTTTTTGCGGGAGGAGCGGACGGTTTTATTGGCACTATTTTGGGGGCTATATGACTTTTTGATCGCTTGCTATTAAACCTTTTATTATGTAAGGTGACAAAAAAAACTTTTTTTGCACCTTTTTTTTTTTTTTTTTCTTGACCGTGTTAATCTGGGGGGGGTGGTCATGGGGTAGTTTTTATAGAGGAGATTATTACCGACGCGGCGATACCTAATATGTCTACTTTTAATAAATTATTTTAGTTTTTTTTGGGTGTCTCAGGTCTGAGAACATTTTTTTTTTATCCGATGTCAGTGCTAAATTGGGATATAAATTTAGTACTCCATGGAAGTGTGATACTCCCTGAAGCAACCGTCAATGCAGAGGCCCGGATGATCGGGGCACGTGTCGCACTGAGTAGTCGTGTCCTTCCGTATCCCCCTCCTGCGACACACTCTGCACTTTTTTTGGGTTCGTCCCTTCTTTCCAGTATGGGGGGACCACACCTGGAAAGTGTTGGCCAGGGACGATCCGGGCACCTACAGTTCCCGAGGTACTCCGGCCTGCTCTTTCCCGGTCCCGAAAGATCAGGGCCTTGAGGACTGCCTCATAGAACTGGAGGAATGTCCCTGTGCTGCCAGCGCTTCGGGATAGTACAAAAGAGTTGTACATGGCAACCTGCACCAAGTAGACCGCAACTTTTTTGTACCATGCCCGGGTTTTGCGCATGGCATTATATGGCTTGAGGACTTGATCCGAGAGATCAACTCCTCCCATATACCGATTGTAGGCGACGATACAATCGGGCTTGAGGACCGTTGCCGCGGTACCTCGCACAGGGACAGGGGTGATGCCGTTACCATGAATTGTGGACAGCATAAGGACATCCCTCTTGTCCTTATACCTGACCAGCAACAGGTTTCCAGTGGTAAGGGCACGGGTCCTCACCCCTGGGGATAGGTACCTGGAGGGGGGTGGGCAGGGAGGCCGCGTTGATTTTTCCGCACGGTCCCACAAGCGGACGTGGATCTGGCGGCAAGGGACTGGAACAAGGGGATACTGGTATAAAGTTATCCACGTAAAGGTGGTAACCCTTATCCAGCAGTGGGTACATAAGGTCCCACACAAGTTCTCCCGGTAACACCCAGAGTGGGGGGACATTCTGGGGGTTGAATCCGGAATCTCGCCCCTCGTACACCACGAAATTTGTAAGTGTACCCTGAGGTACTCTCACAAATTTTGTATAGCTTCACGCCATACCTCGCCCGCTTGGAGGGCACATACTGGCGGAAAATGAGTCTCCCCTTGAACGCAATGAGAGACTCATCAACCGCGACCTCCCTTCCAGGTACATAGGCCTCCATGAATTTGGCCCCAAAGTGATCGATGACCGGCCGTATCTTATACAGACGGTCATGGGCAGGATCACCTCGGGGGGGACATGCTGCATTATCGGAATAATGCAGACATTTCCGGATGGCCCTCAAACCGGGAGCGTGTCATGGCTGTACTGTAAAGTGGGGCCTGGTTAGGACGTCCCCACTCCAGTACAGCCTGACACTGGGTTTTTTTGACCAGGCCCATATGCAGCACGAGGCCCCAAAATATCCTCATTTCGGCTGCACTGACCGGCGTCCAGCCACCGGGCCTGGCCAAAAAGGAGCCCGGGTGTTGAGCGACGAACTGTTGGGCGTACAGATTCGTCTGCTCCACCATCAGATTTACCAGTGGGTCACTGAAAAAATTACAAAAAAGTCATATTCAGTGTAGCCCACTGTGGAAATCTGGATTCCTGATTGGCCTACAAAATCAGGAATCACGGGCTCGTATCGCTCTGGGCTACACCAGACAAGTTCACCGGAAGGGGGCTCCGGTGGATTTAACTGGTGGGCCGGGAAACCAGTACGAGCCCCAGAGCTGCTCGTACTAGTGTGGGCCACAGGGTCCCTAACATGGCGGTCCCCTTGCTCCGCCTGGCGGCGTCTCCGCCGCCTTGGGGGCTCATCATCATCGCTAGATGATGAGGAGGATGCGGATGACAACAGGAATGTGGGGTCATCCTCATCCTCACTGGGACTCTCGGAGTCGGAGGCAAGCTGGGCGTATGCCTCCTCGGCCGAGAACGTCCGGCGGGCCATAGGGGAGTGTGTGTCTGCGTGTATATGTGCGTGTGTGTAACTCTTTATTTTGTGTGCGTGTGTGTGGGGGCACGGGTGTTCACGAACTCACCCTAAAACTAACAGAAAAAAAATAAAATAAACTAACTAAAAAAAGGGCAAAAAATGTGGGGGAAAAAAATCAAAACCGCTGATCAACTGTCCGAAGTTGATCAGCGGTGGGGTGTGCGATGCGCTAACAGTGGCCGGACACTAAGTGCCGGCCACAATCAGCGTACAAAAAAAATAAATAAAAATGCACCCCAAAAAAGGTGGGGGGGGGGGGGGGGGGGGGGGGGGGGACAAGTGGCAGCACCCCTGGGGGGGTCTAGGGTCACACAGCTGTGCTGTGGACCCCAGACACCCTAACTTAGGGTGATGCAATCAAAGTAAGAAAAGTTCAGAAACTAACTTTCCCTTTTTTTTCCCTGCCTAAAACAAACTTTCCCTATGCTGTCCCTATGTACCTGATGGGGGGTGCTGGGGCACAGATCGGGTCCTGGGGGCACAGATCGGGTCCTGGGGGTGCTGGCAAACGATGGTGGGCACACGTGCAGGCAGCTCCTCTCTCCTCCGGCTCCGGAACACAAAAGGAGGAGGAGAGGAGCGCCTGCCTCTTTTGAATTTGGCGCCGGACCGCCCACAGACCAATCGGAAAGCGATCCTAAGTGGTGATGTCACCATCACCACTCAGGATCGCTGGATGGTGATTGGTGGGGTGAAATCACACCACCATCACCATCCTGTTCCGGGTTATCGGGTCTTCAGAGACCCGAACAACCCGGAAACGCAGAAAACCGCAGGTCTGAATTGACCTGCGGTTTTCTGCGATCGCATACATGGGGGGGTCACCGGACCCCCCGGCGCATTTGCCCCAAGTGCCTGCTCAATGATTTGAGCAGGCACGGGGTTCCGATCACCGCCCGCCGCCCGGCGGTGATCGAAAATACACAGGGCGTACATGTACGCCCTGTGTCCTTAAGTACCAGGGCACAAGGGCGTACCTGTACGCCCTATGTCCTTAAGAGGTTAAAAGAAGAAAAACTACCACAAGAGGACACAGTTTTAAATTAGAGGGGCAAAGGTTTAAAAGTAATATAAGGAAGTATTACTTTACTGAGAGAGTAGTGGATGCATGGAATAGCCTTCCTGCAGAAGTGGTAGCTGCAAATACAGTGAAGGGGTTTAAGCGTGCATGGGATAGGCATATGGCTATCCTTCATATAAGATAGGGCCAGGGGCTATCCATAGTATTCAGATATATTGGGCAGACTAGATGGGCCAAATGGTTCTTATCTGCCGACACATTCTATGTTTCTATGTTTCTATGTTGTAACGGGGATCAAGCAGCGTGGCCACCCAGTAATCAGCACAAGTTAGAATGTGGGCAATTCCGAAAGCCCGCACAGACAGCCCACACTTTATGCAGCAGCTCTGACATATCGGGGTAATTTTTAAGGAATCTCTGCACCACCAAATTCAGCACATGCGCCAGGCAGGGGGTGTGCGTCAAACCAGCTAGTCCCAGAGCTGCTACGAGATTTCGCCCATTATCGCACACCACCAGGCCGGGCTTGAGGCGGACTGGCACAAACTGCCTGCTGTTGTTTACCCCTAGCTGTGCTGAAGTTGGTGGTGAAGGTGTTACACTGACCGGACAAGGAGCTGGTAGAGGATGAGGAAGCAGAGTTGGAGGAGGAAGCAACAGGAGGCAAACTGAAGCGCCCTGCAATCCTCAGTGGTGGAAGGACATACGCCAAACTGCTATCCGCCTCAGGCCCAGCCGCCACTGCTTTTACCCAGTGTGCTGTTATGGAGATATAACTTCCCTGACCGTGCTTACTGTTCCACGTATCCGTAGTGAGGTGCACCTTGCCACATATGGCGTTGCACAGTGCACACCTGATTTTGTCCCCTACTTGGTTGTGCAGGGAAGGGATTGCTCACCTGGAAAAGTAGTGGCGGCTGGGCACGACGTACCGTGGGACAGCCACCGCCATAAGGCCTCTAAAACTCTCTGTCTCCACCAGACGGAATGACAGCATTTCAAAGGCCAGTGATTTAGAAATGCTGGCATTCAGGACTAGGGATCGGGTGGGTATGGGGGTACTTCCTCTTCCTCTCCAGTGTTTGGGAGATGGAGAGCTGAACGCTTCCGTGGGACATTGTGGAGATGCTTGGTGAACCAGGTGGTGGTGTTGTTGGAAGATATTCTGTTTGCGGGGTGCCAGGTGCACTGTCACTCCAGAGGTGGATGAAGAGGCCGAGACTGCAGCAGAAGAGGAAGCAGGAGGAGCCAGAGACCTTTCTTGGTTTTTGAGGTGTCTACTCCACTGCAGCTCGTGCTTAGCACTTAAATGCCTGGTCATGCAGGTTGTGCTCAGGTTGAGAACGTTTATGCCTCGCTTCAGGCTTTGATTGCACAGCGTGCAAACCACTGGTGTCTTGTCGTCAGCACATTGTCTGAAGAACTGCCACGCCAGGGAACTCCTTGGAGCTGGCTTTGGTGTGCTTGGTCCCTTGCTGAGGTGGGCAGTAGCAGGCATACTGTCTAGAGGACGGCCGCTCCGCTTTTGCACCCTGCTCCCTCTTCTGCTGTTCTGGTGGCTCTGTGCGACCACCGCCTCTTCCTCCGAACTACATAGGTCACTCGCATGACCTTGATTCTATGTGGGGTCGAGGACCTCATCGTCCTCCACATCATCTTCCACCCAGTTCCACACAGTTTTCACCCCTGCCCTCCTTGTCGTTCTGCACACTTTTGGCACCTGTGTTTCGTCCTCATCCGAGACGTGCTGCGATGGTCCTACCATGTACTCATCTTGAAAGATAAGTGGTTGGGCTTCGGTGCACTCAATCTCTTCCACTTCTGGGGCAGGGATAGGTGGATGCCCCTAGGAAACCCTGCTAACAGAGTCATCAAAAAGCAGAAGAGACTGCTGCATGACTTGGGGCTCAGACTGCTTGGCTGATTTGCAAGGGGGTGAGGTGAAAGACTAATGGACATGGGCTGCAGGTGCCAACTCTGATCTTTCAGCAGGAGACTGGGTAGGAGACAATGTAAAGAAACTGGAGCCACTGTCAGCAACCCAATCAACTATCGCCTGTTCTTGTTCAGGCCTCACCATTCGTAGAGCCGCATTAGGCCCGAACAAATACCGCTGCAGGTTCTGTCGCCTACTCGCACCTGAGGAAGGGGTTTTACTTGTGCGTGTAGCTGGCACAGATCGACCATGTCCTCTCCCTGCAAGAGAAGCTCCACCAGCAGCCCCACGACCTGGGCCACATCCCTTATTTGACGCTCCCCTCATATTTCTCGAATTTAGGATCTTGCCCTAAATGGGTGTTTAATTAATAGTAGAATAGAGTGACAGTATGTACAGGGTGTATCTCACACGCCCTGAACCAGACTAGGCCTCAATTAAATTAGTTTGCCCAAAATGGCTGTATTTCAAATACCTGAATAGAACCCCTGTATATAAAGGGTGTATCTCACACGCCCTGACCCACACTAGGCCGCAAATAAAGATTTGTGCCCAAAATGGCTGTATTTCAAATACCTGAATAGAACCCCTGTATTTAAAGGGTGTATCTCACACGCCCTGACCCACACTAGGCCGCAATTAAAGATTTGTGCCCTAAATGGCTGTATTTCAAATACCTGAATAGAACCCCTGTGTTTAAAGGGTGTATCTCACACGTCCTGACCCACACTAGGCCGCAATTAAAGATTTGTGCACAAAATGGCTGTATTTCAAATATCTGAATATAACCCAAATATATAAAGGGTGTATCTCACAATGACATCTGCAGCAAAGGCTGCCAAATAAATTTTTTTTGCCCAAACGGGGGTTTGTTTAATAACTGAATATGACAGCAGTATTTTGCCCAAAAAAGGGTGTTTTATTATTAGAAGAATATAACCCCTGTATATACAGGGTGTATCTCACACGTCCTGACCCACACTAGGTCGCATTTAAAGATTTGTGCTCTAAATGGCTGTATTTCAAATACCTGACTAGAACCCCTGTATTTAAAGGGTGTATCTCACACACCCTGACCCACACTAGGCTGCAATTAAAGATTTGCCAAAAATGGGTATTTGTTTGATAACTGAATATGATAGCAGTATATAACCCTGGAATTTCAAATGTCTTGATGCTGCAAGGCCTGAAAAATTGTGTATTTTGCACAAAAAAAGGTGTTTTATTAATAGAACAATATAACCCCAGTATATAAAGGGTGTATCTCGCACGCCCTGACCTACACTAGGCTGCAATTAAAGATTTGTGCCAAAAATGGGTATTTGATTAATAACTGAATATGAAAGCAATATATAACGCTGGAATTTCAAACGTCTTGATGCTGCAAGGCCAGAAAAATTGTGTATTTTGGCAAAAAAGTGTGTTTTTAAAAACCCAGAAAATGATGGCTGTATTTCTTGCTTAAATTGCACACTTACTAATCCTGCAAATGCACCAGATGTTGTATATTGCAAAAAAAAAGGGTGATTTTTTACAACCAGATTATTAGTGCTGTTTTTCAAGCTTGGATTTCAATGTCACAAAAGTTCAGATGCAGTGCTGGTGCACTGAGCTTGCATAAAATGGCCGCAAAAAAATACAGATTACCGTATTTTTCGCTTTATAAGACGCACCTGATGATAAGACGCACCTAGGTTTTTGAGCAGGAAAATAAGAAAAAAATATTTTGATCCAAAAGGTGTGCTTTTGGTAGGTTTTGAACTAATGGTGGTCTGTGGATGACGCACTGTTATGGGGATCTGTGGATGACGCACTGTTATGGGGATCCGTGGATGACGCACTGTTATGGGGGGATCTGTGGATGGCACTGATGGGGGGGATCTGTGAATGACACTGAGGGGGGATCTGTTGAATGACACTGAGGGGGGATCTGTGAATGACACAGGAGGGATCTGTGAATGACATAGGGGGATCTGTGAATGACACTGAGGGGGGCTCTGTGGTTGACACTGAGGGGGGCTCTGTGGATGACACTGATGGGGGATCTGTGGATGACACTTATGGGGCTCTGTGGATGACACTGAGGGGGGATCTGTGAATGACCCTGAGGGGGGATCTGTGCATTACACTGATGGGGGATCTGTGGATGACACTTATGGGGCTCTGTGGATGACACTTATGTCATCCACAAATCCGCATAAGTGTCATCTACAGATCCCCCATCAGATGATCAGTGGTGAGGGAGGAGCCGGGGACACTCATGGCGGGGCCCGGTGCAGTGACTCTACTCTAATACACCGGGGCCCCGCAACTGTTAAACATTCAATCTGATCTATATCTAATTGTATACGTGCTGTACGGTACTTACTGTAGTACCGGAAGTATAACATTAAGACGGCGCAGACCGGAATCTCCCTCGGTCATGCGCCGCCTGCCGCAGCTCTCCTGCGGTCATCGCGCCGCCTGCCCAGCTCCCTCCTCGTGCACCTCCTGCCTGCTTATCTCACTTTATGAATGAACAGGCAGGCGGCGCATGACAGAGGGAGTTGGGGCAGGCTGCGCATGAGAGGGAGCTGCGGCAGGCGCTCCGCCGTCTTAATGCTATAATTCCGGTACTACAGTAAGTTACCGGACAGCGCGTTTACAATAATTATATAGATCAGATTGATGGTTACAGTTGCAGGGCCCAGTGTATTAGAGTAGAGTCACTGCACCGGGCCCCGCCATGAGTGTCCCCGCCTCCTCCTTTCACACTGATACTTCGCTGGCCGCGCTGTGCAGCATAGCGGCCAGCGAAGTATTTGCTTTATAAGACGCACTGCCATTTCCCCCCCACTTTTGGGGGGAAAAAGTGCGTCTTATAAAGCGAAAAATACGGTATATTCTCTCACATGCTTGTGGTTTCTCTAGGTTTATTCGGTTGCAAGAAAACTCCTTTAAGACTATCACCAGATGGTATAAAACACCTGATTTCTTATTTACCACAGGGCTCTCAACTTCTGACAAATGTTGGAGATGTGAACAGGATAGGGATACCATGTACCACATTTGATGGTCTTGTCCTTTAATCACACATTTCTGGACAGAGATCGAAAGAGAAATAAATACAAATTGTTTCTTTTCTCACTGCGGAGTTAGCCTTCTATGGCTGCCACGACCCACCTTTACTCCTTCCAAACACAACCTTGCCACACATAACTGCTATCAGCAGCTAAACATCTCATTCTGACAAAATTTTGAGTTACATACCCACCATCTATTGCTTCATGGAAGGCAATAATTCAGCACATTAACAGGATGGAGGAATTGGCAGGTTGCGAAGCTAAGAATAGACAACAATATTTAACCCCTTAAGGACCGGACTCATTTTCACCTTAAGGACCAGGCCATTTTTTGGAAATCTGACCAGTGTCACTTTAAGTGCTAATAACTTTAAAACGCTTTGACTTATGCAGGCCATTCTGAGATTGTTTTTTCGTCACACATTGTACTTCATGACACTAGTAAAATGAAGTCAAAAAAATTTTTTTTTTTGCACCAAAAAAATACCTAATTTACCAAAAATTTGGAAAAATTTGCAAATTTCAAAGTTTCAGTTTCTCTACTTCTGTAATACATAGTAGTACCCCAAAAAATTGTGATGACTTTACATTCCCCATATGTCTACTTCATGCTTGAATTATTTTGGGAATGATATTTTATTTTTTGGGGATGTTATAAGGCTTAGAAGTTTTGAAGCAAATCTTGAAATTTTCCGAAATTTACAAAAACTCAATTTTAGGGACCAGTTCAGGTCTGAAGTCACTTTGCGAGGCTTACATAATAGAAACCACCCAAAAATGACCCCATCTAAGAAACTACACCCCTCAAGGTATTCAAAACTGATTTTGCATACATTGTTAACCCTTTAGGTGTTTGCACAAGAGTTATTGGCAAATGGAGATGAAATTTGAGAATTTCATTTTTTTGCCTAATTTTCAATTTTAACCCATTTTTTCCACTAACAAAGCAAGGGTTAACAGCCAAACAAGACTGTATCTTTATTGCCCTGACTCTGATGTTCACAGAAACACCCCATATGTGGCCGTAAACTACTGTATGGCCACACAGCGGGGCGTAGAGTGAAAGGTGCGCCGTTTGGTTTTTGGAGGGCTAATTTTGCTGGACTGTTTTTTTTACACCATGTCCCATTTGAAGCCCCCCTGATGCACCCCTAGAGTAGAAACTCCATAAAAGTGACCCCATCTAAGAACTACACCCCTCAAGGTATTCAAAACTGATTTTACAAACTTTGTTAACCCTTTAGGTGTTGCACAAGATTTAATGGAAAATAGAGACACAATTTCAAAATTTCACATTTTTGGCAGATTTTCCATTTTAATATTTTTTTTCCAGTTACAAAGCAAGGGTTAACAGCCAAACAAAACTCCATATTTATGGCCCTGATTCTTTAGTTTACAGAAGCACCCCATATGTGGTCGTAAACCGCTGTACGGGCACACGGCAGGGCGCAGAAAGAAAGGAATGCCATACGGTTTTTGGAAGGCAGGTTTTGCTGGACTGTTTTTTTTTGACACCATGTCCCATTTGAAGCCCCCCTGATGCACCTCTAGAGTAGAAACTCCATAAAAGTGACCCCATATAAGAAACTACACCCCTCAAGGTATTCAAAACTGATTTTACAAACGTTGTTAACCCTTTAGGTGTTCCACAAGAATTAATGGAAAATAGAGATTCAATTTCAAAATTTCACTTTTTCGGCAGATTTTCCATTTTAATATTTTTTTCCAGTAACAAAGCAAGGGTTAACAGCCAAACAAAACTCTTTATTTATGGCCCTGATTCTGTAGTTTACAGAAACACCCCATATGTGGTCGTAAACTGCTGTACGGGCACACGGCAGGGCGCAAAAGGAAAGGAACACCATATGGTTTCTGGAAGGCAGATTTTGCTGGATTGTTTTTAGACACCATGTCCCATTTAAAGCCCCCTGATGCACCCCTAGCTTAGAAACTCAAAAAAAGTGGCCCCATTTTGGAAACTACGGGATAAGGTGGCAGTTTTGTTGGTACTATTTTAGGGTACATATGATTTTTGGTTGCTCTATATTACACTTTTTTGTGAGGCAAAGTAACAAATAATAGAAATTCAGAAATTTCATCTCCATTTGCCATTAACTCTTGTGGAACACTTAAAGGGTTAACAAAGTTTGTAAAATCAGTTTTGAATACCTTGAGGGGTGTAGTTTCCAAAATGGGGTCATTTTTTGGAGTTTATACTCTAGGGGTGCATCGGGGGGGCTTCAAATGGGACATAGTGTCAAAAAACCAGTCCAGCAAAAACTGCCTTCCAAAAACCATATGGCGCTCCTTTCCTTCTGCGCCCTGCCGTGTGGCCATACAGCAGTTTACGACCACATATGGGGCATTTCTATAAACTAAAGAATCAAGGCAAATAAATATTGAGTTTTGTTTGGCTGTTAACCCTTGCTTTGTTATGGAAAAAATGAATTAAAATGGAAAACTTTGCCAAAAAATAGCTGTTTTGGCACTGTTTTTATTTTTTATTATTTACAACGTTCATCTAACAGGTTAGATCATGTGCTATTTTTATAGAGCAGGTTCTTACGGATGGGACGATACCTAATATGTATACTTTTTTACTTATTTAGGTTTTACACAATAATATCATTTTTGACACAAAAAAAAAAACATGTTTTAGTGTCTCCATAGTCTGAGAGCCATAGTTTTTTCAGTTTTTTGGCGATTGTCTCAGGTTGGGTATAATTTTTGCGGGATGAGATGACGGTTAGATTGGTACTATTTTGGGGTGCATATGACTTTTTGATCGCTTGCTATTACCCTTTTTGTGATGTAAGGTAACAAAAAATAGCTTTTTTTACACCGTTTTTATTAAAAAAAATTTACAGTGTTCACCTGAGGGGTTAGGTCATGTGGTATTTTTATAGATCAGGTTCTTACGGACATGGCAATACCTAATATGTCTACCTTTTTATAATTTATCAGGGTTTTACACAATAATATCATTTTTGAAACAAAAAAAAATCATGTTTTAGTATCTCCATAGTCTGTGACCCATAGTTTTTTTATTTTTAGGGCCATTGTCTCATGTAAGGGCTCATTTTTTGCGGGATGAGGTGACGGTTTGATTGGTACTTTTTTGGCGTACATGCGACTTTTTGATCACTTTTATTACCTTTTTTGGAAGTAAGGTGGGCAAAATTTCAATTTTCCTCATAGTTTTTATTTTTTTATTTTTATGGCGTTCACCGTGCGGGGAAAGTAACATGACAGTTTTATAGATCAGGTCGTTACGGACGCGGCGATACCTAATATGTGTCGTGTATTTTATTTTTTTTATTTTTATTCAGTGATAAATGTGTTTTTTTTGAAACTTTACTTTTTTCACTTTTTTTTTACTTTTTTTTTTACCCAGACCCACTTGGTTCTTGAAGATCCAGTGGGTCTGATGTCTGTATAATACAGTACAGAACAATATATATTGTACTGTACTGTATTTTACTTACACTGAACAGATCTATGCTTTAAGCATAGATCTGTTCAGCACCATGGACAGCAGGATGCCTGAGAGGCGTCTTGTTGCCACGGGAACCTTCCCCGTCTGCTCAGTACTGGTCAGAACTGCGCAGACGGGGAAGGGTAAGCACAGGGCTGAGGGGGGCTCTCTGGGGGCTCTCTCCCTCTCCCATCGGGGGGCTGCAAAGGCACAGCAGCCCCCCGATGGGAGAGGAAGGGAGCTCCCTGCGCTGTTAACCTTTTCCATACAGCGGTCCGTACGGACCGCTGTATGGAAAGGGTTAAACGGCTGACATCGCATCGCAGATGTCAGCCGTTTATACCAGGGTGCCAGCAATGTGCTGGCACCCTGGTATACCCACTAGACACCAACGATCATTCAAGGGGAGGCGGGCGGGGGTTCGCGATCCCGCCTGCCGCACCGCCCGCCTCCCGCACCTTACCGCACCTCCCGCACCGCCTGTGACACCCCCCCTGCACCACCCGCACACATAACATCATTCAGGGGTGCAGGGGGGGTGAAAAAGCTTTATTTTAGACATACTAAAGTTTCTGATCAGAAACTGCAGAAAGCGCTACAAACCGCAGGTCTGAATTGACCTGCGGTTTGCAGCGATCGCCGACATGGGGGGGTCACAGGACCCCCCTCGGCATTGACCCAAGGTGCCCGGCTGTGTGTGACAGCCGGGATCTCAGCGCTGTCACCATGTCTGCAGACATGGTGACAGTTAAATGCCATGACGTGTATACTCATCATGGCGCGCTAAGTAGCAGTGCGCCATCACGAGTATACTCGTCATAGGTCGGGAATATTTTCACACTATCTCCTTCTCTGATCGCTTCCCTGACAGGAATTGGGGCGATCAGACAAGGAGAAGCACATAGTCCCTCCCTAACCCCCCCTTACCTGCCCCGATGCGCTGCGATTGGTCCCTCTGCAGTAATGGAACAATCACAGCGATCGCGGGCGGGTCAGAGCGCCTATACAGTGCCTGCCGGCTTCTCTGGTTGCCTAGCAACCCTAGCACGCCGGCTTCACTGAAGCTTCAGCGCTTCGCTCCCTGCGCTGACAGTGAAAGCCGATCACGTACATGCACGTGGGGATGCGGTGAGGCACCACATTCCCCCACGTACATGTACGTGATGTTGCGTGAAGGGGTTAAGGGTGCAGCAGCCCTGAATAGACTCTCTGGCCTCATGTGCTGGGACAGAAGCTTATGATAATAATTTTTTTTTTAAAAGGACCACATCTCTTTCTATTGAAACCTGTGTCTCCTGCTTAGATGGAACCTCTCCAATGGTCTCATCTGTCTTCCTCTTTTTTCTTACATTTTCTTCTTTGTTATGTGGTATGTTTCCCCCATTTCTACTTGCTTATTTTATCAAATACAATCTCCTGTACTGACAATCACTACTTTAGCAGGCCATGAACAGTCTTCACTACCCATGAGTAGTGATGAGCGGGAGGTGCCATATTCGATTTCGCGATATTTCGCTAATATTCGATTGAATATTCGTCTTATATTCGTCGAAATCGAATATTCATTATTATTTCATTTATCGCGAATAATATGCGATTTAATTAATCGCGTATTGCGATTGTTCTTTTGACAGTATAAGGCAGCGTTCGACTAATTGACTATGGCTAGGCTAATATGTGTATTTTACGAATATTCTTAATATTGCTCTAACTTCGTCTTTTAGAATATTCGTAATATTCTAAAAGACGAAGTTAGAGCAATATTACAAATTTTCATAAAATACACATATAGATTGTAATTTAGCTAATATAGTGCTATATTCCTTTTTTTTTTCTCAAATTTTTTTTGCCTCTTCTGAACTTCAGTTTTGGAAAATATGTACACTATTAAAAAAAATTACTATAGCAGTATATTAGCTAAATTACAATCTATATGTGTATTTTACGAATATTCTTAATATTACTCTAACTTCGTCTTTTAGAATATTCGTAATATTCTAAAAGATGAAGTTAGAGCAATATTACAAATTTTCGTAAAATACACATATAGATTGTAATTTAGCTAATATAGTGCTATAATCCTTTTTTTTTCTCAATTTTTTTTGCCTCTTCTATACTTCAGTTTTGGAAAATATGTACACTATTAAAAAATTACTATAGCAGTATATTAGCTAAATTACAATCTATATGTGTATTTTACGAATATTCTTAATATTGCTCTAACTTCGTCTTTTAGAATATTCGTAATATTCTAAAAGATGAAGTTAGAGCAATATTACGAATATTCTAAAAGACAAAGTTAGAGCAATAGTATTCCACTTTGGCATACTGCTCCCCGACAAGCGTCCCCGTAACCATGGGAACGCCTGTGGGTTAGAATATACCATCGGATTAGAGTTTTTACGATCTCAGGGAAAACTCAGATCCGATGGTATTTTCTAACCCACCGGCGTTCCCATGGTGACGGGGACGCTTGTCGGGGAGGTGTATGCTGAAGTTGATTAAATAACGATTTTGTCATGCGGTCGGGCACACGTATTAACCATTACGATTTTTCTGTTGTAATATTCGTGAACTCGAATATTATAACCGAGATTATTGGTTTACATTAGAATAGGACGAATATTCTAAAATCGAATATACAGCAATACATTCTTTATTTTGTATATTCGTCATATTTGGTCCATCTGAAAACGTGATTCCTTCCAGCTTCAATTCAGTTGCTTGTGGGCCAATGGCTCATTGACCCACAAGCAAGAATCAGGGAGGAATCATATATTTTCAGATGAAAAAAACAAAAAAAACGAATATTCGATTTTGTGAATATTTAGAACTATATTCGAAATATTCGCGAAATCTCGAAGTTGCGATATTCGAGATAAAAATTCGTTATTCAAATATTCGCGCTCAACACTACCCATGAGGACTTTTTGTTTCGGTGATTCCTCATATGTTGAGTCGTTGACCATGATCTAGCATCTGTAAATGCCGGCATTAGTTTGTATATGCCCCTAACCTCATGTATACTATTTTGATCTATGTATGGACAATACTCGGAGATGTTACCTTGTTGTATACCATGCTTTTCACAAAAACAGAAGGAGCAAAAATGTATAGATTGCTAAGATACAGTTATTGCATAATTTATAAAGGGGCACGGTTACTAATAATAAAAACAGTAGGGTAATTCATAATGAACTTACATAGTAAAACAGCTGGAAAATCATGTGTGGGTGACATGATTGTAAGTTTGCTATAAGTACAGTATTACGATATCATGATTATGTGGTATATAATAACATTAAATCAAGTCTGTAACCAACCCGCAGTATAACAGACAATGGAGCAATTCATATGAAGACAATAAATTCCTGTTACATGATTGGTATCTATGAGAATTAAACTGACAATAGATCGGGTCTATAGCTGTCCTGTGACTGTAAATAGACCTTATGTCTAACGCATGATACAGAGTAAATACGAATTGCACAAGATGAAAGACAAAATAGGCGGAGAAACCCCTTGTTCCCATATGTAAATAGCAGTTGCCCATTTCAACTACACTGTGCTCTGTGTGACTATAATGAAGATAGTAGCTAATAGTTGATTTTCTGCCCAGACAAAGGTTAATTGAAGTGGTCAAAAGCTTACCAGGTTAGGAGCACCATGGTCCTTTCACAACTGCGTGTTTGACTGTAACATGGCTCAGGTTAAATTACTCTGCTTGCTTCGGTGAATGTAGCCAATCACGAGAATTATTTTGGGCTAGATTTGGTGGAGCTAAGTAACGCATGGGATGACGTTTCCTTCATGCAAGCCCTGGGTTGTCCTATAGATTTGGTGTGTGTCAGGCCATATTTAAGCTAGCTAGGATAGCGTTGGTGTGGGGGAGAGGTTGGCGCATGTGTGTAGGCCTACAATAGGGATTGTGGTTGTCCGTCTTGGAGAGGGACATAATGTTTGCCTATGGTACTGGATGGCTGATGTACTCTTGAAATAGGGAATAGACAGAGACATTTTGGAAGAGAAAAAAAAATTGAGTTGAAAATGTTTTTTAGGGGTGCAAAGTCATAGCCCACTTGACACAGAAAATTGGTCTTGGTAGAAAAACCTAAGTTGGGTATCACCCTTTTGTTGGGGTGAATGAGATGTTGTACCACTTAATAAATAATTGACCCTTGGATTAGGTAGTGGCCATCTTAGGGTAGCACACATAAGGGATATAAGCTTAGAAAGAGTTAATTTTATGATCACTCCAAGTATGTGAAAAATGCTTTATGGGCAGGGTGTCATAAATACCTAGGTAGAGGGGCTTAATCAGCCATCTTTGGTTTGGGAATCACACCAGTCACAAATTATGGAGATTAACGTGGATTTCCAAAGTGGGGTACCTAGACATAGGTCCATTATATAATCATGAATAATATGTGGCGGGTGTAACCTTATGATAATGCTTGGAAACTGGAGTAACTTTAACCTGATCTTAATCCAAGACATTCCTAGCCCAATGTCTCATGTTGCTTAGTCAGAGGTACATTAAGTTTTACAATAGATCATATGTTTTCATGTTTAATTCGACTTTCTGTGTAGTTATCCTTGGCTTCTACATTATCTAGAGAGACCTATATTATAATGATGAAATGCTGCACACAGTGGGAGAAAGGACACCAAATTTGATTAAATGTAGGTATTTCAAGTTTGGAAATATGTGCTACCCACTAAAATGAGCTATTGACTAATACAGAAAGAAATGTTATATTGCAGTAATGTTCATCTTCATCCACACTATAATGAGAGGGATTAGACTTACTTCCCTATGAGCAATATTTATATCGGCAATACAAGAAAATGTATTTACCTAATATTTTTTCTGTATGTGTGAGGCTTTAAATTTTACAGAGGTGATTAATGTTTTAATTTGTTGTTTCAGCTGGGTACAAGTTTACTGTGCAATATAAATTACTTTCTAGGAATATTTCTTACAAAGAACTTATTGCTCAGGTTGCTTAAGCAGCGTCTGATATTAGGATTAAATGGACTAGGCTGTTAGCTTTATTTTAAGAACAAAAAAATAATTAAATTATTAATGAATTTTATTAATTTAATTTCAGATTACTTAAAAGCAAATATTGACTAAGATTAGTTTTTGTTTACATGGAAACACCAGTATTTGAAATATATCAATAGAATGGTTATTTTTATTTTCTTGTGTTATTTTCTTCCGGTGCACATTTTCCTATACTGATTTAATGCTATAATTAAAATAGGCATTCTGTGATAATTCTTCCTTCTGATGGAGTATAATTATAATACCTTTCATTGCTTTTATATTGACTTTTATTTGTGCAGCCTGAATCATTCATATGGGATATATTTGAAGGTATAAACAATTGACTTACTGGAAATGAGTGTACTTGGGAGAAGTGCTGGTTGTTATTTGTACATGCTATTTATGGGGAGAATTTAAGCTAACCTCTGTAAATATAATGAGAGGGAACTGATAAAAAATTTGTAGTATGTGAACTCTGGACATATACTGTTATCTTACTTTTATTTTTTTATTTCTGTGGACTGTAATATTTTATGTTTAATTTTAATATCATATTATATGTGTAAATATTGTATATCATTTTTAGTTGCTTTATGCACCTATTAAAGGTAAAGTGCTGATGAGTCATAATAATATAAATAAATAAAAATATATGTAAAGGGACTTTATTCACAATGTACCTTTTTGTGTACTTGATGATGAGTAACAGTGGATACTTAAAGGGAGTTTGTCATTCATTTTTTTAACTAACCTAACAGCATAGCCCCACAGAAGATTATAAACACATTCTAATCATACCTATATGTGAGGCTCAATAAATCTACAGTACTACAGGGGAGGGAGGGGGGGCCGGCCGCACTGGCCACCAATGTGTTAACTACAGGGGAGGGAGGGGGGGCCAGCCGCACTGGCCACCAATGTGTTAACTACAGGGGAGGGAGGGGGGGCCGGCCGCACTGGCCACCAATGTGTTAACTACAGGGGAGGAAGGGGGGGCCGGCCGTACTGGCCACCAATGTGTTAAATACAAGGGAGGGAGGGGGGCCCACTGGCCACCAATGAATTTAAAACTGGGGAGGGAGGGGTGTGTGCCCCTCCTGCCTGGCAGCAAATGATCTCTTACAGGGGGCTATGATACGCACAATTAACCCCTCAGGTGCAGCACCTGAGGGGTTAATTGTGCGGATCACAGCCCCCTGTAAGAGATCGGGTGCTGACAGGCAGCAGGGGGCAGTCATGTACACAGTTCAAAGTATATTCTAACTAGAAGTGTCCCCATCACTATGGGAACGCCTCTGTGTTAGAATATACTGTCGGATCTGAGTTTTCACAAAGTGAAAACTCAGCTCTGAAAAAGCTTTTATGCAGACGGATCTGCGGATCTGTCTGTGTGAAAGTAGCCTACGGCCACGGACCGCGGATGCCAATCTTATGTGCATCCGTGTTTTTTCACGGACCCATTGACTTGAATGGGTCCGTGAACCGTTGTCCGTCAAAAAAATAGGACAGGTCCTATTTTTTTGACGGACAGGAAACACGGATAACGGATGCGGCTGCAAAACGGTGCATTTTCCGATTTTTCTATGGACCCATTGAAAGTCAATGGGTCCGCGAAAAATAACGGAAAACGGCACAACGGCCAAGGATGCACACAACGGTCGTGTGCATGAGGCCTTACACATGTATAAGTTGACATATGCTGCTAGAGGATCTCCAGATTGTTTCGAAAAGGTTTAGGGTGTTTGGCTTCACGCACAAAACACTGTTTAAGTATAGACTGGGGTTGGATTATGGGGTGCTCGTGTGTGTGTGGGTGTGAATGTAGTCTGGTAGTCGCTTAATACTGCCTGCTGGGAAGCTAGGGTAAAAGGTCTTATTTGTGTGATCTCCTTGGGATTTTTCCATGATTGCTTACCAAGACACCAGTGGACTTGTCTCTTACTCGATGTCTTATGTTCCTTTTCCTGGTATCCCTTTTCGGATGCTATTGTATTATACGCATTTTAAAACTGATAAATAAATACTATAAAAAAAACTGCATTAAGGTCTAGTACAGTAAAAGGAACCTGTTTTGTGGAAAATGCAGTCCAATATAAAGTCAACATTAGAGATGGGACGGGGGATTTGTCAAAACCACGAATACTTCGAATCTTGCTGGATTCGTGGGATTCGTGGACTTGAATCCCGGCGTCATTTCCGTAATTCGAATCCTACGATTCCCGCTGAGTAGGGCTGAAATGATTATTCGAATAACTCGATTAAATCGAGTCAAGAAATTCATCGATGCAGTTTCCCTGCATCGAGTAACCGTTACATCACATGATTACGGAGCGGGAGAGAAATTAAACATCTCACTCACCGCTTCCGTGTCCTCCGGAGGCCAGAGAGGCAGGACTTTGTGTAATGCGCAGTTGCGCTCATACATCGTCATCACGCCGGCTAACGATGTGTGTCTGACGTCACGTAAGGTCCCAGTGCATGCTGGGATGAAAACGGTCTCGGACCCCATGTGTCTGCGGCTGCGCCCTCCTCACTAGTGCCAGTGCCATTAGGTAATTTAAGTTAACAGCACTTGAGGCACACCAGGGGGGGAATCGGAGGCACTGAGTCACTGTAAATTGATATTGAAATGAAAGGCAGATGGAGAGAGAGTGGTTAATGGAGGCTGCAGGCACCACCTTGGCATGTATAAAGTTATTGGTGCTTTCATTAACCCCTACAAACCAATAACTTTATACATGCCTAGTGGCAAGGTGCTTCCATTAACCCCTCCAAACCCAATGGGCTTGTATAAAGTTATTGGTTTGGAGAGGGGTTAATGGAAGAACCTTGGCAATGGGCATGTATAAAGTTATTGGTTTGGAGGGGTTAATGGAAACACCTTGGCATTAGGCATGTATAAAGTTATTGGTTGTCGGGGTTAATGGAAGCACCTTGGCAATGGGCATGTATAAAGTTATTAACCCCTTCAAACCAATAACTTTATACATGCCTAATGCCAAGGTGTTTCCATTAACCCCTCCAAACCAATACCTTTATACATGCCTAATGCCAATGTAGGATTCGTAGGATTCGAGATTCGAAAGATTCGAGAACCTTTTCGGATTTGGATTTGAAAAAAATTGAATTTGTCCCACCTCTACACATATTATCATTTAGGGGAAGCTGAGAAGATATATACAGAGTGTTGTGGATAAAGATTCAGTGTAACTTGCATTTTAATAATTTAATTCCTGCTCTTTCTGGGTTTAGGAGACAAGAGGGAAGTCCTACTTGGTTATTGACAGCTATATGTATATGGACAGTCTGTGGTCCCAAATGGCTTTGAGGTCCAGTCACTACTGTAATTGCTGCAATTCCTTATGGCTATGTCACTGGAAGTAATGAGAGTGACACAGTCTAAAATCCAATTGAGAGTGGATGAGTATATGTTCTATATAGATGAAATGTGGGATCTTATTTCCTCTAATGTACCCAAGGAACACAAGTCTGACATTGAATCAAACTGAATATTTATGAACATCTGTGATTAATATTAGGAGAGTAACCTAAAGCTCCTGGACCCCAATGCAAAAACTGTTATAGGTTCCTCCCACCATGCCATGTTATTCATAATGCTGATATGGTAATAAGTTTGTATAGTAGAAGCATAGGTCCTCAGACTTATGTCTTCTGGTTGACCCAAGAAATCCCAATCTGACACTTAACAGAATGTGAAGATTTATGAACATTCATATCAGAAGTATAACCTAAAGCTCCTGTTCCCCAATTCAAAATGTGTAACACTTTTTTTCTACTGGTCTGTTCTACATAGCCCAGGGGATCCCTTTTTGGCATCCTCAATCTATGGATTGTCTATAGGTATGCACCTTGTTTGACATATTAATTTGTCCTTACAATTAAAACAATAAACTAGTTTATATTTTTTAATGCCAGGTAACATCCTCTAGTCTCCTAAGACTTTTTAGTCGTTGCACAAATATATTGATCACATGGGCCATGCATGGAGCATATGTTATATGGACATGTGTTGCGACCATTGTTGCTGACCACCTTGTCCAATTGGAGTGAATGGGGAAACAGCCAGCGGGATGTTTGCTGCTTGATGCACTTTAGTAAGTGATTGGCTATGTGGCTACTCTCGCTGAGGCCAAACAGCTGTAACACGGCATAGCAAATCTTCACTTTACACATCAATGTGATAGAGGAGAGGGGGATTGGGAGCACTACCATTACTACTACTGGTGCTGCTATTGCTGCTACTAAACACAGTCTGAATCTCTGTTGATGAGATCTAGGTCTATCGTTTCACATTCTTCTATTTTCCAGACATTTTATTATGAGGCCTATAAATAAAAAGTCATAGGTTTCCTATAAATGAAAAGTCACAGGTTTGGTACACACAGATTATGAAATGGTACTGGCAAAATTACAAGTGTTTTTTCTACAATTTAAAGCCAGAGATGCAATTAAATGTTCTGAATCACCACCTTTCCACAAACACACTACACAATGGCATTCACAATTTACAATAGTAATAATTCAATTTTTGCCCTGAAACATGTTTAAACTACATGCACTGATGCAGTAATACCATCCCTTCACTAAACCACGTATGACAATGACATTTTTTTTCAGTGATGTGAAATGTCTTTTGAACTAAATGTTGTAATGCAGTAAAGCCTTCAGTAACATGGCTATAATTTGTGTTAATTGTGAAATATGTTTGCTACTTTATACTTCTCACCTGTTATCTTGCAGCAATGTACAGCATATTCAACAAAAATGCGCGCGGCTATGAGAATGTCGTTTTGATTGCCATATTATTATTGAGGTAAAATAATTGAATATTAAGGTAATTTTTGAAGCTCACACTAAACTGTGTAAAGTAATTGACACTGAAGAGGACAATATACTGCTACAGATGGATCTGGATAGATTGGAGGCTTGGACAGATAAGTGGCAGATTAGGTTTAACACTGACAAATGTAAGGTTATGCACATGGGAAGGAATAATGCAAGTCACCCGTACATACTAAATAGTAAAACACTGGGTAACACTGACATGGAAAAGGATCTAGGAATTTTAGTGAACAGCAAACTAAGCTGTAGAAACCAATGTTAGGCAGCTGCTGCCAAGGCCAATAAGATAATGGGTTGCATCAAAAGGGGCATAGATGCCCGTGATATGAACATAGTCCTGCTACTTTACAAATCACTAGTCACAACACACATGGAGTACTTTGTACAGTACTCAGCTCCTGTGTACAAGGCAGACATAGCAGAGCTGGGGAGGGTTCAGAGGAGGGCAACTAAAGTAATAACTGGAATAGGTGAACAATAGGTCCCAGAAAGATTATCAAAATTAGGGTTATTCACTTTAGAAAAAAGACGAGTAAGGGGAGATATAATACAGTACAGACCAAAAGTTTGGACACACCTTCTCATTCAAAGAGTTTTCTTTATTTTCATGACTATGAAAATTGGAGATTTACACTGAAGGCATCAAAACTATGAATTAACACATGTGGAATTATATACATAACAAACAAGTGTGAAACAACTGAAAATATGTCATATTCTAGGTTCTTCAAAGTAGCCACCTTTTGCTTTGATTACTGCTTTGCACACTCTTGGCATTCTCTCGATGAGCTTCAAGAGGTAGGCCCCTGAAATGGTTTTCACTTCACAGGTGTGCCCTGTCAGGTTTAATAAGTGGGATTTCTTGCCTTATAAATGGGGTTGGGACCATCAGTTGCGTTGAGGAGAAGTCAGGTGGATACACAGCTGATAGTCCTACTGAATAGACTGTTAGAATTTGTATTATGGCAAGAAAAAAGCAGCTAAGTAAAGAAAAACGAGTGGCCATCATTACTTTAAGAAATGAAGGTCAGTCAGTCAGCCGAAAAATTTGGAAAACTTTGAAAGTAAGGGCTATTTGACCATGAAGGAGAGTGATGGGGTGCTGCGCCAGATGACCTGGCCTCTACAGTCACCGGACCTGAACCCAATCGAGATGGTTTGGGGTGAGCTGGACCGCAGAGTGAAGGCAAAAGGGACAACAAGTGCTAAGCATCTCTGGGAACTCCTTCAAGACTGTTGGAAGACCATTTCAGGGGACTACCTCTTGAAGCTCATCAAGAGAATGCCAATAGTGTGCAAAGCAGTAATCAAAGCAAAAGGTGGCTACTTTGAAGAACCTAGAATATGACATATTTTCAGTTGTTTCACACTTGTTTGTTATGTATATAATTCCACATGTGTTAATTCATAGTTTTGGTGCCTTCATAGTCATGAAAATAAAGAAAACTGTTTGAATGAGAAGGTGTGTCCAAACTTTTGGTCTGTACTGTAGCTAAGTATAAATATATCAGTGGTCCATACAGAGATCTCTATTTATCCCCAGGACTGTGACGAGGGGACATCCGCTACGTCTGGAGGAAAAAAGGTTTGTACACAAACATAGAAGATGAGTCTTCACGGTAAGAGCAGTGAGACTATGGAACTCTCTGCCTGATGAGGCAGTGATGGTGAATTCACTAAAAGAGTTCAAGAGGGGCTTGAATGTATTTCTGGAGTGTAATTATATTACTGGTTATAGTAACTAGAGAGGGGTCGTTGATCCAGGGAGTTATTCTGATTTCCTGATAGGAGTCGGGAAGGAATTTTTTTCCCCTAAAGTGGGGAAAATTGGCTTCTACCTCACAGTTTTTTTTTTTGTTTTTTTTTTTGCCTTTCTCTGGATAAACTTGCAGGATAACATGCTGTACTAGATGGACAGATGTTTTCGGCCTTATAAACTATGTTACTATGTATGTTACTATGAATGTTTTTTTCAAAGAATAACATGCATTCACTAAAACTGGGGTGTGACAATGCAATTTTTTTGTAGTGATGCAAAACGTCTTTTGAACTAAACGCTCTCATGCATTAATGCTTTCAATAACACAGTTACAAATTTAATTACTGATGTGAAATGTGTTTGCTGCATTATCCTATTCACCCATTATCTTGCATTCACTGTATAGCATATTCAGTAACACTGTTATCACACACTGAAATAGAAACTAGTGTCTAGAAAAGAGAAAAGGGGGTAATTTCACAGTGTTTGAAAGAATGTAATTTGTATGGCAGTGTAGAAAGAAGGAATCTGTAATGTAGAGATAACAATAGCCTGCCAGCAAATACCCCTGATCGTGACCAGTTCTTACTCTTTCCCTGATTAATCCCCTTAATATACCTCACATTCCAAAATATATCTCCTATTCTCTCCCTTTAATTTTCTTATACTGTCGCTATCACAGTATATCAGTGGCTTGCGTCTGAAGACAGAGCTGCAGCACATCAATCATTGTTTGTTCTACACAGGCACCTCCCTACCTTATAAGCCCCCCCCCCCCCCATTGGTTGATCTGACCTGTCTGAAAACCTTAGAGCCAATGATTTGTCCAAAGTGAATCAGAAATGCTTCGGATTTGTTTGGTGGACAAATATTTGTGAAATTCGTTACAAATCTGGTTAGTTTCAAATCAATTTTCTCAACCTTAACAAAAATGTAGAAAATATAATTTATATGTTAAAATAAAATAAAGATACATAAATAACATATTTAACTAATTCAATATCTAAAAAATAATTATGGAAGATAAATTACATAAATTGTTTTCATTATTGTAAAAAAAATTAGAAAAAAATAGGTCAGCAGTATGCCTGCCTACATGTCTGTTATGTGCAGATGTTCCTTTAATAAAATCATATGTGTTCCTGTATTTCTTTTTTGTTGGAGTTGCTGAAAAACCTTTTTTAACATAATACAAAGCAAATATCAATTCAATCAAATGCTTACTTCTTATGTATTTTTGTTGTTGTCGCTTTTAATTCAAAGTGATTAGCAAGGTCTGAAAAAATCACCTTATCTCTGTAAAACACAGGTACAAACACTGAGTAAATATTTTGGTAAACAATTATTTTTCAATTGCATATTCAGCAGTGTGCTAAATTATGCATAATCTCGCATAAGTAATAAGCTAAGGTAGCTTACATTATTTTTTTAGTTTTTTTTCCTTCTACCTGACCTATTTCTTTCAGTGTTGTTAGCTTCTTAAATCATGTATGAGCTTTCGTAAGGCTTCAATGGATAGTTCTACTAGAGAGACTTCTGTAATAAATTTCAAGAGTAGATAAGTTTTTTTGACAAGCAATGGAAAAACATGAACAGTATAAAATCCACACTAAGGGATTTTAGCACAATCCACACAAAGCAGCTTTTCTTAATTTACTATTAAATTTAAAAAAGAATGTGTGCGAAAAAATCTTCTTTTAAAAGTTTAAATTATTTATGAAAATATATTTTAACTTATGCAAAATATATGGTCAGTGTAGATTGCTGTTACATTCCTCTTCTCGTGCTCCACAGTGAGTGAGTTGCAAGCACATGCATCTTCTAATTGAGCCTGTTCTAGCACAATCTAGATTGTTGACTATAAAAAAAACACCAAAATTGCTCATCTAGCAAGAGTTACAGCATTTAGTATCAAGAACACATCAGATACATCTTTGGATTTTCAAGTTCTTCCCATATTAGAACATATGAGATAAGCTGGGGCCGGGAAGAGGTTAGAGGCTATGAAGCCCTTTGCACTGATTTTTTGTTTGCATTTTTAATTCCATCATAAATACAGATATAGCCAAGCTAAAATTGACTCTGATAACACATGTCACAGTGTTATCTTGTGCTATCTTGTGACAAAAGTCATTGAAATACATTGAAAGATAATTTCACGTGTTAACCATCAAGTTTAGCTCGTTCAAATGTAAGCAATCTAAATAGGCTTTATTTACATTTTTTCTTGTGTCTAATGAACACATCAGATTAAAGTAAGGTGAGGTTAGGAAGAAGCCATTCTAGTTTCCAACGAAGACAGAAGACAGATTATACATGTTATTCTGAATGAAGAGTATTAAATTGAGGAGAAAATTGTACACAAAAGTGTGTAGGTAGTCACACAGACTGTATTTGGGTACATACTGAGAGGAGAGGGCCCAAAGAGGTAGGGAGGAATCACACGCACCTCGGGTATCAGTGTTTGTCAGCACAAGGAAGAATTCTCATGGGCTTTAGAAGGGAAAAGTAGTACAAGAATTAATCTGTTCTAGTACAAACCAACACAATCCTGGACACACAAGCCTCACTTTATCATGTATGACTGAGATGGACACACCCACTTGATAACATTCTGAAACTAAGAGAAAGTTGCAAACTACAGTATATATCAGGGGGATGACAGCTTGAAACTTAAGCTGGTACATTAGATGAACGGCAGTTGCACTTTTAATGGTATCGGCTGACCATGTAATATGCCTGAGGCAGGTCTCTTTCTCTTCAGCACCCTGATCCAGCTCCCAGGTCATGTACAATGCACAATCATCATCATAGTCCTCACCTTCCTTACCACTTTTCTCACACTGTGATATGTTATTGTGAGCTACAAGGCTCTCCTCCCGATACCTTGTTCTGTATTTCCCTAGAGTGCCACTGTCGCTGCCACTACCACCAATACAGGTATGCATGGGGACCCTTGTCTCCCCCTGAACCTCCTCCTCATGGCAGTCCAAACGCTAACTGCTCTCACATAAGTCATCAACAGGGAGACTATCTTGACTATTTGCCATAGAGCCTAGTGAGGTTTTGTTGCCTCTTTTTATAAAAAAAAGGAGGCTCCCCACCATGATGGAGCAATGAAGACAGAGATAATGCAACTGAAAGGCTTCTATGGGGCTGCAAAGAGGAGGAGCATGAGGAATGTTGTGACCCCTGGCCCCAAGGCATGGTGTCAAACTCAGAAGTGACCTCATCCTGCTATGACTGAGAGGAGTGAGCTATCCGATCCCCAATCTCATCCTCTTTCTACTCAATGATAATGTTACACCTTTTCAAAGCCAGGGAGAACTGTGGCCTACTACTAGTACATCTACTACTACTACTACTACTTCTTCTGGCCGGATAGCTGGCGTTCATACTACCCACATTCTGGTTTTGGGAGGAAAAGGCTTGGGTCTTTCATTTTGATGCTTAAAGTAATCTCACGATTTTCATGAATCAAAAATCACAAGTTTGGCAAACAGCCCTGTAAATTATAAAACAGTTATAGTAAAATTGCAAGCATGCTTTCTGTATTATTAAGATAAAGGCAAAATTAAATGTACTTCATGTTTGACAAAAAAAGTGAATATAGCTATTGACAATTTACTTTACTTTAAAAATGCAGTTTTAGAAGATACATTTTTCTTCTATAAAACACACATTGTGAACTTGTAATTCACCCACCCCCCTACACAAACACACACACAAAACCAATATAACTGCAGGAAAGGCCGATGTAAAATTTTACTACTGTGTTAATTGTGTTCACAAATGAAGTTTTAGAAAAGACCTTTCTTTACTGAAAAACATACTATAAAAAGTTTGACTTAATGTGACCTTCTATAAACTTTTGAATGCACATGTCCAACTGTTCAGTGTTTCAGTACTTTCTGCATAACTTGCTGTTCTCTAACAAGGAGCTTAACGGCATAATTCACAACAGGTGTTTGATCCATGAATCACCCAATTTGGTGGTGGTGGTGGTGTTACAGTATGGGCAGGTATGTCTAGTCAATACAGAACTGCCCTACACTTTGTGAAAGGTACAGTGATAAGCCCATACTACTTGAATAACATTATTAATCTAGTCATTGTGCCTCTGCATAAACAACATAAGCCTAGTTTCATTTTCATAGACGACAATGCGCCAGCTCATTGAGGTCGCATCGTTAGAAAACAGCTGCTTGAGATTGGGGTACCTCAAATGGAGTGGCCTGCACTTTCTACAGACCTGAATCCCATTGAAAACCTATGGGATCAGCTGAGTCGTCGTATAGAGGCTTGTAACTGTACCCCAGAACCTCAATGACCTGAGGTCTGCCCTTCAAGAAGAGTGGGATACCATGCTTTAGCAGAGAATAAGTTGACTTTTGAACAGCATGAAACTTCATTGTCAAGCTGTAATTGATGCTCAAGGTCACATGACAAGTTTTTGAGACATTGACATTTTTGTGGGGGTATATCCACCACTGTTGTTGGATTTTGTTTAAATAAATTGAGATGAGAAAATCACCATTGCATGCTTCTACTTAAATACCCCACTTTCATGATATAATATCATTGTGGCGTGAACTTTTTGCATTCTCCATAAATTTTACCTGAAAGCCAAATATCCCTAACTTTTTGTGAGTAGTGTATGTTGCAAACCTGTAATGCGATTATCCCCCTCCACCAATATAATAATGCAGGAAATGGCTAGTGTAAGATTTCACTACTATGTTATTTGCCTTCAAAAATGCACTTCCAGAAAAGTCCATTCACTACTGTAAAACACGTTGCAAATTTGAAATGTAAATGCTCTCCCCCACACACAAACACCAACAATATTACAATGAAGGAAAGTATTTGTGCCTATGGCATAATTTCCAATTAATTTCACTAGTCTGAAATGGCATTATTGATGTAAAATTCTTATGCAATAATGCACTGAAAAATTTGCAATTGCTCAGCAGCAGAATGCTATTGAGGTGCTGTGCAGGTAATAATAATATATAGAAACTAGAAGTTTTCTTGCAGGTGGCTGGTTTTGTATTGCTGAACAGCAAGAATGGGGTTCTTCAGCAGCTATATTATTAAGCACTGAGGCCCAGTCCCTCACTCTCTCAAACTGCTTTCTCTGATCAAACGCCCTCATTTATTTATTTCTATCCTTTCTATGCACTGTCCATGTTAGACTAGAAGAGATGCTTCCTTTTTCTTCTGTATAGTGTGTTAAATCCTTTTCTGTTAGACACAGCATCCACCCACATTAACAGCTCAACTCAGAATGATGTTCTGCTTGATCTGCACAAGCATCTTCCTGCAGCCCCACTGATTAGCTGATCCAGGCTGTCAGCCTGAGAGCCAATCAAGGCAAGCCACCTCCCACTTCCTCCCAGGGTCATGTAAGCATCCTGCTACTTTCTCCCTCATGGTTTTGCCCACGAACATTTTCAGTAAAATTACACTGCATCAGCTTTGAGTTCGTTTGGCGGATACATTTTTGTGAAATTTGTAACAAACCTGGTTTGTTATGAATTGATTTATTGATTTGTTGATCCTTAACCACCTAACTGTTTTGCCTGAGTCCAGCTCTGGCAGTAGGAAAAGTAGCTAACTGGAGGGGGGAGGGCTGCTTTAGTTGCTGCTATCTCCTGAATGGTAGCAGCTAGAAACATTCCAGGCTTTCATACAGGACCAAAATCACAGCTAAAGTCCAAGCAACAGAGGAGAAATCACAGTTAGAAATCGAGTCAGGAATATAAAACCTGTTTTTACTTTTACTTTCAGCTGCATTCACTGCATCCCGATTTCTATCAGTGATATCTTCCCCTGTCCTGAATATATTGCTGTCATTCTGGTGTTGTCAAGCTTGGAATGTTAGCTTTCAAATAAGAACAGTTGCATGCTTCTAGCTGCTACCATTCAGGAGATAACAGCATCTAAAGCAGCCCTCCCCCTCCAGTAAGCTACTATTGCCACTGCTGGAGCTGGACTGGGGCAAAACAGTTAGGTGGTTAATATAGACCCTATTTTACCTATTAAACTTATTCGAGGATAGTGTCAAACTTCTTTGTAAAGTCGAAAAGCTCTATATGAATATCAGTCCTTCTGTGCAGGCTTCTACTCATCTCTTCATAAAAACAAATCAGGTTGGTCTGACAACTTTTGTCCTTGGAAAACCCATGCTGGAGTTCATTAATATTATTATTTACTGTCACATACTCATGTATATAGTCCCCTATGTGCCCTTCAAACATTTTTCTCACAATGGTTGCTAAGCAGCCTAAAGCCTGAGCACCACATTTGCCTTGCACCAGTTTCTTGGCATAATATCAATTATTGTTGAGCAAATCAAAGTCAAATGAATTGACTTTGATCCAAATTTCAGGAAAAATTTGATTCGTTGTGAAGCTGAATTTCCTTGCTCTTCATGGTAATGAATTAATTTTTCCTGAAATGGTGGTGAAAACAAAAAAAAAAACATACTCACCTCATTCATTTGCATGTGAAGAGGCTGGTATGGTCATCTTGATTAAAGATACCATGCAAAATCTTGCACACGGTGACGTGCCGGGCAGCGCAGTGTCGCCAATCAAGATGGCCGTCATGTCCTCTACACAATCAAATGGATAAGTTGATTTTTTTTTTAACCCTGATTAACCCCTGAAAGGCCTAAATGGTGGCCTCAGATGCCGCGATCAGCGATGAATGCAGCATCTGAGGGGTTCAATGATGAGGGGCTGCACAATCGCCATTCCCCATCATTTAACCCGCTACATACAAAGAAACGTTCAATTCAGTGAAGCAGCCACATCAAATTTTCCATAACTTTGGTCATCTCTAACACCACACCAATCACTAGAGAATCTCTAACTATAACGTACAGGGGCACAATAATTACTTAAAAAACTCTTGAATGTAATCTATCTCGTTCTGGAACCTTGTATGAATTTACTTTATTAAACTTAGCTAACATAACCAGTTATTTCTTCCAAACTAAAATATGTTGTTCTTTTGTCTGGAAGAGTCAACATCTGCCTACAGACACAGAACATGATGCCTAAAGAAGGGTGCTCAAAACACTGTGTATTATTCATATATTGGTGGTGCATTCAATGAATTATCAATCAGCAGAAAAAAAATCCTATTAGTGGTGTCTAATAATAGGTGATGAATAATAGTAATAAGCGGCATAGGCAATATTAGTTTTCACGATATTTCGCGAATGTATGGCTTAATATTCACCATAAATTAACAAATTCTAGAATTCGCGATCTCCATTCATTATTTTCTTGATTGAGATTGATTGAGAAAATCGGCAATGTAGTTTGTAGTGCTGAGCGGCAGGGGCAATATTCGAATTTGTGATATTTCGCAAATATTTGGGAGAATATTCGATAAAAATTTGAATTACGCAATCAACACTACTCCTAAAGTCAAAGATATTGCAGCCTTCTCATTGGCCCACAAGCTAGAAGCAGGGAGGGATCATGTGTTCTGATTAAAACAAAATCTTGAATATTCAAAATTACGAATATATATCACTATATTCGAAATATTTGCGATAAAAATACAATTGTCAAGCTGCTAGAAGTTTCCTGAGACTGGAGAAAATGGTTGGCAGCAACTTTTGTGAGTGTGAGTAAGAACTCCTGATCACTGTAAGTAATTGAACATTACAACACTGTTTTTGATTTACATTTCACATGCATGGCAAAACAATAGCTTTATATGCAGATAGAATGCTCCAATATATTTGCGATTGCGCAAATCGGCACTAATGATGCGCATATTTTTTCGCAATACATGAAACTTTACATTTTATCAGGTCTGAGCAGATTTTACTGACTGGTGCACTAAGTATTGTTGTGACATCACAGCACTATGTCTGTAGCATGTATGTATGGACAGCAGAGAAACTGTAATTCTATTAGTGATGAGCGGGTCATATTCAAATTCATGATATTTCACTAATATTTTCTAGAATATTCTTTATTTATTCGCAAATTCGTCTATTCTACTTTTTTTTACGCGAAAATCGGCAAGGTAATGATCGCGTAATATGTGGATATTGAGCGCCCAATGCAGTCGTGGGTCAATAACGAATATATAGCACTATAGAATATAGTGCTATATATTCGTTTTTAGAAAATGTTTCATTTTTTCAATCTGTACACGTGATTCCTCCCTGCTTCTTGCTTGTGGGCCAATGAGTCATTGGCCCACAAGCAACTTAAGCAGGGAGGAATTCTGACTTCAGATGGAAAAAAAATGACGAATATTCTAAAAAACAAATATATAGCACTATATTGAATATAGTGCTATATATTAGTTTTTTAGAATATTCGTAATTTTTTTTCCATCTGAAGTCATGATTTCTCCCTGCTTAAAAATGATGAATATAGTAAAAAACTAATTATATTCGTTTTTTTGAATATTCGTCATTTAATTCCATTTGAAGTGAACACATGATTCCTCCCTGCTTCTTGCTTGTGAACCAATGACGTCATTGGCCCACAAGCAAGAAGCAGGGAGGAATCATGTGTTCAGATGGAAAAAAATGAAGAATATTCGTTATTACGAATATATAGCACTACATTCTAAATATTCGTGAATTCTCAAAGTGCCGATATTCGCGATTAAAATTCGCTATTCAAATATTCGTGCTCAACACTAATTCCTATCACACTACCTAACACCCTGCACTGGAACCTTTCAGCTACACTATATCACTATCTAACCTACACTGACTATCTTCCACTAACTATCTGTATTATACTGTATATATGAGCTAACTATCTAATGTAATTAAATTAGGATCAAGATGAGTCTGCAAAACACAGAGCACAGCAATGACACTGCTCTCTCTCTCTCTCAGAATTAAAAAAACAGCATAAAATGGCTGCTGTGGAGTTTCCTATATAGTAAAGAGGTAGGCAACTTTCCTATTGGTTTCTAGGGATGTTGCTATGCTCTGACAAAGATATTGCAGCCTTCTCATTGGCCCACAAGCAAAAAGCAGTAGAACTGATGGGAAAAAAAATATAGAATATTCACGATTACGAATATATAGCACTATATTCTAGATTTTCCCAAATTCTCAAAGTGCCGATATTCGCGATAAACATTTGTGATTAGAATATTCACGCTCAACAATAATGAATAAGTGATGTTTAATAATAAGAGAGCTAGGAACTGTGAGATTGCATGAATTGCTGTGTCCCACCCTAGACTATATAAGAAGAGTCAACAGAAGCTCTCAATATTTCAAGGTCTCATTGACCCATGGGATGCATAATACAAAGGCATGCAAAGTTATTTCATAGGCTTTTATAGCATAGTGAAAATACCACTTTTTGATTAAGTAATACGAGACATAGGAAACAAAATAGCAGCTGAGAGCACATAATTATCCAATGTATAGAAGAAAATGGAACATCATTGCTCAAGTATATCTATAGGAGAAAGAAACAAGAGAACTAAAGCTCATAGACGTCCAATAATGAAAAATAGTGTACTTTATTGGTTACAAAAATCAATGGATAATAAATACAAAAAAAAGGAGGATAAGGAGCAAAAAACACCATCCCAGCATTACAGAGTCTAAATGTATAACATCACATTGACATGCACAATAATTAATAGAAGCGAGTCCTAGTGTAGAAACATCATAGCAAAATTGCTAAATAGTATAACTATCGCCGGTAGTATCCCCAAAGGGTGTTATACAAAAACACGCAGCAGAAAGCTGCTATATAAACCCACTAAAGCCATATCCTGACTATATATGACAGATCTGAGTACCTGGGAAGGCGTTACCCCGACGCGCGTTTCGGCGTACCTTCGTCAGGGGGTAACGCCATCACTGTGGGGATTACTATTTAAACTGCCCTTAGCCAATCCACGCTTTAATAATGATTTCCCTAACCTGAACATCCGTGGGCGCGTCGAGCGCGGCAGCCGAAGCTCCGTGATCCCGCCCCCGGGCGTCACGCCATGATGCGGCGGGCCACATGACAGAATCACGTGATGCGCCGAGCCGGCGTAGAGACGCCCAGGGGCAGGACACAGAGCGCAGCCCCGCAATTCCGCACGCACCATGTCAGGTGGGGAAATCTGGGACAAGAATGTGTCTTCTCCCAAAGAGAAGATGTGGCATGTACATATAAAAACAATATATAGATGATCATAAACCATATTAACCAGGAAGCGGCTCTGTCTGCAGATATCGTAGAGTTATTATATAATACACAGGTACAATGTGCAAAAATCAGTTCTACAGGGATCAAATGGACTGTAGCATTATTTAATATTAATATACAGATCCACCTATTCAGTGTCAGTAATACAATGATGAATTTATATCTATAGGAGGCCTAGTAATGGAGGCCTAGTTGACTTTATGTGCACTGTATTGTAAAGAGTGGTCTACAGAAAATATATAAGGTGTAAACTACAGTAACTAAGCATGGGTTTGATTAGTTTAATTTTGGGAAATTATGCATCAGTTTTTTCTCCTTCTTTCTAATTATACTTATTTACTGTTTAAGCATTAAGGCTGTTCTCATTATTAAACTTCTAAATAACATGTTGTTTTGTCGGTATACAGATAATTACAAGGGAGCGAGAGTACAGAAGTAACAAATCAGAAATTGTAGAATGTGTGAATATATTAAACAAAATGCAGATTTGTGCATCAAAAAGTAAATGATGGAACAAAGGGAAAGTGCTGCCAACAGATGTTTCCCATGCAGCCACTTTCTTACAGCACAGTGCAGTTCAAACAAAACACTGGTGTGAACGGATTAAATTAATTGCTGTAAAAGTTGTACTCCCCATAATTAGAGTATTCAGCCAAGATACCGAGAATATTCATTGCATGAATGTACCATGTTCAAACTATGCCACTGAGCTAACATATCTTTACAACTCCGCTAAGATGCTTAAAACAGAGCAACTATAAAAACATAAAAAATACAAAAATGCAAATCACCCCCTTTTCCCCCAAATCAAATTTAAAATAAAGTAAAAAAAATTAACATCATGGGCATCTCCACGTGTTAACACGCCCATACTATTAAAATATTTTTAAAAAAATCTATCCCATACGATGAATGGTGTATTGGAAAAAAATAAATACAAATGGCCGATTTGCCATTTTTTCATCACACTTCCCAAAAAAATTACAGGTAGTCCCGCAAAAAATGAGCCCTCACATATCTCAGTAGACAATACTATAAAACGTTATGGGGTCAGAATACGGTATATACAAGAAAAAAATATTTTTTTATTATCGCATATTAATGCGTAAAACTCTAGCCAAATTTCCATTTCCAATTCACAGAACATTGTTTGCAATATTAAATGATGTCATTAGAAAGTACAATTTGTCCTGCAAAAAACAAGCGTTCATACTGCTATGTGAACGGAAAACTAAAGAAAGGATTAAACTGTCATCAACATAAAATGTAGTGCAATCTGCAGGCAGCATGTTAAAGCACATGAGAAGCTAAGCTGACTGCTATATACCTTTATGATAAAAAAAATTCAGTTAAACATGTAATTTACATATTTAAAATTCAGCTTTTTCTGAATTTAAGACCTCCCGCGTACATAAGGATCAGTGACTGTGTATACACACTTACACAGAGAATGCTATCAATCACTGATAACACTTCCCTATGTACAGCTATCAATGACTGACAGCTATCTATGTATACACACTTACACAGAGAATGCTATCAATCACTGATAACACCTCCCCGTGTATAGCTGTCAATGACTGACAGCTATCTATATACACACTTAAATCAATCACTGATAACACTTCCCTTTTGTACAGCTATCAGTGACTGACAGTTATTTATTTATATACACTTACACAGGGGATACTATCACTCATAATAACAACTCCCTCGTGTACAATTATCTGTGACTGGCGGTTATCTCTGTATACACACAGAAAAAATGCTATAAATCAATGATAACACCTCACTCTTATACAACTCAGTGACTGAAAGATATCTATGTATACACACACTTACACAGATAATCTGATCAATCACTGATAACACCTCCTCTGTGTACAACTATCAGTGACTGAAAGCTATACCTGTATACACATTATACAGAGAATGCTATCAATCACTGATAACACCTCCCCTATGTACAACTATCAGTGATTGACAGCTATACCTCTATACACACTTACTCAGAGAATGCTACTAATCACTGATAATACCTCCCCTGTGTACAACTATCAGTGACTGACAGATATCTATGTATACGCATTTACAAAGAGACTGTTATCAATTACTGATATCCCCTCACCTATGTACAGTTATCAGTGACTGACAGCTATCTATGTATATACACTTACAAAGAGAAAGCTATAAATCACTGCTAACACCTCCCCAGGTACAGGTATCAGTGATGGACAGCTATCTACAGTCAGGTCCATAAATATTGGGACATTGACACAATTCTAACATTTTTGGCTCTATACACCACCACAATGGATTTGAAATGAAACGAACAAGATGTGCTTTAACTGCAGACTGTCAGCTTTAATTTGAGGGTATTTACATCCAAATCAGGTGAACGGTGTAGGAATTACAACATTTTGCGTATGTGCCTCCCACTTGTTAAGGGACCAAAAGTAATGGGACAATTCTCAGCTGTTCCATGGCCAGGTGTGTGTTATTCCATCATTATCCCAATTACAATGAGCACATAAAAGCTCCAGAGTTCATTCCAAGTGTGCTATTTGCATTTTGAATCTGTTGCTGTCAACTCTCAAGATGGGATCCAAAGAGCTGTCACTATCAGTGAAGCAAGCCATCATTAGGCTGAAAAGAAACAACACAACCCCATCAAAGAGAAAGCAAAAACATTAGGCGTGGCCAAAACAACTGTTTGGAACATCCTTAAAAAAAGGAACGCACCGGTGAGCTCAGCAACACCAAAAGACACGGAAGACCACGGAAAACAACTGTGGTGGATGAGTGATGGGAAGAGAAGAGTATGGAGAAGGAAAGGAACTGCTCATGATCCTAAGAATACTACTTCATCAGTGAAGCATGGTGGTGGTAGTGTCATGGCGTGGGCATGTATGGCTGCCAATGGAACTGTTACTCTTGTATTTATTGATGATGTGACTGCTGACAAAAGCAGCAGGATGAATTCTGAAGTGTTTCAGGCAATATTATCTGCTAATATTAAGCCAAATGCTTCAGAACTCATTGGACGGCGCTTCACAGTGCGGATGGACAATGACCCAAAGCATACTGCAAAAGCAACCAAAGAGTTTTTTAAGGGAAAGAATTGGAATGTTATGCAATGGCCAAGTCAATCACCTGACCTGAATCTGATTGAGCATGCATTTCACTTGCTGCAGACAAAACTGAAGGGAAAATGCCCCAAGAACAAGCAGGAACTGAAGATAGTTGCAGTAGAGGCCTGGCAGAGCATCACCAGGGATGAAACCCAGCGTAAATGCCCTCAAATTAAAGCTGACAGTCTGCAGTTAAAGCACATCTTGTTCGTTTCATTTCAAATCCATTGTGGTGGTGTATAGAGCCAAAAATGTTAGAATTGTGTCGTTGTCCCAATATTTATGGACCTGACTGTATGTATACACACTTACACAGAGAATGCTATCAATCACTGATAACACCTCCCCTGTGTACAACTATCAGTATTAAGAGCAGGCTTCGTTCCGCTGTAGAACAAAAAAATGGCGCACCATAGGGTAATAAGGTTTAAAATAGATACAAAGTAGTATCTCCAATAAATGGAGGCTCACCTGGTAGAGTTGTGCTAGTTTAGGCACAACTCTAATGTAGACATGTATCAAGTTGGCATAAGCCCCTCACAACGGATGGTATGCAGCCCGGGATGTTCCCTGAATCATCATACTTACGTTTCACCTAGAATCAGAGATCGCATCGCTGTGAAGGTTGATCCTATGAATAGGGACTCTAAGAGGACTGATTAAAAGCAATTTTGCTAGTCAGTTAACAATTTCCCCCTTCTGTTTGCTGAGCTCTGAGAGCTCACCCAGTACCGCCCACTGACCCGCCCCCTTCCCGCACCCCTCTGTTTTTGGCGGTTTTTTACATTGTATTTAAATGTATGTAATTTTACTTTTGTGTATGCAAGTCAATTGTACCTGAAGAAAGGGTAAATCCCCGAAACACGTTGTACCGCTTGCTTAGATAAAAAGAACCCTCATCATTCCAACCACTGGGTGGTTTTTGCGCCGTTGGATATTCCTTTCTTATATTGTACAACTATCAGTGACTGACAGCTATCTCTATATACACACTTACAAAGAGACTGTTATCAATCACTGATAACACCTCCCTTGTGTACAGCTATCAGTGACTAGAAATGAACGAATCAAATCCCACAAAGTGGAATTCAATCCGAATTTTTGGATAAATTCGATTCGCCTAGAAGCCGAATTGCCGCATCCTTAGTGTCAGCGAATCGATTTAACCTGAATAGTATAAAAAAAACTCAAAAATTCTAACCTACCTCCTCCATGTGCTCGTGACGGGCCGCCAGCCTCTATATTGCTTGAAGTTCTCGGCCGAAATCCCGTGCGGCGTGAGATAGATTACCATGCCAGTCGGTGTGATGTAATCTCGCGAGACACACAGGATTTCGGTAGAGATCTTCAAGCAAGATGATGGCAGCCAGCCTGTTGCGAGCAAATGGAGGCAGTAAGTTTTATATATTTTTTCTTTTATTGTTAATTTTACACTCAGATGCCGCGATCATGTATGAACGTGGCATCTGAGGGGTACAATGACGGGGGCGGCGCTATCGCAGCTCCCTGACATTGCACCAGCTACTTACAAAAAAATGCGCTTCGTGACAAAGTAATTTGTCACAAAGCTAATTTTTTGGTGAAATTAGGCGAATCAGCTGATTCGAACTTTTAAGAAATTCGCTCATCTCCATCAGTGACTGACAGCTATCTCTGTATACACACTTACACAAAGAATGCTATCAATTACAGTTAACACCTCCTTCTGTACAACGGCCAGTGACTGACAGCTATCTATGTATACCCACTTACACAGAGAATGCTATCTATCACTGATAACACCTCCCCTGTGTACAGCTACCAGAGACTGACAGCTATCTCTGTATACACACTTACACGGAGAATGCTATCTACCACTGATAACACTTCCCCTGTGTACAACTATTAGTGATTGACAGCTATTTATGTATACACACATACACAGAGAATGCTATGAATCACTGATAATACCTCCCCAATGTACAACCATCAGTGACTATCAGCTATCTACGAATACACACTTTCATGCTGACTACTATGAATCACTGATAACACCTCTCCTGGTATAAATGTCAAGCTTTACTGAATCTTTACCCAAAAAATGCAATATCAACCTGCTCGGCTTCCACTGCTCTATAACATGCTACATGCAGTTTGCATTGCATTTTGTGGTGACAGGTCATCTTTAAAGTGCTATCTAAATCACATTTCTATTGAAAATACATTTTAGGTCTTTACTTAAACCAGGATGTCTGACCTGTTGTAGTAAAATTATTTAAAGGGATCAGAAAAAGGAGACTGTGTCAGAAATAGTGTTGATCAAGCACCAAAGTGCTCGGGTGTTTGGGTGCTCAGGTCAAACACTGAATATAGGTGGAAGTGGTCGAGAAGGCGGAGGAGGAGAAGTGGGAGTTGAAGCCACTAACGTAGGTGGTGGCGGAGACCCTGATGAAATTAGGGCCCGCAATCCTTGGTGTCGGTAGCACCTGTGCCATCCCAGGGTATGACTCGCTCCTGGCCTCCACAATGTTTACCTAGTGTGCCATCAGGGAAATGTAGCGTCCCTGCCCAAAAGCACTTTTCAATGTGTCAGTGGTTAAGTGGCCTTCCCAGTAACTGCGTTGGTCAGGGCACGGGTGATGTTAAGGGACACATGCTGGAGTAAGGCGGGGACGGCACACCATGAAAAATATTGGCGGCTGGGGACTTCGTAACAAGGGACGGCTGCCGACATCAGCTGTGGAAGGCCTAAATGGCAACATTTCCAGGGCCAGCAATTTGGAAAGTTGCGCATTTAGTGCTATGGCCTGTGGGTGGATGGCTGGGTATTTGCGCTTGCGTTCAAATGCCTGCGGTAAGGACATTTGTACGCTGCGCTGGGGCACGGAAGTGGATGTAGTCGCTGATGATGCTTGCGAAGATCCAGGTGCAGGGCAGGAGGCATCCGGGCCTGTGCCTTCGACAGTGGATTGGCCAGCACGTAACACAGGAAAGAGGAGGCAGTGGTGTGACCCGCAGACACAGATTATGGACCCAGGCGTTCGGCCCACCTATTACGGTGCTTTGATGCCATGTGGAGGATCATGCTGGTGGTGGTGAGGTTGCTAGTGTTCATGCCCCTGCTCATTTTTGTATGGCACAGGTTGCAAATTACAATTCTTTTGTCATCCGCACTTTCCTCAAAAAAGCGCCAGACTGCGGAACACCTACCTTTTGTCAAGAGAGATTGCCGCAAGGGTGTGCTCCGGGGAACAGTTGCGTCCCTGTTTGGTGTGTCCCGCCTTCTCCTATTTGCCACCCTACTAACTTTTCCAGCCTGTTGCAGTGCTGTGGATCCCTCCCCCTCTGTACTGCTGTCCTCGCTCGGCTTGCCACCTTCCCAGGTTGGGTCAGTGACTTCATCGCCCACCACCTCCTCTTCCACTTCCTCACTCTGCTCATCCTCCTGACTTGTTGACCTAACAACAACCTCAGTTATTGACAACTGTGTCTCATCCTCAGCATCCACCTCTTGAGACACTAATTGCCATTGACTTATTGGCAACTGTGTCTCATTATCATCATTATCTACCTCATGAAACACTAATTGCCGTTCCCTACCGTCATCTTCTTGTGACTGTGGATGCTCAAGAGTTTGGGAATTAGGGCACAAGATCTCATGTCCCTCTTCAAGCGGGCTTGTTGAGAGGCCCAAATGAAGGAATGGCGCTGAAAAGAGCTTCTTGGAATATCCGATTGTGGGATCACTTGTTTGACAAGACTCCATGGTAAGGATTGTGTGGACCAGACTCTTGTCTACTGAGAGTGGACTTGGTGGAAGACAGGGTGGTGCTTAACTGACTGGAAGCATTATCTTCTGCAATCCAACCGACCACCTGGTCGCACTGGTCTGACTTTGAGAGCATTGTCCTACACCGCCCTGCAAACTGGGACATGAAGCTAGGTATAGTGGATGATTGTTTTTCTTGTGCTCAGGCAGCAGGCACAGTTTCAACGTTCCCAGGGCCACTGCCTGTTCGTGCACCATCAGCATCACGGCCACTTCCCTGTCCCTTACTGCTTGCATTCTTCATATTGAATGTTATATTTGCTTGAAAGTATGTCTCAGGTACAGTAGCGTAGGATTTGTAAGTGTATGCTCAAAAAAATTAAAAAAGGTATTTGGGATGTGGAAACGTTACACAGGAGAAATACCGCAGATAATTTCGCTGATGTCACCAGCGGCTAATAAAAAATTACAGGGAATGTCACAGGTATTTGGGATTTGGAATCGTCACACAGGATAAATACCACAGATAATGTCAATGCTGTCACCAGCGGCTAATAAAAAATTACAGGGAATATCATAGGTATTTGGAATGTGGAAACGTTACACAGGATAAATACCACAGATAATGTCGCTGATGTCACCAGCGGCTAATAATAAATTACAGGGAATGTCATAGGTATTTGGGATGTGAAAACATCACACAGAAGATATACCGCAGATAATGTCAATGCTGTCAAAAGCGGCTAATTAAAAATTAAAGGGAATGTCACAGGTATTTGGGATATGGAAACGTTACAGAGGAGAAATACCGCAGATAATGTCGCTGATGTCACCAGCGGCTAATAAAAAATTACAGGGAATGTCATAGGTATTTGGGATGTGGAAATGTTACACAGGAGAAATACCGCAGATAATGTCGCTGATGTCAGCAGTGGCTAATATACAATTACAGGGAATATCATAGGTATTTGGAATGTGGAAACGTTACACAGGATAAATACCACAGATAATGTCGCTGATGTCACCAGCGGCTAATAAAAAATTACAGGGAATGTCATAGGTATTTGGGCTGTGAAAACATCACACAGAAGATATACTGCAGATAATGTCAATGCTGTCACCAGCGGCTAATTAAAAATTAAAGGGAATGTCACAGGTACTTGGGATATGGAAACGTTACAGAGGAGAAATACCGCAGATAATGTCGCTGATGTCACCAGTGGCTAATAAAAAATTACAGGGAATGTCATAGGATTTTGGGATGTGGAAACGTTACACAGGAGAAATACCGCAGACAATGTCGCTGATGTCACCAGCGGCTAATAAAAAATTATAGGGAATTTCACAGGTATTTGGGATGTGGAAACGTTACACAGGAGAAATACTGCAGATAATGTCGCTGATGTCAGCAGCGGCTAATATAAAATTACAGGGAATGTCACAGGTATTTGGTATGTGGAAATGTTACACAGGAGAAATACTGCAGATAATGTCGCTGATGTCAGCAGCAGCTAATATAAAATTACACGGAATATCATAGGTATTTTGGATGTGGAAACGTTACACAGGAGAAATACTGCAGATAATGTCGCTGATGTCACCAGCGGCTAATAAAAAATTGAAGGGAATGTCACAGGTAGTTGGGATGTGGAAATGTTACACAGGATATGAACCCCAGTTAATGTCACTTTCCGCAGCGGACACCGTCTACGGAAAAAGTACACTGGATGTCACTGATATTTTTTGGATGTGCACACATTACGCAGGAGATGTAGCACAGCTATTGTTACTGTCCGCAGGGGAAACCATCTACGGAAAAAGTACAGTGGATGTGGGGGGGCGGAGCTTGCGCTGGACTGTGATGGCCGCATAGTCAGGAGTTCTCCGCACTTGATCCTCTAAAGCACCAGCATACACAAGCTGACGGACGACAGCATGGTCAAAATCGGGCACCCTAGAGCCGGTGACACTTCCGGAGCCAGCAGGCAACCGAATAATAGTGGAGACATGGACAAATTTATAAAAAAAAGCGTCAGTCACCCTGGTAGCTCGAGAGGGCAAGATGGCGCCAAACCCGCCACATAAGGTGAGCGAGCGCGCAGCCGACATATCTGAAGGGGAGAGTGATGCAGAGGACTCCCATGGCAAAACGGCGCTTCCTATCACCCGCCGCTTCTTGAAACAATCGCTGAATAAAGCAATGGAACAGATTCTAAGCGAGCTCACGGCCATGCGCCATAATATGCACCATATCGTGATTGCGTAGTCACTTTAGAAGCGCGACAGGCTGCAGTAATTGACCACCAAGCAGCAACCGCGTCCTCCCTGCAAAAATGCTGCACTTACCTCAACGACCTCCATAACGCTCTGGAGGATCAAGAGAACAGGGGACGCAGGAACAACCTGCGATTTAGGGGGATACCGGAAACGGTAGCTGCGGCTGACATACCTGGGACTGTGATCGCAATATGCTGCTCCCTGCTAGGCCCAGACGACCAAGCCGACATCGTCATTGAGCGTGCTCACAGAGCACTAAGACCTAAGCCTAAGGTGTCGGAACCGCCTAGAGATGTAATCGGCAGGTTCCTAAATTTTCAAGTTAAAACTGCAGTCCTGGAAGCCGCAAGGAGCCATGAAGATCTGACATACGAAGATGCAAACATCACGATCTATCAAGACCTGGCCCCGTCGACTTTGAAAAAACATAGATCCCTGAAGCCCCTGACGGACTGCCTCAGGACAAACAAGATCCCGTATAGATGGACCTTTCCCTAATATAAACACCTTTGCTGACCTAATGGGAGCCTACGATCATCTTCAGATTCCACCTCTGGACATCATGAACTGGGAACTACAGTACAGACCAAAAGTTTGGACACACCTTCTCATTCAAAGAGTTTTCTTTATTTTCATGACTATGAAGGCATTAAAACTATGAATTAACACATGTGGAATTATATACAGTACATAACAAACAAGTGTGAAACAACTGAAAATATGTCATATTCTAGGTTCTTCAAAGTAGCCACCTTTTGCTTTGATTACTGCTTTGTAAACTCTTGGCATTCTCTTGATGAGCTTCAAGAGGTAGTCCCCTGAAATGGTCTTCCAACAGTCTTGAAGGAGTTCCCAGAGATACTTAGCACTTGTTGGCCCTTTTGCCTTCACTCTGCGGTCCAGCTCACCCCAAACCATCTCGATTGGGTTCAGGTCGGTGACTGTGGAGGCCAGGTCATCTGGCGCAGCACCCTATCACTCTCCTTCATGGTCAAATAGCCCTTACTTTCAAAGTTTTCCCAATTTTTCGGCTGACTGACTGACCTTCAGTTCTTAAAGTAATGATGGCCACTCGTTTTTCTTTACTTAGCTGCTTTTTTCTTGCCATAATACAAATTCTAACAGTCTATTTAGTAAGACTATCAGCTGTGTATCCACCTGACTTCTCCTCAATGCAACTGATGGTCTCAACCCCATTTATAAGGCAAGAAATCCCACTTATTAAACCTGACAGGGCACACCTGTGAAGTGAAAACCATTTCAGGGGACTACCTCTTGAAGCTCATCAAGAGAATGCCAAGAGTGTGCAAAGCAGTATTCAAAGCAAAAGGTGGCTACTTTGAAGAACCTAGAATATGACATATTTTCAGTTGTTTCACACTTGTTTGTTATGTATATAATTCCACATGTGTTAATTCATAGTTTTGATGCCTTCAGTGTGAATCTACAATTTTCATAGTCATGAAAATAAAGAAAACTCTTTGAATGAGAAGGTGTGTCCAAACTTTTGGTCTGTACTGTATATCAAGATCTCACAGAGCTGCCAGAAGTGCCGAAGTCCTTATCTCTCACTCTGACTTTCCTCTCCAACCCATACCTTCCTTCTCTGATGCCAGATACTTGCTATTAGGTTCTGCCCAAACCCCTTCCCATCCTGCCCACACCATACCTAAGCTTTTCCTCCCCCCCCCTCTCTCTAAAGCTTCTTAATATGTCTGTCATCAGACCTCACCCCTGAGGCTTCCACCTAGTGCTTAGAGGATCGCAATAGGGTTGATTAACCATTTCCCCCCTTGTGACCCTCATACCCAACATTGGTTTAACCCACCTCAATGGGTACTGTTACCCAAAAGTTTACAACCATGTTATTTATTGTTTTGTTTACTTTGTTATTAAGGTACTTGCATCCTTCATCCTATAGACCCTGAAGTTACAGGGGGCCCCTCTGAAGCTCATCCTACTCGTCCGGATCCCTCACATTGCCCACAGCAATACTACGTTCTCCTGGAGAAGGGATGTCCCTCAGCAAGGTAACACCCACCACATCAAACACAATGGCTGACCTGTCATTTGCGTCCTACAATGTCAAAGGCTTTAATTCTCCCTCTAAAAGGAGTCAGGTTTTCTCATTGTTAGGCCTCATGCACACGACAGTATTTTTTCATGTCCGCAAAACGGGGTTCCGTTGGTCCGTGATCCGTGACAGTTTTTTCGTCCGTGGGTTTTCCTTGATTTTTGGAGGATCCACGGACATGAAAAAAAAGTCGTTTTGGTGTCCGCCTGGCCGTGCGGAGCCAAACGGATCCGTCCTGACTTACAATGCAAGTCAATGGGGACGGATCCGTTTGACGTTGACACAATATGGTGCAATTGCAAACGGATCCGTCCCCCATTGACTTTCAATGTAAAGTCAGGAGTTAATATACCATAGGATCAGAGTTTTCTCCAATCCGATGGTATATTTTAACTTGAAGCGTCCCCATCACCATGGGAACGCCTCTATGTTAGAATATACCATCGGATTTGAGTTACATCGTGAAACTCATATCCGACAGTATATTCTAACACAGAGGCGTTCCCATGGTGATGGGGACGCTTCAAGTTAGAATATACTACGAACTGTGTACATGACTGCCCCCTGCTCTCTTACAGGGGGCTGTGATCAGCACAATTAACCCCTCAGGTGCCGCACCTGAAGGGGTTAATTGTGCGTATCATAGCCCCCTGTAAGATGGGAGTATGGGAGCTTACCTAAAAAAAGAAAGAAATAAAAAGCTTGATTCCCTATGCCAAAAAATACAATCCCTGGAATCCTTACATAAACGTTCATTCTCTGATTCACAACTTCAAGAACTATCTATGCAGCTAAATTTTTCCTGAACTCGCAACATAAATTCTTCGCACACGGAGATAAAGCATCTAGATTTATGATGCGTAGAGTAAAAAATAGAAGATCGACAAACTATATTCACCAAATAGAATCCCCCCAGGGAACCCCCCTTTACTCCTCCAAAGCCATAGGTGCACAATTTCGGGAGTTCTATGAAGCTTTATATAACCTGCCCCCACGCTTACTCCAGAGGCCCAATCATCCCTTCTCTCTTCCTTCCTAGACTCTCTTCCAATACCAACCATCACTGAAGACCAGAAACAAAAACTTGCATCCCCATTCACTTTGGGAGAACTCTCAGCTGCCCTAAAACAAATTCCCTCGGGAAAAAGCCCAGGTCCAGATGGCCTCCCAGTTCTATATTATAGAACCTATCAACAATGCCTACTTCCCCATTTGCTCTCGGTTTGCAATCTAGCTTTACAAGGGAGGAGGCTCTCTAGAGATATGACAATGGCTCATATTACCTTAATCCCCAAGGAAGGGAAAGATCCTAAACAATGCGCCAATTATAGACCCATCTCCCTTCTCAACATTGACCTTAAATTATTGGCAAAATAGCTAGAAAATCGACTCTCTGCCCTTTTGCCCCTGGTGGTGCACGGGGATCAGGTAGGCTTTGTCAAGCGTAGAGAGGGCAGAGACAATACGACCAGAGTTCTAAATATAGTGCAATTTTCTAATATTCGATCCAGACCTCTTCTCCTGTTGAGCACGGACGCAGAAAAGGCATTCGACAGAATTAATTGGTCGTTTCTGCGACACATCCTATACAGATTTGGCCTACCTGATCCCTTTGTACAGGCCACATTTGCAATGTATGTTCAGGCCTCAGCCTCAGTCTTGATCAATGGCGACCTCTCTGATCCCTTTAGCATTCAGAATGGTACCCTCTCTCTCCCCTGCTCTTTGTCCTAGCTCTAGAGCCCCTTCTCCTCAAACTGAGAGCTGATTCGGGAATCAGAGGAGTAGCACTGGGAGGAACGGATCATAAAATAGCTGCTTTTGCGGTTGATATCATGATTATGACCTCTAACCCAAAAAATTCATTCCCTGCGATTCAGAAACATTTAGATATATACAGTTCTCTTTCCAGCTTCAAAATTAATAAGCAAAAGTCACTTGTGATTTGTTTTGGGATTCCTTAAACAACACAGAGAAACTTAAAAAAGGACTCCCCATTTAACTGGTCCTCCCCTTATTTAACATACTTAGGGATTAAAATCAGCCCCAACACCTTAGAACTTTTTTCACTCAACTACGCCCCACTATTAAAAGACATTTCCTCCAGCATAGACAAATTGGATATTCCTACTATCTCCTGGTTTGGCCGCAAAAACCTTCTTACATCTTTAATACTCCCCCGCCTTACATATCTACAACAAGTCCTGGGAAGAAACCCAGATTATCTTACGATCTCCTCTCACGTCCCAAGTATACTGGAGGAATTGCCTTGCCTGAGATGTATGGCAAAGCAGTTCTCTTGTCTAGAATAATAGATTGGCTTAGACCTTCCAATCCTAAATCATGGGTCGCAATAGAACAGGAACTTTTAAACAAATATTTAAGGTCCCTCTTACTGGGCAACAACAGCATATGTAACATCCCATCCTCGCCATATCCAATTATTCAAGCTACTCTCAATATGTGGAAATGGTTTCAATCTTCTCACTGCTCAATACCCTTCCCATCTCCCCTTCTCTCGATCAGAGACATCTTAGAGACAGCCCTGCCTGCTGTAATTGATTGTACCCCACGTGATCTGAGAGACTCACCTACCCCGGTCCTCTCATTCTTTGGTCCAGATGGTTCTCTACTCCAAATTAAGGAATTTCAAAAAGTTTTCACTGCCAGTCACCTACATCTATCTTCCACGTCATATCTACATGCCTTCATCTCTCAGCACATATCGATGAGCGACCTTTACCGCCCTCTACTATGGTCTGAGTCACTTATCTCTAGCCCTATCCCCCCGAAAAAACTAATCTCGCAACTTTACAAAAGACTAAACACTCCCCCCTTACTTACTAAACCAGCCTTTGTTTCGACAGTGGGAGAGAGACCTGGGACAGTAATTCCCCTTCATATCATTGCCAAACATATTATCCTCCTCACATAAATCATCCAGATGTGTCCGCATACAGGAGAACGGATATAAAATCCTAACCAGATGGTATAAAACACCAGATATAACATCATTGTATTCAGCAACAGCCTCAGACAGATGCTGGAGGTGCTTTGATAGTAGAGGAACCTTTTTCCACATTTGGTGGGACTGCCCAATCATAAAGGTCTGGTGGAAAGAAATCTTCCAGATTAGTAATCAAGTATGTCAGACTAAGGTGCAAATGTCCGCTTGTAAAGCCTTACTTAACCTTGATGACGATGCTACAATACATCCCATGTCCTTCCTTTTTAGACAATTATTGATAGCAGCTCGTCTATTGATACCCAAATATTGGCTATCTACTACCCCTCCCCCCATGGAACAATGGAAACTGAAGGTGGACTGGGTTTTCCGTTTTGAGGAACTTTCCTCGTGGGAAGCTCGGAACCATCAAAAGTTCCGCCGTCAGTGGCACTTATAGCAAAAGTTTAGACACCCTTGCTACTCATAGGGCTCATGTGCCCTCCTCCCAGATATGAAAGATATTTATTTACGTTGGGTACGCCCAGACAGATACTAGATACATTGCCAACCTTCAACCAAGTTTTTCCCCAGCAATTTTCTGACATATTATAACCCACTTACTGCTGTATTCGGCTAACTTGACTCTTTTACAAAATGTAATGTGTTTGAAGAGTATTGTCATTGGAAAATAATGTCACTTGTCCTTTCTGATGTGATATGAGCTGTAAAAATCTATTTATTCGCATAACGCCTTGCTTGGCGTATCAGAGTCTATACATGTACCTTGTTTTGTTAAATAAAAAAATTTATAAATAAAAAAAAATAAAAAAAAAGTACAGTGGATGTCACAGATATTTTTGGGATGCGCACACGTTACACAGGAAATGTAGCGCAGATAATGTCGCTGTCTGCAGCGGCCTAACTATTGCAGGATGCGCTAAAAATAGATATTGCTGCCACACACATTAGTCCTTAAAAGGACTTTTGGATCTGTAAAGTTTTAGCAATTTAGCGCAGGTTGTGGGTTGCGCTAAAAATATATATTGCTGCTGCCACACACAACAATAGTCCTTAAAAGGACTTTTGGGTCTCTGTCGGAAAACATTTTTTTTCACTCCCTACACTATCTTTCCCTTCTTTAGCACAGCTCTCCCTGACTAACACTGAGCCGAACACGTGTCATTGGGTGCTATATAGCACATGATGACGCTTTCCGGCCAGCCAATCACTGTAATGCCAGTAACCAACATGGCTACGACATTACAGTGAAGGGCAGTACTTACCTGCACGTTTATTGGCTGCGTAGCAGGCAATAAACGTGCGTGGAGGAGTCTCGTGCAATGTGCTTGAGCACTTGCGGTATTCGGCCGAATACCGCCATGTGCCGAGCATCGAGATGCTCGAGCCGAACTGGTGTTCGGCTAAGCATGCTCAATCAACACTAGTCATAAACTATTATCATTCCAGTATAGCAAAGGTAAAGAAAGATGTATGGCGTTAAACAGATAAAATCTATTTTATGAGGAGTTATTAAGGAGTTAAGTAAAGATGTATGGAGCCTTTTCTAGGTGGTGGTCTAATGCACAGATCCCTTTGAATGCCTGGATGGTCACTCAGCTCAATCCTACCTTGATTCCTTGTTTTTTTTTAGCTTGGGAAGCAATTTTTTTTTTCTTTACTTTACATGCTTGTGCTCATATTAGAATTAAAATCTTCTGTCATTTATTTTTTACTGTAAGACAAAAGCTTTACTACTGAAGATTTCCATTAACAGTCATTTATGTGTCATTGACAATGCTAAATTTTAAAAGTATTGCATGAGAGTTAAATTGATCCTACTATTGCAGCCAATTCTGTTTTAAATTAGCAGCAAGTTTTTTTTCTTTCTTTTTCCTTCTTTTCATTCCCCTTGTGTTATTAATTTCTTTTAAGAGTACAAAAATAATGGTCTTTTTTACAGACTTATCTGATTTGCAATTTCTATCTGAAACTGTTGCCTGTTGAACTGCTGAGAAATTTATATCTAAGGTCAGTTTCACCTCAATCAATAGAAATCTATCTTTTGGCCTAATCTAAAATCAATAGCCTCTAGAGAATTACCGTCCCTTCTGCCTCTGAAAGCATGTAGGATTTAGAATATTATCTTTGTAAAACTGAAGCATTTGTGTTATCTGATGCTTGTTCTAAAAGGCTTAAGTCAATTATATGTTTTCAGTGAAAAGTCTGAAGGGCTGGTTCATTACACAGACAATAATTAATCCAAATGATATGTTTACATAACAAATGTCTGATATTTTACACGAATAGTGGAAATTAAATAGAGCATAACCACTAATGTATTTTGTAAACCACTTATTACTTAACAATGTGTAACAACCGTGTTGACCAACTCTATGGTCTTTTGTCTACCAAAGATGCTTAAATGGCAATTATACTGCACTTGTCTGGTTGCTAGTGCCTACCTCAATCCTTCAGGGTAAGAACACAAATAAAAACTGTAAAGTATCGTAATATTCATTGCTCAAGTAAATATGCAGTTGTAATGCAACAGTAATGTGGGACCACTTATACTATGCCTTTTTTTTTCTTAGTCCGCCAAGCTTTTTACTATTGAAGGGGTTATCTAACTACGAAACCTTATAATTCCTCATTAAGAAATTCTGAGTAATAGGTAGAGGTCTCGTGTTTGAAACTCTCATTTCTTGACCAGTTTTGAGAACATGCCTATTGCTACCCTGCTTTATGCAGACAGCCCACTGATTTGCGAGATAGCTTTGGTAAAGGAAATGTGTCATCAGAAAAAATGACATATTGTTTAAATCACGTTTTTATGTTTAACATAGTTTTAAATAATTTTTAATGATGTTATGTTTAATTTTCCATGTCGATATCTATATCCTAATGCTGCAGCTTTCACACTGGCCACTAAGCCTTATAAAAGGCGCTGCTTCTTGGTCTGTACAGATCACTTTACTGCAGTTACCTGCTTATCTGTCCTTCTCCTCTGTGTATAGATAAGACAAAATCCACTATTTACAATAATTGATTGTCAAATCTTATCTATTCTTTCCTTGTACAATGACCTCTGCACAGGTCACAGAGCATGTCTAGAAAACTCTCCCATAGAAGACAATGATGTCCACTCCAGACCATTGTGTCTGTGGCCCATGGGGCTGCCGTAAAGCATTTTTTCAATGCTTTCTGAATTCTGTTATGAACAGCTCAGGCAAGATGGCTGCCCCCATAACCATGTTCAGAAAATAGAATAAATAAATCTGCAATCACAAAATAAAAACAGATTAGAAAAAAGGATATCTGCTGCTATCTGAATTTAACTGTCAGATACAATTTCCAGTGACACATTTCCTTTGAGTCTAATTTCATATGTCTGTAGCAGTTCAGGTAAACTGAATTGTTACTGCCAGATTTCCTGGCAACTAAACCATGGGAGTTACAGCTGATGGACAACTTGTGACCTGCTTAATGCCAAGAGACAAGTAGGAGTTGTCCAAAGTTGAGAACTCAATTACCCAAGAGTGTGCAATCTTGTTGACATCTACTGTAATATTGCAGAAAGTTGACTTTGTTCTGGTCCTCAGCTGTGTCATGTGACACACACTGACTCTCCAACTGACACAGCATCTAATGTGTGGACATGAAGTAGGTTTCTCTGTTCATTCCTATGAGTCTGACACCGAGGCTTAACTACAATTTTTTTTAGGTCAAATAATATTTTTTGTGGGAGTGCTTCTTTAAGATCTAAATCCATGGTTTATGTGTTTAGAGATAGCCCTTTTTAATGTTACACCCCTTTTTCTAGACTTTAAAAAAAAAACATAATTCTGTCAATCTGGTACAATGCAGGTACGACAGTTTTTTGTGCAAACTGAGATATAATTCTTGTGTATTTAGCTTATTAAATCTCACCCAATGTGTGTAATTATTCCAATTTGGGATCGGTGATCACACATAGTTCTTGACTAATAGAGTTAAGTTTAAAGGTGTTGCCCCATTATGATAACTTATCTACTATTGACAGCATGGGTATAAGTGTCTGATCCAATTGCTTGGGGACTCCAAGGGTCCATGCTCTCCTGTTTGAATGAAGTGGTAGGTACACACATGGGCTTGTAATCTCCAGCAGTCCCATAGAGTTGAAAGGAGCAGCAGCCTCTACATTCATGGATTCTCGTTCTCATAATTGGCAAGGGCCCCAGTGTTTGGACATCTACTGATCAGACACTTATCGAGTATCCTATGGGACAATCTTTAATTAAATCAAACCAACTTACTTTTGTTTTCTTTGTTCTGAGACTAAAATGAAAAAATTAACAAAAAAATAATGGAGACATTTAGAAAGGACTTCATCTGTAATGCTTTAGATATAGGTATATGAATCCCCAACTCAATACAGCTAACTGACAATATTGCCCCTTAGCAATAAATAGTATATATACACTCACCTAAAGAATTATTAGGAACACCATACTAATACGGTGTTGGACCCCCTTTTGCCTTCAGAACTGCCTTAATTCTACGTGGCATTGATTCAACAAGGTGCTGATAGCATTCTTTAGAAATGTTGACCCATATTGATAGGATAGCATCTTGCAGTTGATGGAGATTTGAGGGATGC